>NW_023494800.1:29581879-29611879 GCF_904425465.1 Colossoma macropomum
AAGATGAGTATCTAAACCAGGATTATTCACAGTCTGAGTGTCTAAACCTGAAATAGTCAAAGCTCAAGTATCTAAACCTAGATCAATCACAGTCTCTAAATCAGTATCTAAATCCAGATTAATCACAATCTGAGTATTTAAATCAAGATTTATCACAGTCTGAGTATTTAAACCTGGATTAATCACAGTCTGAGTATTTAAACCTGGATTAATCACAGTCTGAATATCTAAACCTGGATTAATCACAGTCTGAGTTTTAGTCTGTAGGTTGAGCCTTATTTTAGCCACGCCCCTGCATTTTAGAGCAGGAAGTGAGGCTGCATCCCTGTCGCTCATGGCCACATGGTGAACAGTTAGATCCTATTGTTTTTAAGTAAATGTGTCCCAAAGTCCAAAAATCAGTGTGGAACATTAAGAATTGTCAGCTCTGAAACATGTTTTCTGTAGTTAAATAAACATTTTTGTGTTTTATTGAAAAATATTTTAATTTTATGTGTGTACAGCTGTTCAAAGCTGTGTTTGCTGGTCATGTACTGGCTAGCGTTTTTGAGTTCTGATCAAAATGAGCTAAGAGTGTCACCACTGAAACATTTGGTAAAGTTTGGGTAGAGTTATGATTGTTTTGGTTGTGACAAATTGGAAAGTTTATTTATTTGTTTCAATAAAATTAACATAAGTAAGAAACAGGGTCATTCAAACAAAGATATTTTAGTCTTAAGCCCAAGATCAGTTAAAAGTTCCAAATGTGTTTTTAGCTCTGAGTTTGAACCACTTGAGTATACATATTTCAGATTTACAGTATGTCAACAACAATGCAGAGAAACCAGGTTATTAACAGAGAATAGCAGATAAAATAAAAGACATAGACACTTTTTGCATTTATTGCAGTTTTCTTGTAATCTTCTATTTGTTTGTTGTGGTATATTTTGGACATTCATGAGCTTTTGAGGATCATCTGAATGTACCATTAGAAGGTTTTGTGAGGACGTGAAGGAAACGGACGTCAAACAATGAAAAAATGAGCAGCATTCAACATAAAGACCAGAAGAACAAACGAGTGTTTCTAATGGTTTCTACTCCCCGTCCTCCTCTTCGCCCAACCCCCCAGCCCACTCCACACCACCCCCCGCCCCCAACATGCCCCAAGAATTCAATTAGTGTGTTTTCTTCCCGCCCGGCGAGCAGATGCTTGCTTATCCTAGCGGGGAAAAAGGAGAAACAACAGGAGAAGAATTCCTGTTGAGCTTCCAGTCAGAATCCAGTGACGCTAATTCCCACTCGCATGAACTCAGCACCGCAGTGCTTAGCTCCGGCTGTGTGTGCGCCCATGTTTGTTTTTGTACATTTTCGGGATGAAACGTTCCTCAGTTTTTACAGAAGGTCCACATTTCATTTGTTAGAAACAAAAAGAAAGTTTCTGAGGTTAAAATCAGGCTTAGTTAGAAATTCTCATTACACATCTATAAAATACATCAAATACATCAAATACGGCCTGACAAGGTATAAAAACAAACTGTGTGTGTGTGTGATTTCAGGAGATTAGAGGGAACAGTGACACAGGTTAGCGTTATGGAAATGTATAGCACTGTGGAGACAAAAGAGATTCACATGTATGGATATGTATATGTGTATGTATACTAGGGCTCGACTGATATATTGAATAACCAACAATATTGTCTGACATTGACAGTCCTCACATTTATCATTATTGCTGAAGAGAACTAATTTAAAATGCCCTACCGATATATCGAAAATCTCGTCTGACATCGACAAACCTCACTTTAACTGATATTGCTGAAGAGAACTAATTTAAAAGACCCGACCGATTTATTGTTAATGTCATCTGACATTGAGAACCCTCACTGTTATCGACATTGCTGAAGAGAGCTAACTTAAGAGGGCTAACCGATATATCGATAATCTCGTCTGACATTGACAACACTCACTTTAAATAATATTGCTGAAGAGAACTAATTTAAAAGACCCGACCGATATATCAAAAATATCGCCCGACATTGACAAACCTCACTTTTATTGATATTTCTGAAGAGAACTAACGTAAAAGGCCCGACTAATATATCGATAATATCATCCGACATTGACAAACCTCACTTTCATCAATATTGCTGAAGAGAACCAAATTAAAAGACCCGACCGATATATCAATAACATCGCCCAAAATTGACAACCCTGACTTTAAGTGATATTGCTGAAGAGAGCTAACTTGAAAGCGCTGACTGATATCTCAATAATATCGTCTGACATTGACAATCCTCACTGTTATCGATATTGCGGAAGAAAACAAATTTAAAAAGGCCCGACCGATATATCGATAATATCGTTGACATTGACAACTCTTACTTTTATCGATATTTCTGAAATAATCTCATTTAAAAGACCCGACCGACGTATCATTAATCATCCAATATTGACAAACCTCACTTTTAGCAAAATTTTATCTGCTTAGTCACCATGACAACTTCAGTTAGGACTGAAAATGACAGCAGCTTTTACAGAATAACAGTTAAAACTTTTCTTTATCTTATTTTAACTCTAGGTGAGAAAACAGTATTACAGACCACCTAACTGGACTAAATCTCCTGAATACTGTCCTAACTTCAGGATAAACCCCAACAGGCTCCTAACTTCTGTTTCTATCATTTTTAAGCAACTTAACAGGCCACATAGTTTCACTGCAACTATAAAGAGCATAACAATCTTCCATTATTTATATTGCAAAGTGGCCTTACAAAAGAAAATCACATGAAAAATTTTTTTCTGCACATTTTACACGTGAAATATATGAGTTTTTTCTGTAAGAGTGGAGATGTTTTTCTTTTCTAACTCTGTATTTTAAAAATCTGAGAGCCGGCAGAAAGGTGGGACCCCGACCTTGAGCACATGGCTTAGTGTGTTGATGTTGATGAAAACTCATCAGATAAAATATTACAGTGATGGTGGTGAATAATGAGGAGACGGAGCTGAACGGGTGTCTGTTTATTAGGAGGAGTAACGTTAGCACGCTCGGCTAAAGCGTTTGGGAAACGGAGACTGAAACTGGGGAGCGGCCACGCTCTGATAAACAGCAGGGGGCGCTCTCACAACATTCACAACTCACAGTTCATCACACTTTAGTTCTGCTTGACCTTTTTTACATCGGTAGAAACAGCTGTCGAATTAACTTACATTTTTAATGGTGTTTGATTACGTGTTTACCTTTCGGTTGCGTGCGGATCGTCAGTTGTCCGGTAACAGACTTAACAGTTGTTTATCGACTTTGATTAAGTAGTTTAGGTTTTTCGAATATGAGATAAGATGCTGTAAAATAAGATAAAATTTCGAAATTGAGATTTTCTTCTGTAATACGAATTCGTGAAAAATTCTGTCGGATCTTAACTTTGGACTAAAGATGAGAAAATTGCAGCCTCTGGAGGGCAAAATTAAAATCTGAAATATATAATTACGTCGCACATCAGAATTTGTTGCTCTTAAAAGCCCATAACTTTTCCTTGCTTTTCAAGGCAAATATAAACATTATTAACGTTTCCAAACAATACAATCCGTACAGTCCATATATGGAAACTAAACTGTAAAACAGCCTGTTTTGAGTTTATTGTTTTTGTGATGTCATTTACATTTACATATACTCACCCACACCAGTTTAGCCCCACCCATTCAGCCTGAGTCAGTACCCTTAATAATACTGTATATGTTAATATAGATGATACTGTATATGAACCAGTGTGATATTGTTTTTGGCCTGCGGCTGGAAATGTGGTGTGTGTGTGTGTGTGTGTGTGCGTATGTGTGTGTATGCAAGGATTCTGTGGTTGAGGAGCCAAGAACATCAGCCATGTGAGGGGTATTTACGTTTGGCTGACGTAGAGATGACGCTCTTTTCCCCCCAAAAAAACAAAAACCACCCCGATAAAATCTCCAATATCGCTCTCATATTTCCCTCCGCGGCTCAGTCGCATTACAGCCTGAGTTCGGCTTTATTACTGCTACAGTTTCACTGGAGTCCCACAGATCAGCTCTACTGATCACACACAGATACAGGCTCTCTCAACCACACTGCTCTGTCTCTTTCCTGTGAAGGTGTGTGCGAGTTCCCATACAGAATAAGTAATGTACTGAAAATATATTGCAACATTCTTCTTATTTTTTGGAAATATAAGGCCCAATCCCATTTCAGCCCTCGCCCCTACCACTTAGCCCTTAGCTCTCAGTTTTGCACGTTCACGTCTAGGGGTAGGGTGTCCCGATTCTCGTTGAGAATAGAGGGGTAGGGCGAGGTGTTGGGGCTACATGGCCCTCCAAATAGAGGTTCTTCAGAGACAAATGTGAGATTTTTTTCTGTTAAAAATGACGATAAACATCGTATTATCTTTATTTAATGTTGTTTCAGTGTATTTTGGTCCTTTTCTTCATAACAAGCATAAAAAATCGCCAGTAGTAGCGGATGTCTCATTAGCTAGCTAGCTAAATTTCCCCTTCCAAATGCCCTTACTTAAATGTAAGAAACAGGGAAATCTGAACAATCACTGAAGAATTAGAGGTGGGTGATAATAAATAATTGCCCCCCTCTTTGAAGGCATATGATGCCCTAAATGTAACTAAAGCCCAGCAGTGAGGAGCTGAACTTTACCCTCCTCTGCTGTCACTGCAGACTGGCAGCGTCGCCTACAGAGCAGCGCTGGTAGCTGTTAATAAAGTGATGCTCTTTGAGGGTCCCATTTCAAAGGGACGACTTCAACCACTGCCCCTGTAACTCAGTTCCAAGGGTTCCTGCTTATTTATTTATTTATTTATTTATCCATTTTCCACTCAAAATGGCAAAACTTAAGTGATTCTAAAGAAATCTGCACGGACATCTTTCCATGCTTCTTCCAAACACCTTCAGTCTTCCAAGTTCAGTCTTAGGCTTTGCTTTAGCATTTTCTGCTTCTCACCATCCCAGTAATCCCAAACACCTGAGACATCTATATTCATAAAGCAGTGATTATATTCCAGACCTCTCCTCAAGAAAACACAGTATTTATTGTAGTTATTATCCAATACTTGCTTTATCTGATCAGTACTACATTGATTAATTGAGAAGATCTAAATTTCCTCCCATGTTGAATCAAATCTTTCTTTTCCATAGCTTAAGAACTACACTCTTAAAAAATATGGTTCTTCTGTGGTTCTTTAGTCAAGAAAATAGTTTATATATAACCGAAAACACTCAAAGGTTCTTTGCGTGTTCATGGTTCTACATAGAACAATTTTCTTTACTAAAGAACCTTTAAAGAACCATCTTTTTTAAGTGTGTACCCGAGAATAAATCTAGCTTCTCTATTACGTTTGCTGTGTCCTGTGTTTTTATGGTTGCCTACTACTGTACTGTAAATAAATAAATAAATAAATAAATAAATACGTAAGGTGATGATTATATTATTATATTTCATTGGGTTTATAAAGAGAAATAGTACTTACACTCACTACACATGTTCTTCAGTGGTCAGGACCCCTATGGACCCTCACAGAGCAGGTACTATTGGGGTGGTGGATCATTCTCAGCACTGCAGTAACACTGACGTGGTGGTGGTGTGTTAGTGTGTGTTGTGCTGGCGCGAGTGGATCAGACACAGCAGTGCTGCTGGAGTTTTTAAACACGGTGTCCACTCACTGTCCACTCTATTAGACACTCCTACCTTGTCAGTCCACCTTGCAGCTCATCTGCTGCTGCACAGTTTGTGTTGGTCATCCTCTAGTCCTTCATCAGTGGTCACAGGATGCTGCCCACAGGACGCTGTTGGCTGGATATTTTTGGTGGTGGACTATTCTCAGTCCAGCAGTGACACTGAGGTGTTTAAAAACTCCAGCAGCACTGCTGTGTCTGATCCACTCGTACCAGCGCAACACACACTAACACACCACCACCACGTCAGTGTTACTGCAGTGCTGAGAATGATCCACCACCCAAATAGTACCTGCTCTGTGAGGGTCCACTGGGGTCCTGACCACTGAAGAACAGGGTAAAAGGGGGCTAACAAAGTATGAAGAGAAACAGATGGACAAAGTGGACTACAAAGTGCACCTATATAGTAAGTGGAGCTGATAAAATGGACAATGAGCATAATGTCATGCCTGATCGGTGTACATGTACATACATATATATATATATGTGTGTGTGTGTGTGTGTGTGTGTGTGTGCATGTACCGCTGTTGTCAGAACAAATTATCAGTAAAAATTTCATTTATATTGGTCCATTGTTCATGAAATTTACACACAATGTAAAAGGCAACAGGTATTTGCAAATTATGTGAAAAACTGAAAAAAGAGTCAAAAATATCGAAAATGGAGCTGCAAGGTTTTGCTCCAACAGCAAATATATGTATGTGTGTACATACATAACCTGTTTCTCCAAAATGATAAAAGCACTTTAAAAGTAACTGAAACCAGATTTTGTAGATTTCTTTTGGTCCATTTTGTAGTTTGTAGATTTCTTTAATTTCCACACATTGTAAAGGCCAACACACGTTTTTCAAACTACGCCAGAAACTGAAAAACGACAAAAATGGAGATGTAAGGTTTCAGTGATATGTATGTTGAAATAAACATAAAAGAATATGATTAGTCAAATGTTAAACTTCACAAAGTTAAACAACAGTAAACATCAGCATAATAAACCTGAGATACCCAATCCTGCTGGTTGCAACTGCATCTGTTGATCTGTTTGTGAACATTCAATTATCGTGAAAATGCCTCTGACACTGATGCAGATGTGCTTCAGACAGAGATAACAGAACAAAAGGTGGAAAACATTTTCTTGTGCCAATCTGCGCTGTTGATGTGATGAATTGCTGGAATAGCTGGAAGTATTTGTTGAGCACAGCTTCAGGTCGTAGGTGATAGATGACATCCTGAATAGATCTTACTTGAAGGTTGGCTGGAAGAACTTGTACCTGCTCAGCATACCTCTGATCCAGTGCGTCACTGGTAGATGTTCTGTTTATTCATTTAAGCAGAAAACATCCTACAAACAAAGAAGCTGTGAAATGAATAGAATATCTCGAATATGTCCATCTACAGGTGTTTCTGTCCATCCTTCCACTGTGAGAAGACGACTCAGCGCTGTGGGTCTGAAAGGATGTGTAGCTGATCAAGAAGAACCTCACTGAGAAAAGGAGACGGACACATCAAACAAAGAAGCTGAACGATGGACTGACCACCCCAGAGTCCAGACCTCAACACCACTGAATGTGTTTGATTACTTCAGAAAATGATCAACCAGCTTCTAAGACTGAACTTTGGAGGTGTGTCTGCAGATTCTTTGAGGAACTGAAAGTGAGTCTCCTGAAGAGAATGGAAGCTGGAATAAAGGTCAAGAGTGGACACAGTAAACACTTAATGGCTGTTTTTAAGGTTAAGATTAAGTGACCCTTATTAGTCCCACAACAGGGAAATTTCACCTCCGCATTTTAACTCATCTATGCAGTCAAACGCCACATACACCTTAGTGAAGACACACACTAGGGGGCAGTGAGCACACTTGCCCAGAGTGGTGGGCAGCCCTATCCACAGCGCCCGGGGAGCCGTTGGGGGTTAGGTGTCTTGCTCAAGGGCACCTCAGTCACGTACTGTCAGCTCAGGGGATTTAACTGGTAAACTTTTGGTCACCAGGCTGGTTCCCAGCCCACAACTTCCAGCCCACGACTGCCCCCACAACTGCCCCCAACTCTGAATAAAATAAATGAAAGGTATCTGACATTATATATTAATAATAATAATAATAATTTATGTGGATGATTCTACTGAACTGGTTCAAAGTCAGAGCTGAAAACACATTTGGGACTTTTAACTGATCTTGGACTTTAGACTTAAATCCTGTTGCTTTGAGTGACCCTACACCTTAATTATGATTATTTTATTAAAATAAATGATTAAACATTTAATTTTGTCACTACCGAAACAATCACCACCGAAACTTTACCAAATGTTCCAGTAGTGACTGTTTCGGTTTTGACAATTTTAGCTCATTTTGAGCAGAACTCAGTACATGACCAGCAAGCTTTGTCCACAGTTGTACACACAATTAATCACAATATTTTTCATTAAAAAACAATAACGTTATTTAATTGCAGAAAATATGACAGTTTTTAATGTTCCACACTGATTTTCAGACTTTGGGACACATTTACTTTAAAACACTGGGATCTAACTGCTCACCATGTGGCCATGAGGGACAGGGACGCAGCCTCACTTCCTGCTCTAAAATGCAGGGGCGTGGCTAAAATAAGGCTCTGCCTACAAACTAAAACTATGTGTTTCGGTAGTGATGAGCATTTTTTGCATAGTTTAAACAGTTCTTTATTTAAAATTTAAACTCATTATAAATATAAACAATTTAACTTCAAAAGAAGATCAAAATATCTTAAAAATGTTGACAAAAAAGAAGTAATATTAAGTATCATTTTCCGAAGTGTAAATTTAGGGGTTAAGGTTTAGGACAGACTCCTCCCTAAAACAAAGTACGCTATAAATGATGATTTTGTATATATTTAGCTTATTGCTATGTCTATTAGGTTCAGAGAGATCAGACCATAAGCCTTGTCAATATCTAAGATCCGAATACTTCATTGTTTTTTTTTTTACTGTGGTAGACTGAAGGGTTTTGTTCCACCTCCTGCTGCTATATTCCACCTGCCTCTGTAATATGATTAAATTACAATCATAAGCTGCTCCTGATAAGAGCGCCTGCCTTATCCGGTAAACGTAAAGGTAAATGCATCCTTCCTTACATTCATCTTTCGGGGCAGGCGCTGTCTGCGGTGCTTCTCACAGTCCAGCCGATAATGCCATATTGCAGCTAATGCTTTTAGCTCGGAGTTTTTATCAGCGCTGTGCAGCAGGACTTTGTACTAATTTAGTTCCTAATTGAATGAGGCTTTTTCACTGTTTGTGTTTGTAAGGCTGCAGCAGGAGGTCTGGCGCTCTCCCCATACGGACCAGAGAGAGAGAGAGAGAGAGAGAGAGAGAGAGGGAGAGAGAGAGAGGGAGGCCTGGAGGAACACAGAGAGGAAATTACACGGAGCAGATGATCTGCCCGAGGACAGAGAGGAGCTTGGGCCAAAATTAGGAATGAAATTAATACCAAGAATCTAAATTAGTTGAAGGCCCTTTTTCAGTGACACCAGGAGGACATAAACACACACACACACACATTTGTATAGAGCATCGGATATGGGGATCAAACATATGTTTCATATGTTTTATATATATATGTTTAAGTGCCTATATATGATAGTTGTAATGTTTTCTTGTATATAGAAATAATATCATATCTCCAAAACTGTGACTTTACAGGAGAAGGAAAAAAGCATCCTACATGTAAAAGCTTTTTGTCCGTGCCGTTTTGGACCGTTTTCTTGGGCCCATTAATCATGCAAACAGTAACTGAAGTTTGAAAATGGTGCAAAACAGTAAACACACCAAAATGGTGTGACATATATACACATCTGCAATAATAATATAATATACATTTAATATATGTGTTATATATTTGGTTGTACACTCTCAGAAATAAAGGTTCTAAACTGTCACTAGGGCAGTGCCCTTCTTATCACTGGGGTGGAACCCTCATGGGTTCATCTCAGTACCTTTAGTCAGGGAACATAACGGTACCATAATCCACTGAAATGATATGTTCTAAGCTGTACTGACTCCACACACCCCGTCTCGTCTCCAGGCTTTTATTTTACTGCTCTGTTTTAAAACATTCGGTTATGAAAAGGTACAAATACGAACTTTTCACCTGGAAACACTTATTTAAGGTTCACACTCAGACCTTAAAACCATTGTTGGAGCTTTGAGGGAACATTTACACTGTTTGTACCTTGATGGATGAAAAATGTACCTTTATTTCTAACAGTGTATACAGAAGTCAGAGACTGCCATTTTATTTATTTTATTTCCAGTCAAAACAGCTTCTAAGTTGCTGATTTGTTTTTGATGGAAACTAACCACCAAATATACCTTTATTCCAGCTTCCATTCTTTTCAAGAGACCCTCCTTCAGTTCCTCAAAGAATCTGCAGACACACCTCCAAAGTTCAGTCTTAGAAGCTGGTTGATGATTTTCTGAATTAATCAAACCCATTCAGTGGTGTTGAGGTCTGGACTCTGGGGTGGTCAGTCCATTGTTCAGCTTCTTTGTCTGATGTGTCCGTCTCCTTTTCTCAGTGAGGTTCTTCTTGATCAGCTACACATCCTTTCAGACCCACAGCGCTGAGTCGTCTTCTCACAGTGGAAGGATGGACAGAAACACCTGTGGATGTTTTCAGATCGGAAGCAGCTTGATTTTCTCCTCTCTCTCAGAGATGAAAGCTTTTTATCTGAGTGCTGTTTATCTGATGGGGGCAGTTTTGGGGTTGACCAGCTCTTCCAGGTGGTTTTTAGGAGCCCCATTATCTTGTCTTAAAGTTTATTTACTTTTGCCTATAAATGTTTTGATGTCATCATCATCATCTTTGACCGCTTCGTCCAGATAGGGTCGCAGTAGCAGTTGGGAGATCAGAGAATCCCAGATGACCCTGTCCCTCTGCAACTTCTTCCAGCTCATTCCGGGGGGACCCTGAGCTGCTCCCAGGCCAACTTGGAGATATAATCCCTCCAGTGGGTCCTAGGATGACCTTGGAGTCTCGTCCCAGTAGGCCGTGCCTGGTAAACCCCCATGTGGAGGCGACCAAGGGGACATTCCGATCAGATGTGCTGGCTTGCCTTATGGCTCAGCTCCCTCTTCACCACAACAGTCCGGTACAGTGACCTCCTCCACCTGGGTTGTTGTAAAGTGTGCTGATGTAATATATTTTATTCTCATGAAAATGATGTACACATCTGAATCGAGTAGTTTCAATGTATATCTGTGTGACTTCTAATCTGCAGTCATCAGGTTTGTTTTGACCAGTGCTTTAGTTTGCTCTTGTTTATCTGAGTTTATCTGAGGACATCACTGCACTGAGTGATCCATCTGTCTGCATGTGTGTGTTGAAGGCTGATTTACGAGAGACTTATGAAAGTCTGCTCTAATATCAGACAGCCTGAGTAAATGAAATGAATAAA
This sequence comes from Colossoma macropomum, assembly GCF_904425465.1. NCBI lineage: Eukaryota > Metazoa > Chordata > Actinopteri > Characiformes > Serrasalmidae > Colossoma > Colossoma macropomum. Next base: position 29,592,986 of record NW_023494800.1, read on the forward strand.
TCAGGACAGTTTTGTATTCTGAGCAGCGGAGATGAGACTAATTGTGGTTAGAGACGTGCTAACCTCTCTGTCTTTGACCAGTTTGTTGGGGACAGAAGTGGGGGCATTCTTTTTATGTGGGACCAGACGGAGATGCTGATCTTCATGGAAACGTCTGAGCATTTGAAAGTGACTGCAAAGACTGTATTTCACCCTAAAACTTGGCCTCAAATTGTTGGGTAACCCAGAGCCCCAAGCCAAACTGGTGCAGTGAGGTTTGGTGGAGTGGTCACAAAGTTCACAAAGTTCAAGGACTGGGGTCAGTCCACTTCAAGCACAGAAATTGGATAAACTAATAGCACTTAAATATATAATAACTAAAAAAATAACACAAAGGTATTAGCAACAATGACAGTTAGAGCTAGGCCTTCAATTCAGGATATAAATGTCATAAACTCACTACTTCTGCTAGCATCCCTATGGGATTGTAGTAGTTTGTTAGCACTAAGCTAACAGAGATTTGCATGAGTATCTTTTAGCCGTTCTAGATTAAACACAGACATTTGAAGCTGCTGAAAGGCATTCCACTACCATCTACATTATATTGCCAAAAGTATTCACTCACCTATCCAAATCATTGAATTCAGGTGCTCCAATCACTTCCATGGCCACAGGTGTATAAAACCAAGCCCCTAGGCCTGCAGACTGCTTCTACAGACATTAGTGAAAGAATGGGTCGCTCTCAGGAGCTCAGTGAATTCCAGCATGGTACCGTGATAGGATGCCACCTGTGCAACAAGTCCAGTCATGACATTTCCACAGTCAACTGTCAGTGGTACTATAACAAAAGTGGAAGCGATTGGGAACGACAGCAACTCAGCCACGAAGTGGTCGGCCATGTAGAATGACAGAGCGGGGTCAGCGGATGCTGAGGCGCATAGTGCACAGAGGTCGCCAACTTTCTGCAGAGTCAATCGCTACAGACCTCCAAACTTCATGTGGCCTTCAGATCAGCTCAAGAACAGCGTAGAGAGCTTCATGGAATGGGTTTCCATGGCTGAGCAGCTGCATCCAAGCCTTACATCACCAAGCGCATTTGAGATTTTGGACAATTTCATGCTCCCAACTTTGTGGGAACAGTTTGGGGAGTTTGGCCCCTTCCTGTTCCAACATGACTGCGCACCAGTGCACAAAGCAAGGTCCATAAAGACATGGATGAGCGAGAACTTGACTGGCCTGCACAGAGTCCTGACCTCAACCTGATAGAACACCTTTGGGATGAATTAGAGCGGAGACTGTGAGCCAGGCCTTCTCATCCAACATCAGCATCTGACCTCACAAATGCGCTTCTGAAAGCCTTCCCAGAAGAGTTGAAGCTGTTGTAGCTGCAAAGGGTGGGCCGACATCATATTAAACCCTATGGATTAAGAATGGGGATGTCACTCAAATTCATATGCGTGTGAAGGCAGACAAGCCAATACTTTTGGAAATATAGTATATTTTACCTTGTATCAGTTTCACATTACCTCGTTCAGTAGTAAACTTTGGTATACATACTTAAGAAAGATGTTTCTTTAGTAAAGGCAATGGTTCTATATAGAACCATGGTCTCTATATAGAACCATTTCATGCTCTTCAGGGCTTCAGCTCTGCTGTTTTGCAATGTCTTTACAGGGTCAGTTGGTTCTTTAGATTGATGGAGAGTGTGTTGTATATGGTTCTATATAGAATCTTTTTGAAAATGGTTCTATATAGCACCAAAAAGGGTTCTTCTATTGTTACAAACTTGACATTGTGACAATAGCAGAAGCTTTTTTGGTGCAATACAGAACCATATAAAACACATTCTCCATCAATTTGAAGAACTATTTAAGCATGGCTGTTTCCCTCTTCTCAACCAGCTGGACACATTTCTCTCTCACACTCAAATACTTTCACTGGCCACTTGACACAGTCGAGTCAAGTCGAATCTCAAGGCTCTGGGGTTGATTCAGACTCACACCTCAGAGACTGGAGATTCAACTCAGACTTGCATCCCAGAGACTCAAGACTTGACTTAACTCAACTGTGCCAAGTGGTCAGTGAGAGACTTAAGACTTGAGACTTGACTCAGACCTGTACCTCAGAGACTCGAGACTCGATTCAGATTCACACCTCAGAGACTCAAGACTCAATTCAGACACACACCTCAGAGACTGGAGACTTAACTCAGTTTTGCACCTCAGAGACTGGAGACTTGAGTCAGACTTAGACCTCAGAGACTAGAGACCTGATTCACACTCTCACCTTAGAGACTGGAGACTTGACTCAGACTCAGACCTCAGAGACTGGAGACTTGACTCAGACTCACACCTTAGAGACTGGAGACTTGACTCAGACTCAGACCTCAGAGACTGGAGACTTGACTCAGACTCACACCTTAGAGACTGGAGACTTGACTCAGACTCACACCTTAGAGACTGGAGACTTGACTCAGACTCACACTTCTGAGACAGGAGACTTGACTCAGACTCACACTTCTGAGACAGGAGACTTGATTCAGACTCACACTTCTGAGACAGGAGACTTGACTTTTTTGAATAAATTGCCTTTTTCAGTATGCCATACTTTACCGAGCTCCCAGAAATTAAAGAATTAATACAAACAAGTCGAGTCAAATCAAAGTTGAGATGAAGCTGGAGAGTCAGAAAAGGTCAGTTTTCATTTCAGACAGCCCCCTGTCGCCTTCCCCCCCAAGCGGATGCAGGACATTGACAGTTCCAGCCTTCTGCAGCATTGATTAGTGATCAATCGGACTGTCAGCAGATGAAGACATCACTCTCTACAGGATGCTGCATTCTATCGAATGACAGTTTCGGTCCAAAAGAGCACTGGATCATTAATTAACACATACAAAAGCAACGCTGTCAAGACTCCAAATAACGAAGGAAATTTAAGGTCATCATCCACAGAGTCAGATCGAACATAAGCTTTGCTTTATTTCAGAACGAATCGAAGCTGTTTGCTTGTACAGTGTTTAATCGCAATCACTGTCCATTTGTGCTCACAGAGTTCACATCTCAGTGAGCTCCAGATGAGGAGCTTACGTAAAGAGCGCTGTGAGGAGCTCAAGTGAAGCGCTTTAATACGCTAAATGGAGCGTGCGGAGAGAGAGAGAGAGAGAGAGAGAGAGAGAGAGATCCGCTATGACCTACAGCCTCCGCACTCAGCACACATCCTGCGAGGTCTGTGTGTGGGAGTGTGAGGGACACTTTAATTCGAGAGAGCAGAACATATGCTGAGGCGCCAGTTTATTAGAAACATCTACTTTGTACCCAGGCTCAGTGGCCATTTTATCAGAAACACATACCATGTACAGTACAGTGGGGTCTGACTGTAAGGTTTATCATTTCAGGGGATAGCGGGTTAGTGACCTAAGCGAGTCTGAGTTGAGTCTTGAGTCTCTTAGGTGCTAGTCTGAGTCTAGTCTTGATTCTCTGAGGTGCCAGTCTGAGTCAAGTGTCTGACATATGAGTGCACATCTGAGTCGGGTCTCTGGAGTGTGAGTCTGGGCAGAGTCTTGAGTCTCTGTGGTGTGAGTCTGAGTCCAGTCTTAAGTCTTCAAGGTGCGAGTCTGAAAGGAGTCTTGAGTCTCTGAGGTGAGTCTTGTCTTTGAGGTGTAAGTCTGAAGTCCAAGTCAAATCTTGAGTCTCTGAGATGTGAGTCTGAGTTGAATCTCAGGTGTCTGAGTTGCGAGTGTGAGTTGAGTCTAGAGTCTCTGAGGTGTGAGCCTGAGTGGAGTCAGTGATGTATGAGTCCGACTCAAGTCTCAAGTCTCTGAGGTGTGAGTCTCATCTCTCAGGTGTTAGTCCGAGTAGAATCTTGAGTCTCTGAGGGGTGAGTCTGACTCGAGTCTCAAGTCTCTCAGGTGTGAATCTGAATCAAATCTCAAGTCTCTGAGGGGCGAGTCCGAGTCTCTGAGGAGCAAGTCTGAGTCAAGCCTTTGACATAGTAGTGCGAGTCTGAGTCGAATATCTGGAGTGTGAGTCTGGGTTGAGTCTGAAGTCTCTGAGGTGTGAGTCTGAGTCCAGTCCAAATGGACTTAGACTTGCTTCAAATGGAGTCTTCAAATGGAGTTCAAATGGAGTCTTGAGTCTCTCAGGTGAGTCGAGTCTCTGAGGTGCGAGTCTGAATCGAAATGGAGTTTTGAGTCTCTGAGGTGCGAGTCTGAATTGAGTCTCGAGCACCTTAGGTGTGAGTCTGAATCAAGGCTTAAGTCTCTGAGGTGGGAGTCTGAGTCAAGTCTTGAGTTTCTGAGGTGCGAGTCTCAATTGAGTCTTAAGTCTTTGAGGTTTGCCCCGCTTTCCCCTACCTCGGAGTCCGTGCGTGTGGTCAATTCGGCTGCAGGTCCTGGTCTGTAAATTCTACTGCTGAATCAACTGTTGGAACAATTTCTGCACATCTGCTTTAACCACAACCACAGCAGTCACTGAGTTACAGGGTGAACTGGCACAGCACTGCAGGGCCGATGATAGATGGCAGGAAACAGTCATTTCAGAACTGCAGAAGATTTGTGTGCATGTTGAGTTTTGAGTGCTGTTCAGTCTGAAACATGCTGGCTTCCCTCTGCTCCTCTCAACCAGCTGGACACATCACTTTCTCTCTCTCTCACACCCAAATACTCTCACCGACCACTCGGCACGGCCAGCTGAGGCCATCCGTCTACTACAGTATAAATGCTCTATTAGTGCTCTGATGTAGTGTTTTTACACTGTAAAATGTTTTGCAATTGAGATGCAAGATGTAAGTTACAGAGAACAAGAAGACGGTGGGTAATGCACCTTTGCTCAGCAGCCAGAAAAAAAAACATATGGGTTAAAACTGCAGCCAGGTGCGCTGGGAGAGCAGGAGGTGAATGCTTTTCAGCTTTCACATCTGTAGACCTACACTGAATACGCACAAAAGCAGTTAAAACAGCTTATTTAATAAGGGAAGCAGGAAAGTTGTGGGTGGAGCGCATGGGTCATTAGACTGCGGATGTAGCCATCCAATCCTGTCACGATGCACGCTGGACTACTTCAAGAATCACGACAGCAAGATCTGAACACATTACCATCACAAACATGGTTACACTTGAAGAATTACATTCAGATAGATCACTTTCAGAAAACCTTGTTTCTCCAAAATGGTAACTTCACAGGAGAAGGAAAAAACCTACTCAACTTTTAATGTAAGTCAATGGAACCAAAATTTTTCCAAGTCATTTTTGAGTCATTTCTTTTAGTCCATTCATCATGAAATGTACAAAAAATGTAAAGGGTAACAGGCATTTTCAAATTATGTCAAAAATGGAGGTACGAGGTTTTCTTCTGACAACAGCGATATGTTGTTGTGGGCGGGCTTTACACATGCATGAAATTTAAATACTATATTATGATTAATACCACCTTTATTAGAGAAATAAAACTGAGTTTTCAACTGTACATCAGCTGTCATTCTTTTCAAAAATCGCTATATCCAAAGTTGTTGCAAACAGATATCCAGTATTTTGGATTCAGACTGAAAAAAACAATGTCTTGGCAAGCGATTATCTTGAATTCGGTCTATGTATCTAATATTTCTCATTCTGGGATTGTTGTAAGCTTATTATATGATTATTAAACTTTTAATTCATTAATTTATTCATCTTATAAGCTGCTTATCCTTCTGGGTGGCGGGGGAAGCTGGAGCCTATCCCAGCTCTCATTGGGCGAAAGGCAGGAAACACCCTGGACAGGTCGCCAGTCTATCGCAGGGCAGAAACACAGACATATACATTCACACTCACTCACCCCTAGGGGCAATTTAACATCTCCAGTTGTCCTGACTGCATGTCTTTGGCAAACTCCACACAGAAAAGATCCTGGTTGCCCGGCCGGGGAATCGAACCCAGGCCCTTCTTGCATGGCAGATAATTTTGCTTGCTGTAAGAAATATGCTTGAAACAAGACAAACTATTTACCAATATAGCAAGATCCTTTTATGTACCAAGTACACTTAAAACACTCACTTAAAATCTCAATATAATAAATATTAAAGAAGTTGACTAAATTTGAGATATTTTTAAGTGCCAAGTTACCATTTTTGCAGAGCACCAATGCCAAAATCCTGAATGAGACTCAAATCTAGATAGAATAGCTGAAATGTTTAATGTTCACTTATTTTATACTTTTTAGATTTATATAGTAGGAGGATGGGCTTCCCTTTTGAGTCTTGGTTCCTCTCAAGGTTTCTTCCTCTTGCTTTTACGGAGTTTTACCTTGCCACTGTTGCCTTTGGCGACACTCCTGGGGGCTCAGACATAGATTTTTCTGTAAAGCTGCTTTGCGAAAACGCCTGTTGTAAAAAGCGCTGTATAAATAAACTTTGACTTGACAGATTTTTTTGATAATTGTTCTTCGTAATTTCTCTCTGTGTTTCATTGTGGCTGCAAAATAGCTCAGTTTTAAGAACATAACATGTTTTTAAAAACCTGCAATGATGCTGAAAAAACAAACATAAAAGAAGTGACTCTTTTAAACACATACTTTATATGACTTTGGACCTGATCACACTTGGTATTTAAATGAATCCTGGGTAATTTGATCATCAAGTGTGCAGCTTGGCTGAATCTTTGGGCTATTCTCGGAGACTAGTGACCTGATTCGATCCTTTGGGGTAGTTCAAGGACACGTGTGACGACATAACACCTGTAGTCTGAACACTAAAGCATCCCGACAGCAATAAAGGACCGTTACATAATCACAGCAGAGACAAAAGCAGCTGTTTTGTATACGCAACAGCTGAAGTTTGTACGGCTCTCTTCTTCTCTTTTTGGGCGTTTTTGGTCTAAAATGAACATATAATGAAATGTACAGTGTTGCGACTGGATACTTCAAATTTTGGACTAGTGTCGGCTGACGCACAGGTGTTTAGCACACTTCGGGCTGGAGATATTTGCTGGACCTGGCAACCTAGAATGCCCCCCACCCCCACCGTCATCTACAGAATGCTGAACAACTCTGTTCATCTTGCTGGACCGGTCTAACATTCCTTCATTTTTATTTACAACTTCATATTAAATAAAACTGCAGACCAGTAGCAGCATCATATCGCTGCTGTCGGAAGAAAACCTTGTATCTCCATTTTTGTCATTTTTCAGTCTTTGACATAATTTCCTGCATCATTATTGCAGCATCATTATCTGCTCTCCTCTTTTGTGGACTTACAGAGTGATTAAGTTAATGTGCATGTATATGTATTGCAGCCACACTGCTCTAGTGCTGTATTAGCACTACTTTAAAGCCCTATTGGAGCTGGATTAGTTTTCTCTGTGGAGGTGCTGTAATTGGAAAAATTACTGACGAGATCTGTGATTTTAATCCCGTATGAATCGGCCACGTCTGTAGTTTTTAAAGTCTGCTAAGTAAAAATTCCAGATTTTTTGCTAGGTTCCTCCTTGAATGGTTCCTTGCAGGGTAAAAATGCTCTTCAGATTGATAGAGAATGTGTTGTATATGGTTCTGTATTGAACCACAAAGGGTTCTTCTATCGTTACAAGCTTGACATTACAACTATAGCAGAACCTTTTTGTTGCTTTATAGAACCAGTTTCAAAAAGGTTTAATATAGTCGTGTCAGGCTGCCAATGATAACGATGATGTTTTGATCTGGGCTGTTTGGGGAAATTACACAGATCCTTTATCCCGTACAAGTCGACTAGTCAAATCATACACAGATTACATCACTGGACCTCCTCTGGGAAAACTAATCTAGCTCCAATAGGGCTTAACATGACTAAGAAGATAGGAAGGCCCAATGCCATTTCACCCCTTGCCCCTACCACTAAGCCCTACCCCTCCAATCATGTCTAGGTGTAGGGTGTCTCAATTCTTGTTGAGATAGAGGGCGAAGTGTTATGGCTACATGACCCCTTAAACGGAGGTTTTTCAGAGACTCACTGCAAACAGAGTGTTATAAGAAAAAAAAGGGGCAACATTTGAAAACGAGTGGTAGAAGTAACAATAAGAAATGGGACTGGGCCGAAGAGCCCAGCAAATTCTGAAAGAGTTGGAAATCCCAGCGTTTGTTAACTCTTACACATTCTCAAATGCACATCCTTAAACTGATGCTGAACTCGGAGTTGAGAACACCTTTCCAACTTTCTGAGCAGGAATTCCTAGTTCATAGGACATTCCTGCGATAAAGTAGATATCTGTTCACACTGCTAAAAATGATATAATATCAAGTGAAGACATCTTATATCTAGCCAATGGTTATGATTGTTTTCATTATGTGATTGTTTTTAAGTGTCTTACAAGATTATTCAACCTATTTCTAGACATTTTTACTTGTTTTAAGCAAGTTTGTCTTGGAAATTCTTCCATTGACAGATCATTTAGCTTATTTCAAGCTTTATTTCTTGAAACTAGCAAATTAATCTGCATTATTTCTTGAAATAAATAAAGTGATCTGTCAATGGAATAAGACAACTGCACTACAGACAATTACTTAAAACAAGTACGAATGTCTAGAAATCGGGTGAATACACTTCTAATGTCCCTCCAACAATCTCATAATGAGAAATATTAGATATGTTGACTACATTTCAGATGTTTTCATTTGCTAATTTATCTTTTTTTTGCAGTGCGCATCCTGAGTCTGATGCTTTACGACTTTCCTGACTTTCTGAGTAGAAATCCCGAAGTAATGAGGCGTTCCCTGCAGGTTAACAGGATATATTCTCGTTAACTTGTATGGATGCTTGAAGATCAAACTTAATCGGAATCCACAGCCTTGTTCTGATGCTAAACTTAGAGTTTCACATCCTTAATCGGATGCTGAACTGGAGTTGAGGGCATCTTCCTGGCTTTTTGAGTAGGAATTCTCAGTAATGGCATTCCCTGCGGTTAACTGGATATCCATCCGTTAACTCTAATAAATACTAGAATATCAAAACTTAGTCGGAATGCACATCCTTAGTCTGATGCTGAGGTCAGAGTTGAGATGTCCATCCTAAGTTTCCAAGTAGTGATTCCCATTTGATGCCGTTCTCTGCGGTTAACTGGAAATCCATTTGTTAACTCTTATGGATACTTGAATATCAAATTTAGTCGGAATGCACATCCTTACCCTGATGCTGTACCTGGAGCTGAGAACACCTTCCTGACTTTCCAAGTAGGAATTGCCAGTTGATGATGCACAGCCTGCAGTTAACCAGATATCAAGTGTTTTAATTCTTATGAAAACATTGATATCAAGCTTAACCAGAATATACATCTTTAGTCTCATGCTGAACTCTGTCCTGAGTTTCCAAGTAGTGATTCCCATTTGATGGCGTTCCCTGCGATTAACTGGATGTCCATTCAACTCTTATCGATACTTAAATATCAAGCTTAATCAGAATGTACATCCTTAGTCTGATGCTGAACCTGAAGTTGAAAACACCTCCCCGACTTTCCGAGTAGGAATACCCAGATGATGTGATGTTTTCTTTGGTTTTTCCTAGGTGGAGGTCAGAAATTTTGATTTACGCAGCATACATATTCCAAAAAACAATTAGAATTAGGGTTTACTGTACAATTGGGACACAGCTGCTCTCTCAATGTCTCTGTTTCTGAATCTCTCTCTCTCTCTCTCTCTCTCTCTTGCCTCATTCAAGCGGATGTGCAGTGTGAGTGGTGTGGGATTTTGTCTGACTGGAGCGTGTGAGATGAAGAGTGGGCCGACGCAATTATGCCTAATTCTCGGCAGCAGCGTAATTGACCCTGAAATGGCCATCGTTGTCCTGTTTACTTTCCTGTTGCGCAGGACGCGCGCACTCGCGCTCTTCACTCACGCAGAGTTATTATGTGCTCTTATGTGTCTATTGCGAGGCCTGAGGGGGCACTTGGCATTTCTTAATCTCTCAAAAAGGCTCCAGAGAGAGAAAGAGAGAACAGAGAGTGTGTGTGTGTGTGTCAGACCTGTGGGTATGCCTGGAGTGTGTGTGTGAGTGTGTGTACTTCCCACTGGGAGATGAAAGATTTACACTGAAACAACAGCCTGAAAGCTGCCAAGTGCGTCATACTGCATACTGGTGAGCCAGGATAGAGGGATGAAACGGAGGAGTCTAGCCAGGTCCTCCTCGCACATTCACCCACATACATACATGCTGTGCGAAAGTCAGAGACCACCCTTCATTGATTTCAGTTCCAGTAAAACTGGCCATTAAGTACAAGTAATTTATTTTTCAGACTCGGAAAACACTTTTAACAGAAAATGACACAGAAGTCTGACAACAAAATATAATATCAGATGTTTTAGTATTTACTGCGTCCACTCTTTCCTTTTATTCCAGCTTCCATTCTTTTCAGGAGACTCACTTTCAGTTTCTCAAAGAATCTGCAGACATACCTCCAAAGTTCAGTCCTAGAAGTGGGTTTAGCACTTTCTGCCCTTTGTTTCTAGGGTCCTATGTTACCAGAACTCTATGTTCCCAGAGCCCTATGTTACCAGAATTCTATGTTTCTAGAGCCCTATTTTGCCAGAGCCCTATATTACCACAGTCCTATGTTCTCAGAGCCCTATGTTTTCAGGGCCCTGTGTTTCCAGAACCCTATGTTTTCAGAACCTTTTGTTTCTGAGCCATATTTTTCCAGGGTCCTATGTTCCTAGAGCCATGTTTTTCCAGGGTCCTATGTTCCCTGAGCCATATTTTTCCAGGGTCCTATGTTCCTAGAGCCATATTTTTTCAGGGTCCTATGCTTCCAGAACCCTATGTTTCCAGAACCCTATATTTCCAGGGTCCTATGTCCCCTCAGCTCTTTATATGGTACATTATACCTCAGTATAGTGCATTAAGTTAGCTTATAAAAGGCGTGGTTGGGCTCTTGGGATCACCAAAGTTACAACAACCACGATGATTTACAAGATTCACAAGATTCACAAGATTAACCCTTTAAATGGCTAAGGCCTGCCGAAAGGGCCCAGAGTTTTATTTCAAACCTCTAGAACCTAGTAGTAGCTCAACCAGTTTGCACTGAAGTCCCTGTAGTACCTGAATAATAAGGCTCAGTATGTAATGAGCATTTTAAGGGGTTAACTCAGCGCCTCACAGCTGTTTAAAATTTAGGTCAGATTCTTTCAGACTCACACAGACAGTGTCTATTAATCACCTCTAACAGGGAGCCACTGCAGGTCCTTCACTTTGGACTCTTATTTTTCCCTGCTTGTGTATGTGACCTGACTTTGTAGTAAAACCAGAGAAAAACGAGTCTAACCAACAGAACCTGCAGAACACTCCTGACTTTATACAGTGTTTTTTACTAAAGTGCCCATATTTCATTTTTTTTAAACAGTAAGAGCAAAACCCTTTATTTCAATTCATACAATAAATATGAGACAGATTATAACATATTGGTACTTACATATATATATAATACATAGTACACACAGTATGTATGTATTTGCTTGTTGAATGCTTTATAATACTCCATAAATTTTGAATACATACAAATAAATGTAAATACAGCAGCTACAATTTCTTGTTTTCAGTAAAGTTACTGATCTACTGTGATTAGAAAGACACATCCCTCTTTTCCTCCATGCAGCCCAGCTACTGAATGCATTTGTTCTATTCGACCAGCAACAACTTAGTATTGATTGCTATTGAATGACTGATTTGCTGAAACAGATTTTAGATGGCAACACCACGCTGCCCCCAGGGAAGCTTTGGAAATGGTTGCACCAACACACTGATGCGTAAAACCAATGGAATAATGTTTATTTGTGTTTATGTTAAGTTAATGTTTTACCAAGCAAATAAATGCTTATTGCCCGAATAAACTGTAAGACCAAAGTATTTGGACAGGGCTACTCCTGAGTGAATTTGGTAACTTTAAGGTCAGCCATTGCTGACACAGATTGTTTAATTTCCTTAGAAAAGCACTGACCAATAGAAAGTGATGCTCTAGAGCAGTTGCACTTGAGCCTAAGGTCTCCATGCCCAATGCCAAGTGTGGGCTACAGGGGTATAAAGCCTTCCAGCACTGGGCTGTGGAGCAGTGGAACTGGAGTGATCCAGAACTCATCATCCAACATGAGTACCTGACCTCACTAAAGCTTTAAGAGGAGACAAACTCCCTTGATTTCAGAACAAATGCTAATAAGCAGGTGGCTATAAACTTTTGGACATACAGTGTACGTAGCTTTATACAAACCTTAATTTCACAAAAGTTAAAACAGTACGTGAAATATGTAATAATAAGGAAGGATTCATTGCAAATCCAATTTGACTTGGCTATTTAAGATAAGGAATATTCTAAAGTGTCCGAAAAACATCTTATACAGGTGATGCAATCATGCTTGGGTATAAAATGAGCATCCAGGAAAGGCAGGGGATGAGCGAGGATGGGTCAAGCAAAAAATCCAACTTTTCCCGCTTTACTGTGCATAATATCATCAAAAAATGCAGGAAATCTGGAAAAATCTCTGTGTGTAAAGAACAAGAAAACCACAACTGAATGCACTGCATTAAGAAACCAGCATGTTTCTGCAATGGATATCACCTCATGGTCTCAGGAATACAAACCATTGTCAATAAACACCGTTTGTTGCTGGATCCACACATGCAAGTTAAGACTGTACTCTGCACAGTGGAACCAATACATCAACAATGTCCAGAAACGCCGCCGACTTCTCTGGGCTCGAGCTCATTTGAAATAAACTGATGCACAGTGGGAACTTATATTGTGGTCTGATGAGTCAACCTTTCAGATTGTTTATGGAAATAATGGATGTTGTGTTCTCCAGGCCCAAGAAGAATGACCATCCAGACTGTTACCAATATAAAGTTCAAAATCCAGCATCTGTCATGGTATGTGAGGGAATTAGTGGCTAACCTACACATTTGTGAAAGCAACATATGCTGCCCTTTTTGTGCTCATTTAATGCTTATTTCAAAACGACAATGCTAAGAAATATCCTGCACATTATACAGTAACATTGCTGTGTAATCAGAGAGTGCAGATGCTCTACTGACCTGCCTGCAGTCCAGAACTGTCTCCTATTGAAAATGTGTGGTGCATAATTAAGCGCAAAATATGACAGTGAAGGTCCTGTGCTGTTGCACAGCTGAAGAACTGTACAACAGAAGAATGGCAAATAATTCTGCTCTCAAAACTGGATCAGTTTTTGTGTTTAGTGCTCAAATGATTAATAAGTGCTGGTAAACAGAGAGGTAATGTAACACGGGGTAAACATGCTCCTGTAACATTTTTACAACATGTTGAAGGCTTCAAATTTGTAATGAGCATATATTTACAACAAAACAATACATTTGATAAGGTAAAAACATCCAAAATATTTATGGAGTGGCATTTTTACTTACAAACACAAATGTGACATGGATTGAAAGTTCAGAATCAGCACTTGGAACAAAATTTCGCTGTGATAACTGACTTTAAAGGGTCAAAACTTGTGCTACAGTCGTTTCCAAATGTTGTGCAGAAATGACAGCACTTTTATGATGAGGAAGTGGTGGATCTTTTGGAAGAAATAATATCTCCGTTAATTTACAGTGGATTATATTCTCTAACCTCTGGCCTGCCTCCTTTGCAAATAATCAAAAACAGGCAGCTGTAAACCAGCAACAGCAAACATCACTCAAATCAAGACACACAGCAGCATCTGAACCTTGCAGTGAACATAATGGTTGTGTAACGGAGCTATTGACCCCTTGAAAGTACCAAATGGGCATGAAGCGGTTTCATTTTTGACGCATGTGCTTTAATCCCCGGCATAAATCAGACTTAAGCAGCGTGAGGGAAAGGGGGGGATTCGGACGTGTTCTCAGAGAGACCCCCTCTTTCAGCAGGAGCCTGTTCTCAGACAGGATATAAAGATCCTGCTGGGCCTGGAGGGACAGCGAAATGACAGTCCGCTGCTGGACTGAAACTCATCGTGAAAATGTTACTGTCAGAAAAACTGCCAGTAAAGACGGAGGATACAGTTGATTGCTACCAGTCAGCATAAGTACTGTTAAAGCCAAGCACTGAATCTCAACGATTTACTGATAAACTGCATTGAATTCTTGTCCACAAGGTCTACACTGATCTGTCAGCTTAATACATACAGAAATGTCCTCAAGTCGTAAGACAGGTCAGTGCAATGTGTGTGAATAAGGCAGACCAGCATTTTGCACTGATTAAGCATGGGAATGGACAAAATAAGTGACCTTGGTGGCATTAAATGTAGTATGATAGTTGGCCAGGTCTTTGAACCCATCATACATATCTACACATTTCTCTCATAACTAATTTTTCATTTTCCATACATCTTGCAAGTCATTTATATTTAGATGCATTGCTGTGCAATGCAGCAATATTGTTGCTCATGCAAGGGGAAATGAATCCTGTGATAACACAAAAAAGGTCTCAGATCACATATTTTGTCAAGTTCAAGTACTTATCAAAGTCGTAGTCTATTATTCCTGATTAATTTAACCCTTTAACCCTGAAGTTTGGCACACAGACTGCTGGTCACCATAGCAACGCAGATGCTTAGCTAGTAGCTAATGAAGAGGCAAAGAGAAAGAACATCTCCAGCAGAAAACCTTTCCGCAAAAGTAGAACAGCTGCTTGTAAAATGTCTCTCAACATTCGACTTTTTACGAGTCTAAAGCCAGCTTCTTATTCACCAGCTTCTTCTTGGAATTTTTTTTCATTCCACCTTAAAAGATGCAGCAGATAGCTACATTCTGGCACCTCAGGCACCGTTTAAGGTGGACCAGAAAAATTCAAACAAGAAGCTGGCGAATGAGAAGCTGACTTCAACCTAATAAGTTGTACGTTGAGAGACATTTTACAAGAAACTGTTGTAAACTGTTGTGAGAAAAGCTGCTATAGCTGAGCTAAAGATTAAAGCGGAGCAAAGTGAGTCTGCGTTTTTGTTTATATTATATATTTTATCGTAAACTAGTTCATTAGCAAATACTAAGATAAACAGAGTGATTCAAAAAGATTCACCTGATTTCAAAGTGTCATATTATTACAACCATGAGGTGCCTAGGAACCAATCACATACCAGTTGAAAGAGACACACCAATTCATAGAGTTTTGTCATAACTTTGTGGCAGCCAGAGGACCGAGCCCTAATCACAAAGCAGCTGAATGTAATGATCTCATGTAATCTTTATGTTAAGGCGTTATGTAGTGCATAGTGATAACAAAAAACAGCCTAATTAAAGCTGATTTTTACACCATGACTGAGCAACACAAAGGCCTGTGGGTATGTAGAGGAACCAATCACAAGAATCATGAAGCTCAGGCCACCACAACATCTTTGAGATATTTTTGAATATCTCTGATCTTCGCTGAAGGTTTTCATAGTTATTTGGAAATTTTTTGATCTTGTCTGAAAAATTATTGTGAAATCATGAAAATGATTTTGTATTTCTATAGCATTCTCTGTAGATTCTGAAGGTTTTTTGGTTCTCTCTTTCAAAGACCCTCAGAAAATCTTCATACGCAGTATGTCCAAGGTCTGAGATGGTAAATGCCGGCTGGACGAGCATGCCGGACAGACGAGCTGATTCCCGCAGGTCAACAGATGTCACCTTCTGTTAAAGGGAGATGTGTGTACCGGAGACAGCTAACCTTTCAGCTCACCTTGGGCAGAGGACAGCCAGAGAACTCTGGGAAGGGCATATGCTTGTTTATGAGTGTATGTGTGCATTTAATATTCAGGGTAGTCTTTTCTTTGTGAAATAACGTGCTGTAATAATCCATGACATTGCCACGTTTAGTGAAGATGTGAAGTGGTGAAACTGTCCCCTACTGGCCTCTAATTGTCAACTTGTCTTGGCCAGTACTGGCCTCTACTTGTCTCTGCTGTAGCATGCTGGCCCCTATAAACTCCTCCTGGCCCCCTCTGTTGGTTTCTACTGGAACCTGCTGGTCCTACTGGTCTCTGCTGTCTCATGTTGACCCTATTTTAGTTCTGTTGACCCTACATGCTGTTACATGTCTCTGCTGTAGCACACTGGTCCCTACTTGCCCCTGCCGGACCTTATTGATCACTTATGTAGCATGCTGGCCCCTGTTGGCTCCTAATGGCGTCTCCTTGCCCCTGCTGGCCCTTCTGGTCCCTGCTTTCCCATTTTGACTCCTGTTGGGCTCTGTTGACCCCTACTTGGCCTAACCTATCTGTCCACTGCCTGACTAAAATACTGAGAAGAAAATGTTAATTTTAGTCATTTCAGTGTATGAATGAAAGTTTGGAAGTGGAACCTCAGTGTTTTGGCCATCTTTAAGGAAAGCTGGGTCCAAGCCGAGCTTAGTCCACTGCTATGTTAATTTTGTTCCACCATTATCAAATACATACTATCACAGCGTTCATCATAATACTAAAAAACAAAACTAAAACTGAAACTAAAGCAGCGTCAAAAACCAAAATGAATAATTAAATAAAAATAAAAACTAAAGAAAATGTAAAACTATAATAACCCTGGCCCCTGCTGGCCGTTACTTGCCTCTGCTATATCATGCTGAGTCCTATTGGCTTCTGCTGGGCAGCACCTATCCTTATTGGCTTCTGTGATGTTCTGTGTTGTCCTTCATTGGCTTCTCCTGGTCCCTATAGGCCAGGGTTACCTAAAGTGTGGCCAAAGTTGGCTTGTGAGGACATTTGATTTAACCTGCCAGAAGGATACCCTAACTCTCCCTCCACACCCAATGAGAGAACAAACATGTTTATACTATACATAACTTATGAGAATCTTATTTCCCTTTTCACTTTCATTTTTAAGTATCTTTAAGGAACAAAACATAGTGTGACATTACGTACTGTCTTTATTTGTGTATTGTTTTGTCCTTCTGATCTTTGGTCCACCACAAAGATTTTGGACTCCAAGACAAAAAGTTTGGCGAGTCTTGCTATAAGCTGTAGTTCCTTTGCTTTACATTACTGTCTGGTAATTTTGAGATGGTTCCCAACTCTGAAGCAGACGTGGAAGCATGTGTGCAATATGTATGTGAGCTGAGCCATAATTTTATTTGTGTGGCTAAAACTGTTTTGTCCGATATCTGATTCCTGATGCTGTGGTCTGAAGATGTCCTAAAATGTATGCTGTATCACATAGATAGCTTTTTATAGTCATGATATCTGCCTGCAGAACAAGGCACATTTAACCAGCTCAGCTCAACAGCCGCATAACAATTTAAACTTATCTGTGTTACATGCAATAAATGTGATATTAATGTAGGAAATCACATTACACTGCTGTCTTGCTGTGGTTTGTGTGAAGTAAATCAATAAATGGACAATATTTTTTAAACCAGCAGCAAGTTTTTACTGTCACTGAGGCTGTTACTATGGTAACTTGGTTAACCATCCCCAGCCACAAGCCCACTTTAATTGCTTATTGATTTACACCAATCATCTTCAATTGCAAGGCTGATAATGTATAATAAAAAGTAGAATTAAAGTTAAAATAGAAGAATTAAAGTAGAAATAAAGTAACAAATGTGCTGTGAAAAAGGGTGCAGTGATATTATGCAAAAATCTGCATTAAAGAACTTCCATATGACTAAAAAAAGGTACAACACCTGAAGATGAAAGCAGCTAATGGTGTCCCCTCCCCATGCAGATGTGCACAGCATGACATTCCCATGTACACATAGTCACCACATACCCAATCTACAGAAGCACATGCTCACCAAATCACGTTCGGTGTGCCTTGATTGACTGAGAGTGTCACCCACACATGACTTCCTGTAACTCTAAATATTGACTTCTAAGTGAATGTTTAATGGATGACTGACTAGGAAGATGACTTGGATGAGTGAGTTGAATAATTGTCTGGGTCAAACTGACCCTGACAACATCAGTTGAAAGATCACGTCCATTGAAAATGCAGTGCATTTAAATGAATTAAAGCAATTAAAACATGCCTGGCCTAAAATAGATTCAGAATGATAAACTCTTATGAATTGTACACAGTCATTGTGGTTGAAAACCCCTCAAACTGTCATTATTATTACTATTACCTGATTCAAATGTTAAAATGACCTGATTGAGAACAAAATGAAAAAGCATGTTCACTAGATCTGAAAATGGTCATTCACACGGTACATGCAGGTAAAAAAACAACCAGCCCAATTCCAACTGGTACTGCTGAATCTGAAACCTGAACCTGAGCCATATCCACAATTTTGAGACCCGACCAGACCAGGCCTAACTGGTACTGCTAAATTTGAGACGTGAACCTGACCTGTACCCACAACTTTGAGACCTGACAAGACCAGGCACAACTGGTACTGTTACGTTTAAAAACTGAGGACCAACTCGTACTCGTACGTTGACACCCAACCAGGCCCAACTGGTGCTACTGAATTCGAATTGTGACCCGACCAGACCCAACTGGTACTACTACATTTGAAACCAACCCGTACCCCGACTTGGAGACCCAACCAGACCAGACCTGAATGGTACTGTTACATTTGAAATCTGAACTTGACTTGTATCTGTGACTTTCAGAGCTGACCCGACCAGGCCCAACTGGTACTGTTAAATCTGAAAGCTTTACCTGATCCATACCCACAACTTTGAGACCCGACCAGACTAGGCCCAACAAGTATTGTTCAATTTAAAACCTGAACACCAACTCATACCTGTGACATTGAGACCCCACCAGGCCCAACTTGTACTGCTAACTGGCTCAACTGGTACTGCTAAATCTGGAACCCAAACCTTACCTGTACCCCCAACCTGAACTTTCTTGCACCAGCAGAGAACTCAGTCAACTAAGTCAAAACTTGGTTAAGGACTCGTCTTCTGAGGATGTGAGTAAATGATTGATTATTGTTATCATATCTTCATCAGTATAATGTTCATTTTGAAATCATTTAAGATCTAGACATCGAGCCAGACCTGCCTTTTG
>NW_023494800.1:29616879-30005904 GCF_904425465.1 Colossoma macropomum
CCTTTTCAAGAAGGTTCTATATAGAACCGCAGTCAGCACTTTCTCCATTGGTCTGAAGAACGCTTTCATGATGTAAAGAACTCCTAAGTCGTGTAAAGCGTTCTTCTCGATGTTAATCGTTCTATACACAACCATTTTCTTTATTAAAGAACCCTTAAAGAACCGTCCTTTTAAAGAGTGTAGTGGATTTTATTTCTATCGCTCTATTCTTCCTCAATGATTTAAAGCTCTCTCTCTCTCCCTCTCTCTCTCTCCCTCTCTCTCTCTCTCAGGATGTCTGGACATGGTGGCGGTCGAGGGTCAGTTCACGTTTACGGCGGACCGTCCGCAGCTGAACTGTGCGGCTTTTTTCATCGGCGAGCCCACCGACATCATCAGCATCGAGTACGACTCCGTCAACATCGACTGCAGAGGAGGGGACTTCATAAAGGTGGGCACTCATCAATACATCAATACACCAACACATAAATACAGAAATACACACATTTTACTGTCCACTGCATCACTGTCAGCCAATGTTCATGTAAATTAGTACATCAGTCAGAGCTCTGTATGCACTCCAAAACATTCCTGGATATACTTGAAAACGTTAAGTCAAGCGGTTCCACTCGATGGCTGAGTTGAGTAATATGTACTAATTAAAGTAGAAACTAACAGGTTTAAGTTAAATCTACACAACAGAGGGAAAGACGACACAGAGAGGACGAGTAAAAGAACATGCAAATGGCTGATGCAGGAGCCAATAGGAAAAATGTTGAGTTTTACTCAGTGTTACACAATGACACTGACCACACAAACACTTATACACTGTAAGCCCGCATTTTGTTTTAACTCAAATAAATTAAGTCTGTTGTACATAAAACTCAGTATATCCCACACATTGCTCAACGATTTTAAGTTAAGGGAATGATTTTGTACACCCATATGACATTTTTGAGTTGAATTAACTTTTTGCTATTTAGTTTAGTCTGTTGCTATGGCAACTTTGAAACCCCCATATTCAAAAAATGACGACATTTCTGCTGGTTTTAACTGTTTCTCTTTAAAGTTGCTGAACAAATGTGTGAAACTGAGTGAAGCTAAGTAAGCTGTGAAATATAATTACATGTTTGTTTTCTTAACAACGATTTTATTAGATAAAATGTGTATTTCTTTCCCATTGGCTCCTGGCTCCATCTATTTGCATACTGAGTGTTTCTTTCCGTTTGTTTTACTCACTGTCAGTGAGCTTTTGATCCACCCAGACTGCCTTTCCTCAGGCGTATGTGTTTTATATATGTTTTACTCAGCTGTCTGACATTGTGTTGTTGGCTAAGAGTGAAGGTTATCATTCTCTTTGGTAATGAGTGGGCATTTGTGTTGGTCAGTGACCATGTTCACAGTAAAGGTTAACCCTTCGGTGTTAGGCAAAGTGACTAATATCACTTCACTAGAAAAAAATGTCTCAATTGCCTAATGAAACGTATAGTTAAATTGCAATTTCAAGACGTTCAATTAAAATAATTAGATTTTACGAGTTGCACAAATGTATGTTTATGTTAGCCTAACTCAAAAATGATAGTTACTCTAACTCAAGTTGTCATTACACATTACTTAATTTTTTAAGGCAACTGGTTTCCTCAAATTTTTTACGTAAATTCAACTTATCCGGGCTTACAGCGTAAGGTAAATCTGACAACTCACTTAATTTTATCAAAGCAACACAACTTACTGAGCTTTACTGACTCTAAAACCAGCAACAGAGCAATTACAGCAAAAAGTGAAATTTCATTTTTTTTTACACTAATTCTCATTACCGCAACGTGTCCACAGATCTGTTTCTCATTACCAACATTTATCTAGTTTTATTTATTACAAAATTACTTTTAACTGTTCTTTGAGTTGTCATTTTTTCCTTGCAAACTCTAGAAAAAATAGAAAAAAGCTGCGGTAATGAGGTAACATTGCAAAACAATGTTTGTAAAATATATTTGTCATCGTGATTAGCCTTAGAATACTTGGTCTAACAGGTTTGTGTTATGTCCACACAACAGACAGAAAGACAACACAAAGAGGAGTTTTACTCAATGTTACAAAATGACATTGATCAAAAACACTTCTGAAGTAAATCTAACTAAGCTAATTTCATCAGAACAACACAACTGACTGAACTTCACTGACTAAACCCAACAACAGTGCGATTTCGGTGCAAAGTGAAATTTCATTTTTAACACTCATTCTCATTACCGCAACGGATCTCATTACCGACATTATCCACATCTCATTACCGACATTATCTATATTTATTTCTTACGAAATGACTTTTAACTGTTCTTAACTGTAATTTTTACTTGCAAACTCTAGATAATCCTCCATGCCACGAGTAAAAAAAAAGTTGCGGTAATGAGGTAAAAGTGCGAAACACTACATTTTGTAAAATGTATTTGTTCTAACGAGTAGCCTTAAAGTACTTAGTCTGACAACAATCCACAGGTTACAAAAAGAGAGCTAAAAGTAAAAGAAACAAAGATAAAAATCTGTGTTGCGGTAATGAGAATTTGGTGGCTTATACTGGAAAATGCTACAAAAAGCCAATCAAATCATTCAGGCATCACTGCGCAGCCGTCTGCAAAAGTCTGAGCACCCCGGTCAATTTACACGTTGTTGGTGAAAATAAGTTCTACAGGTAACTTTTCTATTTATTTGCTTCGTTTACCAGATGGGGAAATATTAAACATCAAATAAAAACTGTGGCAAATATTATTTTTTTTACCAAATACGTTGTGTTCAGTAAATTAACAGTAATTGTGCAGTAAAATATGCAGTTCTATGTAAAAGAGGTGTCGACTCATTTTCACATAGAAAATCAACACAAACCTAAAATTTGCATAAGGCTGTATAATATGCAGAAAATAGAAAACATTATGTTTTTTAAAGGAAAAGTTCATTTTCAAAAAACATTCATTTTCAAAACTCGTAATGATGAATCGATAAAATGTTTATGAGAATAACCGATCTTTTCTCACAGTGGTCACTCAGATGCGTCCACATTCACATTCTTTCCAGCCAGTCAGCCTCGTTAGCTTTTTACTGACCTGATGTGAGTGTGTTGGGAGTGAGAATAAGCAAAGCATGCACTCCTAAAAAAGATGGTTCCTTAAGGGTTCTTCAATAAAGACAGTGGTTCTATATACATATACAGTCAAAGAACCACTCACATGCTTAAATGCTTCTTTACATGGAGAAATGGTTCTTCAGAGTGAAGGAGAATGTATGGTTTTGAAAATCGTTCTATATAGCACCAAAAGGGGTTCTCCTACTGTTACGATGTTAAGCTTGTAACAATAGTAGAACCCTTTTTTGGTGCTATTTTTTAAAAAAGGTTCTATGTAGAACCACATACAACACATTCTGAAGAAGAATTTCACCATGCAAAGAACCATTTAAGCATGCAAACGGTTCTATGAGTGTTCATGGTTCTGTATAGAACCTCTGGGCCTCATTCACCAACCGTTCTTAAGAAATCTTAAACACTTCTTAAACACAGTTCCACAGTTTTCTGAAAGATCCAGACATTCTCCAGTGTTCTGTTATTTGGGATTGGTTCTTAGGTAAGAACAGAATCTACACACACTCAAGAGCACAAAGGTGAGAACAGTTCTGCACTTTAAGAACACGTCATGAATCTGACGTACATGTTTTCGTAGGACCTTTCTCAAGAACACATTTAGGAACAAACTTAGTAAGATATTGGTGAATAAGGTCCGTTGTCTTTACTAAAGAACCATAGAAGAACCGTCTTTTTAAGCGTGTAGGCCGGTGCCGGGCGTGTATCATGCCTGTATCGGCTCTGTTGTAGCATCTGTCTGTGTGTTTGTATGGAAAGCGCTGAGATCAGACTGTGATTCTACCTTCACCTGAAAGCAGCATTAACTCTAAACCGGTTCCACCTCCAGATCTCCTGCCGTGTCCTCACAGGATCAGACGTGAGCCGCGTTCTGTGCGCGTGTGTTTAGGAGAGACTAAGCCAGGCTAAGACGTGAGCGGGAGGTCCGAGGGGGTCAAACAGTGACGCAGAGTTTAAGCCTCGTCACAGATGCTGAGACAAACAGCGCACAAACAAGTAAACAACTGTGTAAACCTAGCCTGGTGACAAAGAAGCATACGTGAAAACACCAGTAGAACACACTTAAAAATGATGGTTCTTCAAAGGTTCTTTTGTAAAGAAAATGGTTCTATATAGAACCATGACCATTCAGAGAACAATTTGCATGGTTAAAGGGCTTTTTGCATTCTGAAAGGGTTCTTCAGACTGATGGAGATTGTGCTATAGATGGTTCTATGTAGAACCTTTATGAAAAAGGTTCTTTATAGCACCAAAAATCATTCTTCTGTTTGTACAATGTCAAGCTTGTAAAATAGAAGAACCTTTTTTGGTGCTTTTTGGAACCTTTTCGAAAAAGGGTTCTATATAGCACCAAAAAATGTTCACTTGTATAAAAGTTTTATAAAAGTGAGCGTTCTTTGAGTGTTCATGGTTCTATATAGAACTTTAGAACCCTTAAAAACGTATTTTTAAGTGTGTACATCAGTAGTGAACTGAAAGTAAATAGGGAGTAGAGTACCAAAGAAAGATAGATACACACATAAAACTGTTCTTTAGGGTTCTTTAGTAAAGGCAATACTTCTATTTAGAGCTATAAGTTCCATACAGAACCATTTGCATGCTTAAATGGTTCTCTGCATGGTAAAATTCTTCACATATGGAATATGTGTTGTGTATGGTATGGAATAGAACCTTTTTGAAAATAGTTCTGGATAGCACCAAAAAGGGTTCCTTTATTCTTACAAGCACCATCATAACAATAGCAGAACTTTTTATATATTGACCCATTTTCAAAAACAACATATTCTTTATCACTCTGAAGAACCATTTCTACCTGCAGAGAACATTTTAAGCATGAAATGGTTCTATATAGAACTGAACCACTGCCTGTACTAAAGAACCCTTTGAAGAACTTTTTAAAGTGTGTTTACTTTCGTGTGCTGTAAAGAAATACACACGGATAAATGTGCTTCCTAATGTACTAAAGCACACTTAAGCTTAAACTTAAGTGAATTATTTAGAAGTATATTGTAAAGCAATGTTTTTTAATAGCAATATAACTCAAACTAACCACCAATCCAATATAGGTATTGGTTACACCTGAGAATACACTTAAAATATGTTTTAAATGTAGTAGGTTTCGTGTCTTAACAATTAAGTTAACTTCATTGCAACATAAGAACAGAAAAGCTAATTTTTAGCACATAAGATGTATTTCAACATCAAATTAGTATAATCTAAGTATATACAAGTCATGTTTAGTTATTCCTAATAGTACATTTAGGTGTATACTTAATTATGTTCTATAAAAGTGAACTTAAATATGTTTTAGGTGTATTTAGTGATCCTGAAATATAGTTTAAAGTGCATTTCTTTTGCAGTGTAACTCAAAAAGTAGCACTAAAGTGTATTTACAATATTTAAATCCACTTAAGTGCAACTTAAGATGTTTGAAAAAAGCACCCAAATACACAACTATATGCACTTAATATTAATTTAATCATAGCCTAATTTAATACAATTTAAATGCACTTAAGTTGACAAAGGTTGTTCTAAAATAATACATTCTGTATGTATTAAACTCTAAACATAATTCACATAAAAGTATATACTTTGGCATTAAATATATTTTTGAAAAGTGCACTTAAATCCATTTTTCTTTCACAAGGGTACACGCATGAACATGAAATACTAAAATTTACAATGTTAGACTGGGACTGAATCACCGTTTTAACCAGGTAACCACTGACTTTCAAAAATTTCTGCTTTAAGATGTCTTTCAGAGAGGTTCTCATTTTTAGGGAACCTTACCAAGTCAAAGTAGTGCTGATAGGAACCAGACGTCCACCTCTAAAACCTCCCTCACAGAAAGTTACTACATGAAATGGTTATGAATTCACTGCCTGAGGTTTTAAGACATTGTATTGTGATAGTTTTGAGAAGATTTTGGCCTTATTATGTTATTTAATATTTAATATTAATGTTATTTTTTCCACTATTTTCCATCATCAACATTCCATATAAACTCAGAAGACTCGTGTAGGTTCACTGGTGGTTCTGGATAGTAAATAAAATGTCTATATCTGTGTTGTGAATCTAATTTTAAACCAATTTTTATGCACAGATTTGATCTTAAAATGATCGTAAGTAATTATTTTTAAGATGCAGCTGTCGGAACAAAACCTCAATTTTTTTTTTTTGTTTTTCAGTTTTTGACATAAATTGAAGGTACCTGTTTTCCTTTACATTGTCTGTAAATTTCCTGATGAATGCACCAAAAGAAACGGCCCAAAATGACTTGGAAAATATTCTGGTTCCATTGACTTACATTAAAAGTAAAGTAAGTTTTTTCCTTCTCCTGTAAAGTTACCATTTTGGAGATACGAGGTTTTGTTCTGACAGCAGTGACACCCTGGTCTGTTATTCATCAGCATCGTCTTTGGCCTACCTGTACAATCAAACTCATGTTATAGTTTAACAACCTGAAAAAAAAAGTTTTATGCTAATGAGATGTAAATGAGGTGCTGGTATGCTGGCGCTTGATTTCACGTACTGAAGCTGATTGCGCTCAAATCTCTGTTCGTTTCCACGTCTTTGAAGATTCACGAATCAGATGCGGAGCAGTTTGTACACAGCTTCCATGAAAACTTGCTATCACTGTAATGAACTCCGAGTCTACATTTCACACCAAACCACTCTGAATCACTCTGTTTACATCTCAAACACTGAATTGTGCACTGAATTTTTAAATTGGTGAACATATAAACATGCATGAGCCTCAATCAGCAGCTTGACTTACATCTCAAACAACAGCAATCACAAACAGACCAAACGAGAAGAGCTCTTCCCGTGGAAGGATGTATCTGATATATCTGTACTCCAGTTACTCCGTGAACGACGACCACAGCTGCCGCCATGCGTCACGCTAAATCAGATGAAACCAGGTTAATCAAATCAAACTAATTCAATTAACAAACTTCATTTCAACAGCAGAGCAGAGCTTCTGTCTTCAGCTCGGGGTTTCCAGCCATGGTCCACTGGAGCCTTTAGTGTTCAATTAAACGTGTGAACTTTAACGGGATTGATCTGGTTTGAACTGGTCCGAGCTAAACTGGATTTGTCGGTGTTATGTGTTGGAGCTCTTCTCACTCTGAACACCAGGATCGTTAGACTGGAAAAACCAGCCATGGATAAACTGAATTACACAGCTGTAATCAGACAGCAGTAATGAATTAATAAAGCGGAATTGAATTAAGCTAAATAGCAGCAAATGAATTGAATTTGACCAAAGTGACCGGTTCTCGCATCCGTCCAGGTGTTTGACGGCTGGGTGATGAAGGGCGAGAAGTTCCCAAGCTCGCAGGACCATCCTCTTCCTCTTTACGAGCGCTACTCAGACTACTGCGACAGCGGAGAGGCTCAGCCAATCGTGCGCTCCTCTCAGAACGTCGCCATGGTGTTCTTCAGACTTCACCAATCAGGGAGCAGCTTCACCATCACCTTCCGAAAAGTCCTCAACCCCTTCCGTAAGTAGAGCTCCTGCAGGACGTGACGTCGTAAACACGACTTGGTAATTAGACAGCGCTCCCAGTTATGCTAACGCTAGCATAAAGTGCTGCGTTTTAAGAAATTAAAGAACATAGAATGACATCATGGGTTACTTTATGTTCCGATATCCCAATGAGTCATGTGACCAATCATGTGACAAGGATGCACGATAATGCTTTCTTTTACAGTCCCCTATGTTCTAGTTATTAACTAGGTACATGTGAGGTACAGTCTCCTAAGTACTAGATCATTATTTTGGGTGCCATGATGGAAAGTTTCAAAAGAGTTTAGCTAAATAACTGAAATGCCAAATGGGTTCTAGATATTAACTAAGTAAAAGTGTGGTACAATCTACAATAAGCATACTGGGTAACATGATGGTAAGTTCCAAGCCAGTTTAACTAAATAACACTCAAAAACTGGTTCTAGATATTAACTAAGGAAGTGCAGGGTACAATCTCCAAAGTACAAGATAAGCATACTGGGTGACCTGATAGTAAGTTCCAAAACAGTTTAACTAAATTACACCGAAATGCCAAATGGGTTCTAGATATTAACTGAGCAAGTGTGTAACGGATAAGCAAATTGGGTAACATGATGATACGTTCCAAGGCAGTTTAAGTAAATTACACTCAAAACTGGTTCTACATATTAACTGAATAAGTGAGGGGTACAATATCTAAAGTACTAGATAAGCATATTGGGTAACATGGCAAGTTCCAAGACAGTTTAACCAAATTATACTTAAAACTGGTTCTAGATATTAACTGAGCAAGGGTGGAGTATAATCTCCAGATAAGCATATCAGGTTACATCATGGTAAGTTCAAAGACAGTTGAACTAAATTACACTCAAAACCAGTTCTAGATATGAACTGGGTAAGAGTTGGGCACAAGTGCTGTGTAATTATTTTGGAGTAAAATGATGGTATGTTCCAAACCAGTCTAACAAAAATACACTGAAATGACTAACGGGTTCTAGCTATTAACCCCTGTACATAATTTTATTACACACTTCGATAACCTTAGAACAGCTCAACCAGTTTGCATTGAAGTCCCTGTAGTTACTGAATAATAAGGCTTAGTATGTAATAAGACTGGGATTTTAGGGGTTAAGCCTGATAAAGTACATAGTAAAATACCTAGTACGTTGAAGCGTGTACCTTATTCATATGTGGTTAATATCTAGAACTTAAGGGACTCTAAAAGAAAGCTTTACCTGATGTGATAAAGTCAGTAAATTAGGGCGGTGAAAACATTGATTACTATAGTCTTAACTGTATGCAGTATAATAGTTCTACAACAGAATCGATTAACCTTTAGGACCTGGGCACAACGGTAGGTCACTTCATAACTTCAGAACGGTTTAAGATACAAACATGATCCACATAGCAGAACATTCAGCAGACCCGCCCCTAACTAGCAAGCATCAGTGAGTATTTCAGCTCGGAAAATCACCAAAAGTCCTGATATTATTGCTCTGCTATTTGGCCTTCGTGTTCCAACAAAGGGTTAAAACAGCGACATGATTCACACATCAGATCACTCATCAGACTCTGCCTCACCATCCAGAGTGATTTCATCCACCTGTGACCATCCATCAGCCAGAGATCAGCTCCAAAATCACCCAAACCCCACTCACTACTGTTATATTACATCTCTGCTTTTAGCCTTCATATTATAAACAAACGGCTTTCAGTTTACACTGATTTTGAGTATTAAAAATATCTGATATTAAATATGCAACTCAATTTGTAATTCAAAATAAAGCCTGTCTTGTTGTGTATCAGAGTTTTAGCACTGAGCATGAATCCAAGAGGACAGAAAATCAATTAAAAAACATGTCCGCCTTATGCTAATTGTTTATTTTTACTCATAATAACCAACAGAATGAATCACCATCAAAATTATCGCACTTTCAGATCACAGACACTCCAGACTAACAATTTCTGAAAAGATAACTACAATTCCACTTGTTTTCAAGATCTCTTTAATTTAAAAAAATTCAAAATTTAGCAGGTGCTAGATAAATTTTTGATCAGTAATGACCCAAATTCATAAAGATATCAAATTTCTGTTAGCATTTATGTCAAATAATGGTATACCTGAGTAGCCCGGGGTCTCCTGAGAATAACAACATATGGCATGTGTGACTGTTTCATGTAAATACTTTATAATTGCAATTGTATTTGTAATTGACCCAAAAATACCAAAAAATTCCCCGAAATTTTAGGTTTCTAAGGGTTAAATCTTCCCTGATCATCAGTTCAGGCCTCATTTTGTGTCTCCATGACCCAATGCTTTGGACATTGTAGCTATATCCCAAAAGCTAGGCTGTGGTCCAGGTGGGCTGCATTTCTAGACCACCGTGTCATCGTAGCCTGTTCTAATCTAAAGGATCTTCCAAATACAGCTGAGAAATGCAGCAATATTCTGAGAGTTTTTGATGACGCTGCTGGAATATCCTTAACACTCTTCGCTCGTCTATAATCTTTTTATCCGAAGTTTCATAAAACTGCATTCAAGTCTAAGAAAGTATACGTTTTAACTCACAAGACTGTTTGCCAGCTTATTATCATTCACATCAACTGTTTTTTCTCCATCCAGTTTCATGCCGACTTCTTTCCAAATGTGAGAGCAACCAGCCTTGGTAGACCCTTCCGTAATTTCGTAATGGAAAACGAACCGAACCTTCTCAGCTGCAGACTAGCTTCTGGGGCAGCTTATGTTTCTGGGCCTCTAGCTCATTTGACTTGTGAAGGCTTGGCTAAGGAGCCAGAACCATGTTTATTAAAGAAGGAGTTCTAGAAACCCACTGGTGTGAACAGTTCTGAGTAGTTCCAGCCCACAGAACTCAAAATGAGCTCAAGCAGATTTCACCCACAGTTCGGATACTCATACAAAAAGCCCTGTATCTGGTGTGATCTGCCTGTTAGATGTTCTTGAGCAAGGACTGCTTGAACCTGCCTGGAATTAGATGCACTTTTCCACCTTGTTCTTCTCATCTTACCATCTTTTTTTCTCTCCTTCTCTCCAGCATGCAATGTAATCTCTCAGACTCCAGAGGGCAGGTTCAGTATGGTTATTCCAGAACAGCACAGGAACTGCAGTTACTCCATCATCTACCCGGTGGAGATCCAGATCGGAGAGCTGAGCCTTGGACACCACAATGACCTGAAGGTGCGTAGCAACAGATCTGCACCCTTCTGGCCAACATACTCAGCTGACATAGCAGAAAAAGCCAGGTGGAATTCTGGTTCTACACCTAGGCTTTTGCTTCAAAAGCCAGTGGAACTTAACCAACTGCAGCACCTTTCAGCTCAAGTTAATGACCTCTTAGCTTCCAACAACCTGGTTCTAGTCCAGTGTTTCCCAGTCCCGCTCCTGGCTCACCCCTTTCCAGCACATCTGGAGGGGCATATTTATTAGCTGATCAGTTGGATGAGGTTACAGCCGAGAAAACATCACACGTATGCAGGGAAGGGGTTCTCCAGGACCAGAACTTGCAACCAGTTGATCTCTGGAAATATAAGATAAACTCTGCAGAATTATTGCAGAACCACTGAATCAATTGTGTAGTTCCTTAGATCAGGGGCTGCCCACCTTATCTCGGGAGATCCTGCACCCTGTAGAGTTTACTTCCAACTTTAATCCATCTCAGTTGGCTCAAATATTCAGATGGCCCTGAAAACCCTCATTAGCTGGATCAGGTGTAGGAGATTAGTGTTGGAATTGAGCTCTGCAGGAGGGTAGATGTGCGGCAGTACAGGGGAGTTCAGTCCTGGTCCTGGAGCACTGGGGTCCGGTAATGTTCGTTGATCTCCTTCCAAATAAACCTAAACTTTGTCCTCAACTGTACTACAAAAATGATTCATTGGCAACATCTTAAATTCAGGCATCTTGAGATTGTGAGACTGTTGTAAGAGTATTACAAGAGTATACGATGATTTGTACTTGTTTGAAGATATAATGTAGCTTGTTTCAATAAACAATGCTTCAATTTCCTTAGATAAAGTGACTTATGGGAATTCCACTGATATATGTTCAGAATTTCTCCATAACTGAGTGTGAGCTGTAAACAGAGTGATTCAGAGTGGTTTGGTGTGAAATGGTTCAGATGTCTTTACAGTGGTGGTGATAGCAACCAGGGGTTGCCATGACTACAACACAAATATATTTTGTGTACTATTATTTAAGCAAGAGAATCATCAAACTGTGCTGACGCCTCTGCTCAAATGGACCTGAATCTTGGTTGCTGGTGCTGAGGCTGACCGCTATGATCTGTTTTCTTCCTGTGTAGCGTTCAGTCCCTGGCTGTGCGGGTGCAGGGGATTTTGTGGAGCTCCTGGGGGGAAATGGGGTTGACACCTCCAAAATGTTCCCAATGGCAGACCTCTGTTACTCATTCAATGGACCAGGTGAGCTCTTTCTATCAGTCTCTCTCTCTCTCTCTCATTTTCCTCCTCTCCTCTTGCCTATCTTGCTCTACCATGGGCAGACCGTCCAGTGTGTGACTGTCAGGTGGTACTCAATGTAAAAACTAAGTAAAAATCATAACACTAACGAACTTTACCAAATGTTTCAATAGTGATTGTTTCGGTACTGTTTTTAATTTTTTTCTTAGAGACAAAATGGAATGTTCAATCATTAGTTTTAATAAAATAATCATAATTAAGGTGGAGGGTCACTCAAAGCAAAAGAATTATAGTCTAAAGTCCAAGTCAAAAGTCCCAAATGTGTTTTCAAATTCTGCTCAAAATGAGCTAAAATTGTCACTACCGAAACACTCACTACTGATTGTTTTGGTAGTGACTGTTTCGGGAGTGACAATTTTAGCTCTTTTTAAGCAGAACTTGAAACACATTTGTCAGAACTTAAAAACAATGTATCACTACTGAAACAGTCACTACCGAAACACACACCCACACACATCATCTAAACCGCTTATCCTTCTGGGTCGCGGTGGGGTGCTGGAGCCTGTCCCAGCTGTCATTGGGTGGAAGGCAGGATACACCCTGGACAGCTTGCCAGTCCATCGCAGGGCAGACAGACAGACATACACATTCACACACACACACACTCACACCTAGGGGCAATTCAGCATGTCCAATTGGCCTGACTGCATGTTTTATGCAATAGTTATTGTTTCGGTAGTGACTGTGTCAGTAGTGACAATTTTAGCTTATTTTGAGCAGAACTAAAAAATGCTAGCCCAGTACATGACCAGCAAACACAGCTTTTCTTTACTAAGGAACCCTTGAAGAGCCTTCATTTTAAGTGTGTATGTTTATGTGTTCCTCCTTCAGCCCAGCTGAAAGTAGGCTGTGATAACACGGTGGTCAGGATGGTGTCCAGCGGGAAGTTTGTGAACCGGGTCACCTTCCAGTACCGGCTATTGGACCACCAGGAGCTGCAGAAACTAAAGGGGAACAGCGTGGAGGACTTGTGTTTAAGCGGATAATGGCCTCTCTCTCTTTCTCTCTCTCTCTCTCTCTCTCTCTCTTTTAGTGTCCTTGCATTGATCACTGGGTTCCAGGCTAACTGGAGGCTGATATTTCAGAACCTCTCGGGTCTTTATTGTACATTTTTATTTCCAGAAGAGATTATTTATTTTATACCTCATCCTTTTTTTTTGCGTTCATTTCCTCTCTAAGCTTGTGAAATCCAGTCTGTGGCTGAAGTGAACTAAAGAAATAAAGACGCATCGTGTGTTTGTGCTCACTGCTAATGTTTCGATGGGTATTTTTATGTTTGTGAAAAAAGGACCCCTGCCCCGGACCCGCTGCTCTAGATCTCTCGTTTACCTGAAGAGAATGAATGATAAGCTGCCGGTATATACAGTGACATGAGTATTACGTTCTGTAGGGGGGGACACACAAGAAAAAAAAGAATTGTTATTGTCTGTATTTATTTGTATTAAACAATTTTTGTAATAAAATCAGTCTGCATGAGCAAAGCAAACTGGATTTTCTAATCTCATTTTATTGTATTCCAACTGAAAGAATATTTTGCATAAAAAAAAAAAAAGTGTAGGCTGGACAATTATGATTGATGCAGCTCTCAGCCAGTGGTGGTTCTAGGATTTCGTTTTAGGTGGGGCCATAATGGAGAACAGGTGGGGCTTCCTGTTCAGAAGCCAAACAAACACCTTGAAATTCAAAGAGCTCCATAATTATCTCAAAATATCTCTAAAAATATTTGCATATCGCTGCTGTCGGAACAAAACCTTGTATGTCCATTTTTTCCGTTTTTCTGTTTTTGTCATAATATAAAAATACCTGTTGTTCTTTACATTGTAAGTAAATTTCATGATGAACGGACCAAACGAAACAACCCAAAATGACTTGGAAAGAAGTCTGGTTCCTTTGCCTTACATTAAAAGTAAAGTAGGTTCATTCCTTTTCCTGTAAAGTTACTTTTTGGAGATAAAAGGTTTTGTTCCGAAAACAGTGATATATTATTCACAATATACACATATAGTATTCACTGTGTTTGGTAAAATATCTAATCAAGAGGCTAATAATCTCACAACTACCAAATACAGACTTGCAAACATGTTCAGAAACCAACCTGTTGTATGGGGTCCATTTGAATGGCTTTTAAATTAAAATGAAGCATGATGGTGCCCTGCAAGAAAAAAATACAGGGAATTAAGTAACTGCTGAACAACAGGGTCACTGAGTTCTGGTCCTGGAGATCTACCATCCTGGAGACTTCAGATCCCTGTTATGACCTCATAGGTCTAGGGGTTTTAAAAGAGGTCGTACATAAGGCCAAACACCAACCCAACCGCCAGACCAAACACCACGAACCCAGATAAGACAGCAAAATGTCAACATTTATTCCTTTCATCAATCAGAGTTGCCATTCTTTAAATGCAACATAGCGAGATAGTAGAAAAGGGATAAAGTTGTTTACATTAGCCGTCTACTATAGATGCAGTACAGTAAGATATAATAAAAGGAGATGAATGTCTTCAGGGAAGAGTTATCGCCTAAAACCAGCTAGAAACAAAATCAGCTAACGTACCTAGGATGAAAAGAAAGATACAGACAGCTACCCTGAACCAAACCAGGAGAAAATGGAAGCTAAGAAAACAGGGCACCCCTGACTTTAGAGAACAAGAGTTACAAGAAACATGAAGGCTGATTAAGACAAGCTAAACCAAAGTGCTGGGTTTGATCTGGTTGGTGGGAGAGCACTCCAGACCCCTTTTATAGCTATAGCGCCCCCTGAGGCAGCCAATCAGAAGTCTGCACGTGCAGGTCCTACACCGTGTCCCAATTCAGGGGCTACATCCTTCACAGTTCTTTAAATTTCTTAAAAGATCTTTAAAGATGTTTAAAGAGCTAGAAACTTTGATTTTATTTTATTTTTTTCATTTATTAGAGCTGGAGATGCTTCTCTCTGTCGGCTCTTTGCTCCTTAAAACAAACGAAAGTTTAGCGTAAGTTTAGCTTCAGACCACATTGGCTTTTTTAACATTTGTATCATTCGCTATTCGACTCAGTTTAAACCCAATGCTTACATTTAAAGTGTCTCCTCAGCCGCCGTTCGCTCCTCTGTTGATGCCGCCACGTTCTCGAATCTTCACCACCACACAGTTAACCTCAGGATATGTTGGCTGGTGAAGGATCCAATGGGTGGATCCTTTATTGCCATGGAGAAGAAGGGCGCATTTCTTGGCCACATATGAAGGAGCCTTTGAAATGGGACAGCCTAGTCACGCCGCTGTGACATGATTGGTCTCCAAAAGCAGCCTCTGAAGGACGCAGCCCCTGATTTGGGATGCAGCTCTAGTAAAAGGATAGGTGGGACAAGACGAAGACAAAAGGCCAAGGCAGCAAAAACAGGTATATGCACTGAAGGGTCGTAATACATACCTGACTCTACTATTCAGTTGCTTCTGAAGGTCTTCATTACCTGGCTGCAGGGTGCTGGATCTTCAGGACCAGGACTGGGTAGAATCGGTGTATATGAAATAATTCAGGCATCTTCTTTTGATATCCCTCCTCAACAGTTATTATAAAGAGCTCTGCTTATCATCAGGTCTGCGTCTTCAAGTTATCAGTCCTTGGGCACATATAATTAAGGGGGGGGGGGCTATCTGGCTTATTGAGTGGTCAGGAAAATTTTTAATGGTTACTAAAGTGTTGCTTAGATGTTTCTAGGTGGTTGCCACAGTATCCAAGGTAGATGGCAATGTGTTGCTAGGTGCTACCTTCAACTGCTATTTTAAAACCACTGCCACCTTAAATTCAAAGCCACCTTAAATTTACTGATATCTTAAATAGAGCGCCACCTTAATTTTACTGCCACATTAAATCCACTGCCACATTAAATTTACTGATGCCTTAAATTCGCTGCCGCCTTAAATCCACTGTCACCATAATGCCAGTGCCACCTTAAAAATCGTCCGTTTGTCGTCCGCTGTGCAATACCATACATCAGATTGCTTAGAAAAGTGCAAGCACACTATTCAGGCTTTTCCAACTTAATTATTTGGTTAACTAAGTAGCCATACAGTGGAGAAATCCTGTTTTGGAGCTCGCTCTGTTGAACTATACATTGTTTTTGTGTTGGATAACATTAAGGTAATATATTCGATGCTTTGGGGTTCAGAACTGGCCTCTAACCCTGCAAATACTTTTCCTCTTTGAACCTCATCCTGCATGTGCTTTGAGAAATATAAATAAAAATAGAAAAATACAAACTCAATTCATACACAAGGCCTAGGAAGCACCATGATGGCAGCATACTAACTGCAATGTTGCAAAGTTATGGTGGTCTACCAGGTCTTCCAGGTGGTTGTTAGGAGTCTTTAGTTTATAATCAGGTTTTGAACTCCAGTTTCGGAAACTTACTTATTTCCATGTTGACGTTCTCCTTCTTTATGGCAGTGAATTATTTAATATATAATCTCCTCATAAACATCAACAAGCTACTTTCGTGTGGAGATTCAGTAAATGAAGGTGGTGGTGGTGGGGGGCGGGGGTATCACAATTTAGGACGAGTTCCCTGAGAATCAGTCATCAGACGTGTTTCAGAGAAAGTAGTTGTTTTACAGCAGTCATTGTAAACTGGGGGGGGGGTGGGGGGGGGATGGGGGTCACGCGCCTCTCGGCAGGTTTTAATGAGACGCGCGGGCTCACGCTTGATTAAAGGTCGCGGCGTGCATTAGCCCGGTCGGAACCTTCGCGCGCCAGAGAGACTTTAGCGGGATTAATTGACAACGATCTGAAACTCCCCGCGGGGGGCGCGCGCTCAGAGGTGATGCAGCTGCGCCGCTCCCCCACCGCGCGCATCAACGGAAAAATCACCACCGCGTCGGAAATTACTCTACCTACTCACGCGCCTCAGACATCAGAGAGAGAGAGAGAGAGAGAGAGAGAGAGAGAGAGAGAGAGAACATAAGAGACAGAATAAGAGAGGGAGAAGAGTGGAAGAGAGTACGAGAGAGAAAGTGACAGAGATGATAAGGGAGAAAGAAAAAGAGAGAGAGGAGAGAAAGAAAACGAGAGTGAATATGGAACAGAGAGAGGAAAAGAGAGAAGAAAGAAAGAGTGAGAGAGAACAGAGAGAGTAGAAAGAACAAGAGTAAGAGGGAGAGAAAAAGAAAGAAGAGAGGAAGAGAATACAAGAAAGAATACGACAGAAAGAGAGAGGAAAAGAGAGAACGAGAAAGAGAGAGAGGGAGAAAAAACAGATAAGAAAGAAAGAGTGTGTGTGAGAGAGAGATAGAGAGAGAGAGAAGAACAGAGAGAGTAGAAAGAAAAAGAATAAGAGAGAGAACAGAGAGAGAATACAAGAAAGAACACAACAGAGAGAGAGAGAGAGAGGGAGAGAGAGAGAGGGAGAGAGAGAGAGAGAGGGAGAGAGAGAGAAAAAGAGAAGAACAGAGAGAGTAGAAAGAAAAAGAATAAGAGAGAGAACAGAGAGATAATACAAGAAAGAACACGACAGAGAGAGAGAGACAGATAGAGAGAGAGAGAGAGAGAGAGAGAGACAGAGAGAGAGAGAGAGTGAGTTGCATCATGGAACGCTGGGTGCATCTATAATCAGCTGTCTGTGCTGGTGAGGGTGTTAATGAACTGTCTAATCTCTCTCAGGTGTTGCCTAAGACATCCACCTCCATCTTCTTCTGATCTGGGATCAGCTCCCACAGGACTGTGTTGGGAAACAAAGGGTAAAAACTGACCCTAGATCAGCTGTTTGTGGTCACTGGTGGGTCACTGTGATCCTGAGGTCAGTAATGTCACTTACGAATTCATGCCTGGTTTCCTGAAAGGAGCTCTGATGATTAGAGCTACTACAAATGTGATCTGATGCCTCAGTTTTGGGGAAATTGGAGTAAAGATTTCTGGGTGTTGGAGATGCAGTGGAAGCACAGTTCCCTCATGTTTTCCCACCTTCAAAGTAATGCAGTTTTGACCGCTGCACTTTCTGACAAGCAGACTGTTCAAATGAGTAAAATTGGCTGCTTTCTGGAACAAAACGATAGAACGATAAGAAAGTAGGTGAACAAACTGTAAGTTGGCTTGAAAAAGCCAACTAATTACTTGAAGACATTAAAATGACGGATGACTGCTGTTGGTAGCTAAAGTATTGCTTAGATGTCGCTAGGTGATTGCTACGGTATCCAGGGTGGATGGTGACGTGTTGCTAGGTGCTACCTTAAACTGCTACTTTAAACCCACAACCACCTTAAATTAAATGTAATCATAACTAAAATTCACTGCCACCTCTGACACCTTAAATTTATTGATCTCTTAAATCCACTGCCACATTAAATCCACTGCCACATTAAATTGACTGATACCTTAAATGCACTGGCACCTTAAATTTAAATTCGCTGTCACCTTAAGTTTAGCCCCACCCATTCAGCCTACAGCAGTTTAGTCTTGCCCATTCAGCCTACAGCAGTTTAGCCCCACTCATTCAGCCAATCAGAACAGAGCTCATTTCCATATATCAGTCTAAAAGTCTTAAAAGTACAGTAAGATTCATTCATTCATTCACTGTTTCCCAAGTTCTAAAGAGTGGTACCACTTTATCATAAGATTACCATTATGAGTGGTTTACATTTTAAAACACCTTAAAAATCATTCATAAGTAGTGACCAGATAGTGAGCTCACATTAATCTATAATGTTAAACCTCAGATCTCCTGGTTACTGACTTGCCTGTCAGCTTCCGATTCATCAGATATAACAGCTTATGGTTGTGTTATAACTGCTTGTCAATGATTTTAAAGTGTTCATGATCTAATCAATAATATTTAGTAATAAACTTACAAAGACAATTCCAAAAAACCTGGGACAATAAGTAAAATGCAAATAAAAACAGAAAACAATGATTTGTTAGCTGACTTTTAGAGATATTTAGTGTTCTACCTTTTTAATATCAGTGAAGACAGGGCAATGTGAGGCTGAGAAGTTTGTAGAATGATCAAAAACATCTGTTCTGGAATACCACAGGTTAACAGGTGATACCATGATTGAGTGTAAAAGGAGCACTCACAAAAGACTCAGTCTCCCATTTTGCAATAAACTGCGTAAGCAAATAGTCCAAAAGTTTAAAAACAACATTTCACAATGTGGCATTTGCAAGGAATTTAGGGGTTTCACCAAACACAGTCCATAACATTATTAAAAGATTCAGAGAATCCAGAGAAAGTCTCTGTGCTTAAAGGGCACGGCCAAAAACCAGTACTGAATCACCGTGACCTTTGATCCCCAAACAGCACTGCTTTAAAAACCAACATGCTTCTGTAATTAATATAACAATATGGGCTCAGAAACACTTCACAAAACCCTTGTCAGTAAACAGATTTTGTCACTGCATCTACAAGTGCAAGTTAAGACAGCTATGCAACATCAAGAAACGCCGCCATCTTCTCTGGGCTCTGATGCACAGTAGAGATGTGTGCTGTGGTCTGACGAGTCAACCTTTCAGATTGTTTCTGGAAATAATGGATGTCGTGTTCTCCAGACGTAAGAGGAAAAGAAGCGTCCAGATTGTTACCAGCATAAAGTTTAAAATCCAGCATCTGTCATGGTTTGGGAGGAGTTTTAGTTTGTAACTTGCAGACCTGTGAAGGCAACATTAATGCTGAGGGGTAAATATGCTGCTGTGGCTTTGTCGTAAGAGAATGCAGGTGCTGGACTGGCCTGCCTGAAGTCCAGACCTGTGTCCTATTGAAAAAAGTTATAATTTATAATTAGTTAAATTTCTATTTTTCTATTTTTTCTGTTTTTATTTACATTTTTCTTACTGTCTTAATATTTTTCTAATTGGCTTTGTAGTTAACACTGTTCATAAACCCTTTATAAGTGCAGTGTTATTGTAAAGTAGTACCAGTAGCTCCATATTACCTCTGTTAGCCTGTTCAGAGTAATACATAATCATCTCCTGCTTATGCAAGACACGTATTGGGCCGAATATGGGTGCCTGAAATACATCAAGCCCCCTTTAGTCTTTCATATTAAAGCAGTGTTTATCTCAAAGGCACAGCTAGCATTAAGGTCATTTTGGAAAATGGAACCAAGTTCAGCATCGGTTTCATTTGTCTTCTATATGACAGAGCCATAATTCACATGAGTCACAGGGTGAGGGCTGAGATACAGAGAGATGAGGCGGGGGGGGGGAAGATGAGTGGAAAGATGAGCAGGTGATGAAAAGAGGGTGTTATTGTGTGATTAGGTTAATAACCTGCTTCCTGTTTGCCAGATCTGCT
Source organism: Colossoma macropomum (assembly GCF_904425465.1). Classification (NCBI taxonomy): domain Eukaryota; kingdom Metazoa; phylum Chordata; class Actinopteri; order Characiformes; family Serrasalmidae; genus Colossoma; species Colossoma macropomum. The sequence goes on from NW_023494800.1 coordinate 29,637,247, forward strand.
CAATGGGAGCTAACGCTAGCTCGTGCTGTACTGTGGGGTTAATGATGTCATCCAGGCCAAAGCTGCTGTAGGCCATTATGGGTCAGGGTGGTCCACACGCAGCAGTTATAATTTCAGATAAGAGAGTTATTGTAAATCTCTGCATGACCAGTGTGTTGAAAGGTAAACAGAAAGATTTAGGAGCATAAATCAAAGTGTGGGGCATTACAGTCAGGACCCTCGCTGTGGACAGGCCTCAGGGGGCCACAGACAACCAGGTAGACTTGCTAACAATTGGTTAGCGTTTACATTTTCTAAGGACTATGTTATTTATTGTTTTACATAAAGCTCAAATCTGTGAAACTGTGAAGGAGTCTGGAGGCCAAGAATCTGAGAGAGCATAACTGACCCCCCATCACTCATGAAGATGCTAGCCAATGCAGGTGTCTGTTAGCTCATGTAACAGAATTAGCAGTTAGTGTTCTCCTGCCACCACATATGACGTTGCGTTAGCCGCAGTTTGTGAAGAAGTGATGGACCTTCACATGTCTTGGAGCAGTGGTCTCCAACCCTGGTTCTGGAGAGCTACCTCCCTGCAAAGCCACAATTTCCCACACCTGCTCCAGCTAATCAACCTCTTTCCAAGTCCCTGATTGGCTGGATCTGATGTATTAGACTTAAATAAGGGGCGGAGCAGCTTATTGTGTGCAGGTTGAAATTAAACTCTGCAGGAAGGCAGCTTTCCAGGTCCAGGGTTGGAGGCCACTGTCTTGGAGGAAGCTAATGCTAGCCTTCACCCTCCTAGCATGGTAGCACTGAATAATAGAAGGAGACCTAGCTAAAGGAAGGGGGAACCAAATACATATATGTACGGTTCCTTACTATATGTTTGAGTTTTATGTTTAAATAGCCATTATGTTGTGGTTGTACTTGAAGTCTTGCTCATTCTGTCCAAGATGTGCTACGAGTTCATTGAGGAGGTCATTTCACTCACCTTTCATCATTTAGATCGCAAATAACCCTAAAGCATCAATTATTCTAGCTACATAAATCACAATAACAACAGCTAAGAAGAATAGGATGGAATGAAGGAACAAGCACCCATTTAAGCAGCTGTTAGCATAGCTGGCTAGTTAACACAGCTGGTTGCAGAAAAGTTCAAGAAACTTGTTGACTGTTTTCATGGATCAGGAAACCAACAAAATGAAAATCTACCATCCCCCTCTCAAAGTTACTCAGGAGGATCTGCTCTTTAATCATCCAATAAACCACCTTGTTTTACTTTCTTGTCAATCAGTATAATCGTGATAATCGTAATGTGTTACCTGCATTTTGACTGAAACTCGTCTCATAAAGAGATGCTCGCAGCTGTTGCAGCTGAGTTTCAAGTGAGTTGCAGGACGCTTTACGTTGTGCAACTCAAAGCATGATTTAGTTTCATGTAGGTCTCGAGCAACTAAAGTTGCATGTAAGTTTCACTGCTGCATTTTAAAGACGTAAAGCACTTTAGGCCAGCTTTCTCATTTTACTCCATACACATCATTGAAAAGAAGCATTCTTTAGAGTTTAAAAAGGCGACATCTGAAGGCCCCCTAATGCTCGGCCTGCATCACGTCTGCGCCCCTGAGAAAACTCGAGAGAATTCACTTGTGGCTGAGTATAAAGAACAAAAGGCGCAGGTTGAAAAACAGCTAATGCAGAATGAGTAGCGTTTAAAAGCTGAGACGTGCGGCCTGTTGCGACTCTGCTCTCTCTGTCTCCGCTTATTCGGATGCACAGTTTATAGTGCATTCACACATACGTGACCTGAAGGTTGTTATCTGCTGCTCTGTTCTGCCGTAGGCGGTTCCTCTGCCCACTCTCTATTGCTATCAGTCCGAGCGCTGTGAGTGTTTGTGTGTTTTGCTGAGATTCTTTGGTGCGTCGTATCTCTGTGTGCATGCGGAGCCATGGAGCGGAGTGGTGGAGCGGTGGAGTGATGTTATCACTGGTTGGAGAGTTTGGGCTTCTAGACAACACAGCTGTATGACTCACCTTAACCCACCTGAGCTCTGAATCACTCGTGTGCACACATACAAGTGTTTGTATATACACTCACAAGCAAACGTTTGTGTGAATGATATATTTGAAATATTTTTGACATGTGAAAAGAAGCACAACTCCATTTTTTGACATTTTTCTGCATATCAGTGCACAATTTCTTTATATTTGATTAACTTCAAAAATAAAAATGTAAAAAGTCATTATGGCATGTGCAAAAGTGAAAAAATGTCTGGTTCCATTGACTTACATTAAAAGTACAGTAGGTTTTTTCATTCTCCTGTAAAGTTATCATTTTGGAGATACAAGGTTTTCTTCCAACAACAGCGATATATTAGTATATACATAAGTAAGATGAAAATAGTGTGCAAATGCAAAATCTGGATTTTTGTTTCACATTTTTGCTGAAACATGAAAACAACTGAGTAATCTGATCAGTGAACCAGTTTATGGTATATATCTATGCAATGTAAAAAAATGTTGTTTTAACTCAAGAAAGTTAGGGTTTGGGCTGCCTTAAAATGTTAATTGAGTATATTTGAATGTTGAATAGTAAGTTAACAGAACAAGACATTGTGTTTTTCGTCCTATCAACTTCTTCATTGAAGTTTAACCCCTTAAAATCCCAAGCTTATTGTTAGGTTATAGAAGTGTGTTATAAAACCTTGCGCCTGTTGGTGGGCACTGGCCATTTATGGGGTTAAATAACTCAAAATTTAGGTCTAAAGTCTAAAGTCAAACATTGTTAAATATTTCAGAAGCATGTACTAACACTTTGTTGAAAGTGATGTTTTGAAGTGCAGTGTGGGAGGGGCTCTAATGCTTAATCCCTGCTTGCAATGATCCAATTGGTTACCAAGTGATGACAAAGAAAACAAAAAAGTTGGTCGATAAACCTTTATCGATATACTGTCACATAATGGACTGGCAGTACAGCTGTAGGCCCAATCTCATTTCCTATTTTTAGCCCTACCCCTTGTTTTCGAGTGTTGCCCCTTGGAACTGAGTTACAGGGTAGTGGTTAAAAATCTCCCTCTGAAATGGGAGCCTCAAATAAAAAGAGCATCACTTCATTATCAGCTACTAACGCTGCTCTGTAGGCGACCCTGCCAGTCTGCAGTGACAGCAGAGGAGGGTAAAGTTCAGCTCCTCACTGCTGGGCTTTAGTTACCTTTAGGGCATCATATGACTTCAAAGAGGGGGGCAATTACTTATTATTACCCACCCATAATTCTTCAGAGATATGAAGCTGAAGTCAGATTTTCGCCAGCTTCTTGTTTGAATTTTCCTGTTCCACCTTAAATGGACCTTAAGGTGGAACGTAACACTCTGTTTGGAGTGAGCCTCTGAAAAACCTGTGTTTGGAGGGCCATATAGCCCTAACACTTCACCCTACCCCTCTAACTCAACAAGAATTAGGACACCCTACCCCTAGACGTAAATGTAAGTGGTAGGGGCAAGGGGTAAAATGGGATTAGGTCGCAGTATAGTTCCGGGAAATACAACCCACAATATATGGCCTATAGTCAGAAAGCTCTGCTTCTCGACTTAAGGTGGAATTTGAAGTTCGTTGATGTCTCCAGGAGAGTTATGTTATTTAGGTCTAAACCTAACATGTCCTGAACGTGAGGCCACCTCGACGTTCATCTTTAAAAAGTCAGTCATCTGTACTAGAATACATTACCTCCCAGCCTCGCACCTTCTGGAAAACAGAAGAACAAAGGAACATGCTCTGAATCCACATTCAGGCTCCCAACATCTCCAAAGCTCTGTTTACATTTCTATGCATAATTCCAGTTCAGAGCCTTTCCGAGCGCGGCGGCATCTTTCAGCACACAGCAGCAGTGGAAAGTTGGCCGCTGGCTCAGGAATGTTCTGACTTCATGCCAGTTTAACAGATCATCTCAAACCCCACTGAGCCTCACCTCCCGAAGCATCAGCACAGAGCTCAAAGACGGCAGCAGCCTCCAGTGCTCTCGGCGTTCCCTCCGGCCACTAAGATTCAGCACCATCCTCTGTATTTCAGCCTCTTGTCCTTCCCTGATTTCTACTTCTGAGGAAACTTATTTGAGTAGAGATGCAAAGAAGGAGTATTTAGGTAATAGAAGTTCACTGTGCATCTCCCAAATCTCAACTACATGCTGTCTGAATCTGTGGTGCTGCACATCAAGTCGATTGGTTGGGAGAGTCCTAATAATACAGTGACGTTTGACACTTTCAGAGACGGGGATTCGAGATCTCGAGACCTAAGATTGGTAAAATTTCAGCTAAAAACATGAAGAAAGCTGATTAATTGGGAGCATCAGTACTGCAATGCTGTTCTGCTTCAGGTGGTAGAAGCACCAGTTTTGCTACGGTTTCAAATTATGAGCCTTTTATTAGAGAAAAACCTTCAGTCTGAAGGACAGAGTTAAATGTGATGTTTGAAGGTGCATTTTGTAAGAGTTTTGGTTTAAAATATTCCAAAACTTACTAAAATTATCAACAGAATGTAAAGAACTGACAGTAACGTCACGTCAAAGATGTCTATCTATCATGTTGCAGAGATATCCACTGAAGTTAATATGCTATCCAGCTAGTCCTGGCCCATCCTGTCTCGTAATACCACTTTTTACCTCAAGAGGCAATAATGAGTCATTGTTGTGTCAAGTCTGCCCTGAGAGTACAAAGAGGTAGCACTGCCCCGAGGGCATATACTAACCTCTTGTCAATCACGTTGTAGGTGCTGCCCCTAGTATGACCTTTTAAGGACAGATGAAATGAAATGAAAGGAACAGTAATCGACACAATGGCTGAAGTCCCTGGCAAGCAACCATTATCACCCCCGCTGCCTCACTCCCAGCAAGAAACCAAAACTAGAGTTAGCATTGAACTCCACCACTGGAGTTCTTAGCGATGAAAGGGATGAAGTTTGATGCCAAACTCGCAACATTTCTTCTAGACTGGCAAGGATTTGCATTTCCTTGTTTTCTACCATGGGGTGGAAGCCACAACTTTCTTGTGATGTGTTGCCCCCTGTTTGTTTGGAGTGTGCAGTATGAATTCGACAGGTTGTGTCATCGTACAGATTGCTCCTTTAAAGGAAAGAGGCAAAACATCTGCATTGTACATATTGTAATTTTGGGTATATTTTTGTGTAGTTTATCTTTGAACTAAGTTTTAGTTTATTTTACAGATCACATTCCCTTTAAAATGTGATAAAACTTCAGCTAGGCTAGCCATTATGCTAGTTAGCTAGTGTACTTGCTATATAACCTCTAGATTAACCAACCATTTCAAGTTGTTTTGCATTTCCGCACTGCAAAAATGGAACCTTTTCAACTGAAATAATCCTAAATCTAGTCAATATATCTAGTAATCAAACAAAGAAGCTGAACGATGGACTGACCACCCCAGAGTCCAGACCTCAACACCACTGAATGTGTTTGATTACTTCAGAAAATCATCAACCAGCTTCTAAGACTGAACTTTGGAGGTGTGTCTGCAGATTCTTTGAGGAACTGAAAGTGAGTCTCCTGAAAAGAATGGAAGCTGGAATAAAGTTCTTTACGAAAGGAATGGTTCTATTTAGAACCAGCAGTTCTACATAGAACCATTTCATGCTTAAATGGTTCTTCAAATTAATGGAGAATGTTGTGTAAGTTTCTATACAGAACCTTTTTCAAAATGGTTCTTTATAGCACCAAAACTGGTTCTGCTATTGTTACGATGTCAAGGTTGTGACAGTAGAAGAGCCCTTTTTGGTGCTGTATAGAACCATATACAACAAATTCTCCATTAATCTAAGGAACAATTTTACCATGCAAAGAACCATTTGAGCATGAAATCATTCTATAAACACTCTTTAAAAAGTGGTTCTTCATGGGTTCCTTAGTAATGACAATGGTTCTATAAAGAACCTTGAACACACAAAGAACCATTTGCATGCTTAAAGGGTTTTGAAAAGGTTGTTCAGATTAATGGAGATGATGTTGTATGTTGTTCTCTATAGCACCAAAAAGGGTTCTATTCCATTGTTATGATGTCAAGCTTGTAACAATAGAAGAACGCTTTTTCGTTTTCAAAAAGGTTCCACGTAATATTGTGCGACACTTTCTCCATAAATCAGAAGAACCATTTTACCATGCAAAGAAGGCATGCAAATGGTTCTATATTTAACTCATGGTTCTAAACAGAACCACTATCTTTGCTAAAGAACCCTTGAAGAACTAAATTGTAGTGCAATTTAGTCCAAGACTAGGTCTAATAACTGTCAGAGACTCCATCAATCTGATTTAACCATGTAAAGAACCATTCAAGCATGCAAATGGCTCTATATAGAACTCATGGTTCTAAATGGAACCATTGTCTTTACTAATGAAGTGTGCAGTTAACCTTGACTGGTGACGCTGACCGGCTGATGGCAGAAGAGAATCTAATCACTGGCTGCCGTTGGTGATGACTGTGCTATTATTGAGGCAATAATTTCATCAATAGGTCTCTCACTGATAGGACGGTGCGATCTGGCAGGTTTAAATTCTCCCCTAAAAGAATTAAAGAAGAACAGTGTGTCCTTAAGAAGTCCACTAGAGTGCAATATCAGCAGAAACACCGTAACCTTCTGAGGCTCACACATAATCTGTTTGTGTGCGTGAAGTGATGTCACAGCTCGCGTCACCGCGGTGTGAGATCCTGTGTGACCAAACAGTCAGTGTAGCATGAATGAGAGAGAGACAAGAGTGATGCAAAGCCCTGTGGACACACACACACACACACACACACACACACACACACACACACACACACACACACACACACACAAAGCCCTGTGGACGGGAGCAGCTTTGTTTCCACAAACAGACCGTAAAAGGATGAGCTCTGGACAAACGCACAAGAACACACTCTCTCAGGTTTGTTTATGTCAGTTATCAGGATATCAGTGTCAGGGGTGATTGATAAGTTCCATATGTAGGTATGTATATGTATTAGACATTATATGTCCCAAAACATGTAGAAAGAAAATATTTCCATTTCCATTTTAGAGATACTTGTTTTTTAATTTATTTATTATTAATATTAATATTATTATTATTATTATTATTATTATTATTATTACATGTGGATACTCAACATATTAAGTAAAAATACAATATCAAAAATAAAACATATATATATATATATATATATATATATAGTGTGCCATAACTTTTGCACAGGCCACATTTTATTACATAATGTTTGCAAATATGTAATGTAAAAAAAACAGTAATTGTGCATTAAAATGTGCAAAAGTGTGTTCTCAGTAGAGAATGTCTTGACTTATTTTCAACAACATGTAATTTGACAGGGGTGCCAAAACTTTTACATACAACTGTGCAGAATTTTCTAAAGGCTATTGTAACAATATTTTGTGGATGGATGAGACCAAAATAGATCTTTTTGGTTTAAATGAGATGCATTATGTTTGGAGAAAGGAAAACACTGCATTCCAGCATAAACACCTCATCCCATCTGTGACACATGGTGGTGGTAGTATCATGGTTTGGGCCTGTTTTGCTGCATCTGGGCCAGGATGGCTTGCCATCACTGATGGACCAATGAACTCTGAATTATAGCATCAAATTCTAAAGGCAAATGTCAGGACATCTGTCCATGAGTCGAAACTCATAAGAAACGGGAAAAGCCACTCATACAATTAAGGAGATAAAATTAAGCCAAATGTATGTTGATTTCTTAATTATGTTGCATGCCGTCGATCAGCTAGTTAAACAGTGAACTTTCTCATGTTAGTTGTATGATTAACACTATACAACTTCAATTTCTCATCTAATTGCTAACATAACAAATTATGAAACTTTGAGGCTAAACTGAGGAACTAGTGGAGCTAGACCAAAGCATGTTCACTAGCTAGAAACATTACGAGTGGTCCAAATACAAACAAATTATGGGGTTTGCATTTTACAAGCATTTGTATAATTTGTAATTACTCTCACATTTCTTCCATTACAATGGCATATGTTAGCCTGTAGTATGTGTGAAGCCAAAGACGCTCTTGACGCAGTGGTCAGTTCAGTCTACGGCCAAACCACAGCTGTTCTGAGGTCAGTAGTTGAGAACCAGTCACTGGTGTCCATCACTTTTTCCACCCTCAAACTCATAGAAGCCCTTCAAAAATACGAAGGACCTAGTGTTGATAATGAACCGAAGGCTTGAGGCAATGACAGAAAACAACAGTCGCTAAGCTAGGCTGAAGAAATGAGGTGGAGCTTGGCAGATTCTCACTGGACAGTGCTTTTAAAAAAGTCTTTAAAAAGTTGGCATGGTAAATATTCTGTCCCCATTTGATTGGGCAGTCTTGACATACCCATGGCTCCACCCCTCAGTAGCCTCCTGTGTTATCAAGCTGCCACTGTTTCCACATTAACCTCTTGAAACCCTTTGGACTTCAATGAAAAATAGTCTAACTATTCTTAGGTTGTAGAAGCGTGTAATAAAAGTCGGCAGGCCCTGGCCTTTTAAGGAGATAAATCTCCTGACTGTAGATTTTAAAAACCCTTATGAAACTTCTGAGGTCTTGAACTCAATGTCCTCATAGCTAGTAAGGGTCATGAATCAGATCCAAAGCTGTGGTTCTCATATTCCAGGCTCTAAACGGCTCAGATCCTCACAACCTCTGCACCCCGGGCCACAACTACACTGGCACGCCAGTTCAAGTCCTCAACTTCTGGGCTCCTGACTTGTCCTTCCTGGAAATCTAAGCATGCCTGTAAGGCTGGGGTTTGTTTTTTTAGTGTGCCCCTCAGTGGTGGATGGAACTTCCCCCTGACGTCCACACTCGGTTCCTACTGCTGTGATCTTACTTCTGTCTTTAATTACTTTACTTTAAAAATTCCTTAATTCATCTTCATCAAAGTCTACATGTCTTCATTTGTAGATCACGCTGTGGTGTACATACATATATATATATGTATATATATATATATATATATATGTATTATGTATTAGTAATATGCATGTTATATATATGTAATTACCTGTATGTATTAATAATGTATATATTCTATATATGGCCCTGCCTATATGGAAAAACAATATTCTATGTCTAAGTCTCAATAATCAAACGGAAAAGAAACATGGAACATGTCCTTAAAATGTACAGCCACAACCCCCTCATCGCCCCCTCCCAGCCCCTTGCGCGCCGCTCCTCATGTGTCGGGGGTTTAATCTGAGTCCCTCCTTCTGTGTAAGGCTGTGAGGGTGTGAAAAGCAGTGGGCAGATTTAGGATGATTTGGGACGACGTGACGCGTTTGGCACAGCCGGACAGTCGCTGACCACGGCGCCCCGAGGGTCCATCCCCACAGAGACGTACGTCACCTTCCTCGTCACTCTCATCATCATCATCACCTGATCTGGACGCTTATGTGGGTCTGAATGGAGGGTGTTCACATGTTGTCTCACACTGCAGCTCTCGTTTCAGGGCTGGAGCTGGAGTTCAGCTGATCCCCTCTATAAACATTACTGCTGTTAAAGAAACAGCTCGGCCAACGGTCTCGTTTACACAGTTTCCTCCTGACCTCCACTGTGGTCAGTCAGCCATGATCGAGACGGAATTAGGGTCCTGCTTTAGAGTTATTAAAGTTATGATCGAAAACCACAAAAAATATATTTTTTTTCAATTATTTAAATTATTTATTTGTACACGACATCTACTTCACTATTTATATTATTCTAAGAAACGAAATCAGGCAACACTTTCTTTTACAGTCCCTTAGGTTCTAGATATTAACCAGGTAAGCATAAGGTACAAACTCAAAAGTACTAGATAATTACTTTGGGTAAGAGACAGGCTCATAGGGACTCTGACTCATTCGTCTTCATGTTCTCAGGGAGTATCTCCTTTTGAGTCTCGGTTCCTCTCAGTGGTTCTTCCTCATGCTCTTAGAGAGTTTCTCCTTTTGCATCTTGGTTCTTTGCAGTGGTTCGTCCTCCTTTTCTTAAGGAGTTTCTCATTTGAGTCTTTGTTCCTTTCAGTGCTCCCTTATCATGTTCTCGGGGAGTTTCTCCTTTTGCGTCTTGGTTCCACTCAGTGGTTATTCCTCATGCTCTTAGAGGGTGTTTTCTTTTGAGTCTTGGTTCCTGTCAGTGGTTCCTCCGTATGCTTCTAGAAAGTTGCTCCTTTTGAGTCTTGGTTCTTCCTCATGCTCTCAGAGAATGTTTTCCTTTGAGTCTTGGTTCCTCTCATTGCTTCTTCTCTAATCTTGTAAGGTGTTTCTTCTTTTCCATCTTGCCTCTTATCAATGGTTCCTCTTCCTCATGCTCTTGAGCAGTGTCTGATTTTGAGTCTTGGTTCCTCTCAGTTGTTCTTTCTCAACCTCTTAGAGAGATGGTTCCTCTCAGTGGTCCTCCTTCATGTTCTCAGAGAGTTTGGTTCCTCTCAGTGGTTCTTCCTCTTGCTCTTAGAATGTTGTTCCTTTTTGAGTCTGGGTTCCTCCTCATACTCTTAGAGGATGTTTTCTTTTGAGTCTCGGTTCCTCTCAGTACTTCTTTATCTCCTTTATGTTCTCAGGGAGTTTTTCTGGTCACTGTCTCCCTTGACTCTCCCTGGAAAGCTACTTTGAAAAATGACTGCTGTAGAACCAGCAGTACAAATAAAACTGAACTGAATGGAATCGACTCTGTTAGATGAAGTTAGGAAGTGAAGGCAGTAGATCTCCAGAAGTTGCTACCGTACAGTGTTTTAAACAAGAACTCGTCCACACTATCCATCTCTCTCCTGTTTGCGTCTTAGAGAGAGAGAGAGACGGATGGAGCCGCCCCTCTTTCTGCTGTATCACTCACTTAATGAGGAGTGGGGAAGTGAGGGAGTGAGGCGGTGGCTGACGGAGGAGTGGACGGACGGAGGGAAGCTGTGTGGAGAGATAAGAGGAGAAGGACGAGGTTTCTCTCTGATAAATCACGCTGAAAGCTGATGATTGGGAACAGTGGGTTTATCCTCTGAAACAGCAAGGAAGCGGATATCATACATTCAATAGATAGACCTGAAACATCCGCCGTCCACCCCTCCCTTATCTCATTCTTCTGTTTTCCTTTTCCTTCATTCTCTCCTGTCTTTCTAACTTACAGAGTCCCTCCTACTCTGTCACTCTCACTTTCCTCTCTTAAAGCAATAGTCTGGGAAAAGAAATGAAGTTGGCCCATTTTCTCCTCACCGCAAATGTAGTACAAGATATGTTTGGTGACTGAAGTTTGCTTCTTTAGTGTTAGCACTGGAGCTAAAGGCTAATGAAGCTAACGAATAGTGGAAGGTTTTTAGCATTACAGACTAGCATTGTGTCAACTGTGTTCCCCAATCCCAGAGGACAGAGCGGTCAGATTCTAAACGGCTTTAGGCTTCACATAACAAGGCTTTGTTTGCAGAAAACCTTCAATTGTTTTTCAAAGGAAAAAGGCAAAACATCCTAAAATGGTTAGGATGAGACTCAACTTAGACCAGCACCCCAGAGACCTCAGAGACTTGAGACTTGACTCAGACTCTCACACTAGAGCAGGGGTGCAGAGCTTCAGTCCTAGAGGGCTGGTGTCAAGCACAGTTTGGTGTTTTACCTACTCAAAAACTTGATTACACTTATCTTTGATTGCCAGGTTAAGTGGGTGCATTTGAGTAGGGAAACCTCCAGAATGGGCTGGACATTGGCGCTCCAGGACCCCTGCTCTGGAGACCAAAGGCTCGACTTAGACTCACATCTCAAACGCTAGACTTGACTTGGGCTTGCACTTCAGAGACTCGAAACTTGACACTGACTCGCACCTAGTCTCAGGCTCTCACCCCAGAAACTCCCTTCTCAGAGACTAGACACTTCAAAGACTCCAGACTCGATTCGGACTCCCTCCTGAGACTTGAGACTCGGACTCTCACCTCACTTACTCGATGCTCAACTTAGACTCGGATGAAGCAGCTTGTAAAAATCTCTGCTATGGCACACTGTGGTCTATGAAGCATAAATTATCAGTACAAAAATCGTATTTAATCACAAATTAAGAATAAAACTAGACATAACTATAAAAGCTTCTCACTCACTCGTGCATTTCTTGCTCTCTCTCTTTGTCTGAGATCCTACTTTTCTGTTGCTGCTTTTTTTCAGTTAACTTCCTGACCTCATGTTCTCTCTCTCTCTCTCTCTCTCTCTCTCTCTCTCTCTCTTATCCTTCTCACGGTGGCTCTGCTGTTGGATCCTAATCAACACCCCCCCACTGAGTGACGTTAATGGGACTCCTGCATCGGTCTCCGTGGTAAAGACAGGGTAAGTCTTATCTTACAATCTCTCAATATGGAGCTGCCAGCGGCCTCCCATATCTCTCCTGCCCACGGCTATCAGACTGCTACAATGCCCTGAGGTAGCAGTCCATTCAGGGCAGACTGGCCCGAGCATTCTCACACAGCTCAGCTGTCCCCAAAAAGGAAAAGCTAGAATTCCGTGCTGGTTAAAACGCAACACCAGTGAAATGGACAAGATCAGTGTCTTTTCACCAGCTAATTTCCAAGTGCTGGGGTGGTGTTAGGTGCCAGGTCATAGGGGGGACATCTAGGGACAGAGCTTAAAAGCAGTACTATATCATATAACAATATAGGCAAACCTGCGATCGTCTCACATCCGATTCCTGTATTAACCCCTACATGGACCCCTGGGTGTCCTGATAGATGGAACCATGCATTAGTGTGGATATGCAGTAAATGGCCTGATACAGTTCTAAACATACCCTACATAAAAAATTTTTGTTTAAAACTAGATACATATTTAGGAGTCTAGCAGGCTGTTCTATTAATCTTCATCATTTTCTGAATATATCCATATGTTTGGTAGATCTGCCTTAGTATTAAACCCAGTGTGGAAAATGAATGTGTTAGCTTAATGCTTACATAGTGGGCACCAGTGAAAATTGGCATTATCGTCATAGTGGTAACTACTGGAATATATATTACAATGATGTGTGACTGAAAGTTCTATGTCTATGGATTCTTTGCAACAGTAAAAAACTTTAAATAAGTACATTTCTCTATAGAAGTTTATTGCAATTACTTTTACTAAGAAATGAAATTATTATAAAACATTGGTGTACATGTAAATGCTTAACAGCACCATCCAAGATAAAACCACTGTAATGTTTGGTCTCTTATGGCTGTTTGCTTTATTTTCATTGGGTATCTTGTTAATGCTGATTGGACACCACCTTTTGTCTTGCTAATTTTAGCAAGTTAGTTTAGCTAGCAGACTTGCAAACTATTATTTCTACCTTACTACTGCTAAGTCAGCTTATCTAAGTAAAAAAGGTATGGTTGTTTGGACAGCGGTCTTTCCATGGATGACCCACCCATGACTACATCACAGTGACCAATAGCCATCAACCTAGAACCATAGAGGAGGGAGGAGAATGGAGGCGTGCTAAGAACTCATTGGTTTTGCTGATTAAACTCTACTTTGAATAAAGTAATATTTAACTGTCATTTTTGTGAATTTGCAAAATTCAAAAAACAACAAGCAAGAGGGAATATAAATTAAAATATAAAAATATATTTCACTTCCAATTCATGCAATGTTTTACTTAAACACTTTTGACATCTACATAAATGAACAGATGTCTCAAAGAATTTAAAATAGAGTTTAATGTTTTAAAGTTTTAAAACATTTAATATTAATATATTTGTTGTCCTGCATGCTTTTTTATTGATATAAAATTGTGATGTCAACAATAAGAAGTTATTTTCAAGACAACTTTTGGACTGAAGACAGATGGAGAGAGAAGGAGAGACAGACAGAGAGACAAAGATAGAAGGAGAGAGCGAGCGAGAGAGAGACAGTGAGGAGGAAAGGAAGACGCAATTTTCGCTGCAAATGAAATGAATATGATTAGAGGTCATTATGAGAATGCAGTCAATTACGGTGTCAGAGATACTCTCATTACAGACTATATATAACCTCCTCTCAACCAGGAGGGCCTTTTTAAATCAGCCAAGGCGTGTGCCGCCTCTCCACCGTAGGACGTGGCAGAAATAGCCAAAGTCATGCTGGCCGTCCGTTACAATGAGGAGCTCTGTTTGCTTTCTCCGTCACGCTCCTGTGTCCAGACGCTCGTCCGTCCTTCGGGATAAAAAATACTGCTTTTGACTGACAGCTCCTGGAAATGAGGACGTGTGTAGAACTATTACATCACACCCCATCACTGCAACAAGGCCTAAGCAAGATCTATCCTTCAGAAACTCAATAACCCACCTGTCCTTCAGAGACTTTACAAGCCCACCTGTCCTTCAGGAACTCAAAACCCACCAGGCCATCAGAAACTCTACAAGACACCTGTCCTTCAGAAACTCAATAACCCACCTGTCCTCCAGAATTTCTGAAACCCACCTGTCAGTCGGAAACTCTACAACCTACCTGTCCTCCAGAAATGCTACAACCTACCTGTCCTCCAGAAACTCTACAATCCACCTGTCCTCCTTAAACTCTATAACCCACTTGTCCTCCAAAAAACTCTACAACCCACCTGTCCTTCAGAGACTCAGTAACCCACCTGTCCATCAGAAACTCTACAACCCACCTGTCCTTCAGAGACTCAGTAACCCACCTGTCCTTCAGAAACTCTACAACCCACCTGTCCATCAATAACTCTACAACCCACCTGTCCATCAGTAACTCAGCAACCCACCTGTCCATCAGTAACTCAACAACCCACCTGTCCATCAGTAACTCTAGAACCCACCTGTCCATCAGTAACTCTACAACCCACCTGTCCATCAGTAACTCTACAACCCACCTGTCCTCCAGAAACCCTACAATCCACCTGTCCATCAGTAACTCTACAATCCACCTGTCTTCCAGAAACTGTACAACCCATATGTCCTCCAGATACTCTACAACCCTGTCCACCCTTTGGCTGCACCCCTGGTGTTCAAAATTGGTACAGTCTGTTAAGCCCCTAATAAAACCTCCTGAGCAGTGTTCACGATTTATTTGTATTCATCAATTAATAAATTCATTCATTTTGTTTAATAGGATGCGAATGTATTCACATATGTGGTATATATCTTTGTCATGGGGGAGACATTATGTGCTTTCTGACCATAAATATTCAGGTACTGACACAGTTTTGTAGCTCATTGCGGTTGATTTGAGGGTGTGTACATCCAAGTAAATCAAAAATGTTTTAATACTTTGTCCTGCAAGAAAGTAATGGCTTCTTGTGTTTCTTGTACTGTTCATACACAACAGTAACAACAGTATATTACTGTCTCTAGATTGTTTTTGAGTTCATTCAATTAAGTTCTAATACCTATAATGTGCGTGATTACTTCTTCATACTCACACAACACGCACACACACAGGCACTGACTGGTGTGTGCGTCATGCCTCTGGTCATTATGTCTTTGTATCAGCGCTCTCACAACAACGTTACTCCACTGTCACGTTCACACGTCACGAATCATCAATTTCATCAAATGACACATTGTTCTGATGGAGTTTGACGTATGTCTCAACAAGTTCACCCATTATTTTTATAATCTACGTTGGAAGCAGGTTCGTGCACAGACATTTTGAGGGGTTCAAGGGAAAAAAAAACAACAGAAACGTACGTTCAACTTAATTATTTAATTTACTGTGTATTGCAATCACTCTTATAGAGAGTGTCAGTGTAATTATGTTTTTCCAAAAGCAGCCAAAAACTGCAGCATTACTATCTGTCCATTGATTTGAACCTCAGCCATCAACATGCTAAGCTGTAGTTTTACTCGCTACCCTGTTTAACTCCTTAAAATCCCAGGCTTATTGCACATTAGGATTGTTATTCAGTGCCTACAGGGACTTCAGTGCTAACTGGTTGAGCTATTCTTAGGTTATAGAAGTGTGTAGTAAAACTTTGGGCCCACCGGTGGGTGCACTTTATAGTCCACAGAATGTGATACAAATCCCCATATTTTCACAAAAATTAAAAATTATTGTTGTTATTAACTTAATGTAGGTATTAACACTAGTCTCAGTCCCGGTGACCCTTTATTGGCACTGTTGTCCCAGTTTTGGACCCTTTGCTCTACTCTATACCCCTGACCCAGCCAATGAGGCGCTTGTTAATGAGTTGAATTAGGTTCGCCCGCTAAGAAAAGCACAAAACTGTGCCTAGTGTCGGGTTGGCAAGACTGGGATTGGGAACCCATTTCTTAAACAACCACATAATGGAATGTAATGCACCAGAGAGGGCGCTCAAGAGCGATGAATCTTGTAGACCCACAAGGTCTATTCCCACAGTGAAAGTGAGCCTCAAATTTATTACACCTAACTGACCAAGACTGTATGGTCTGAAGGCAAAGGGGGAGGAACTCAAGGAATGGAGTCATTTCCTCAATAATATTTTTAACATTGATCCCAAAAAATCTCATTTAGCTTGATTAAGCTCAGCTAAAACTGTCCCCATTTCTCCTCTGTCAGTTTCCTCTGAAAGCTTTAAAGCTTGTTTAACCCTTAAAATCTCAGGTTTATGACACACTAAGGCTTATTACTCAGTAATTACAGGGACTTCAATGCAAATGGCTGAGCTATTCTTAGGTTTTAGAAGTGTGTAATAAAACGTTAGACTCACTGGTGGGCCCTGGACATTTGAGGGGTTAAATGTTTATACTGTTATCCTGAGAGGGAATATTTTGTGCTTTCATACACACCTAGAGAGACGGTTCTTCAAGGGTTCTTTAATTAAGGGAATGGCGCTATTTAGAACCATGAGTTCTATACAAAGCCATTTCATTCCTTAATGTTTCCTTGCATGGTGAAATAGTTCTTCAGATTGATGGAAACTGTGTTATGGTTCTATCTAGAACCTTTTTGAAAATGGTTCCTCTATTGTTACAAACACGACACTGTAACTATAGCACAGCCCTTTTTGGTGCTGTATAGAACCATTTTCAAAAACAACATTCTCCATCTGTGTGAATAACCATTTCACTCATGGTTCTAGATAGGACCATTCCCTTCACTAAGGAACCCTTGAAGAACCACCTTTTTCAGTGTGTATGAAAATACAAAACATTCCTGAATAACAAGCCTTAGTATGTAATAAGCCTGGGATTTTAAGGGGTTAAAATATGAATGGTATAGCTTATAAGCCTCTTTGAAATATATATACATATATATATATATATATATATATATATATATATATAGTAAACTTAGTAAATAGTCTTTAAAAACAGTGTACAGTGTAAATGGACGCTGCAGTCTAAATGAATGAGCATGTCTGCGTGTGCAGGTGTGTGGATGCAGGTGAGGGACCGGCTCTAATTGATAACGAGCCTCTGGAGCTCAGCACGCTGGAGAGCAGCGGCGTGACGCAGAGCTGCTGGAGAATCATTCTCTAAAGATAGCACAACCTCTCACTGCAGTGTTTCCCACCGGCTCTAAAGCCCGCCTGGAGCACTGCAGGGGTTTACACACCAGCAGGACCAGATTAGCACATCACTGAGAGCTCGGATCATCATGTACAAGTGACATCTAACCATCTCTAACAAGCAGGAAAAATATAAGACATATGAAAGTGTCTGTATGACACTGGACTGTAGAAAAAGCATTATCTAACTTAAATTTGTTGGCCTGTTGGCATTTTGTGGTAAATATTGGAATAAAATGTTCATTTTAGTTAATCAGAAAAGTAAACTAGTACCAGAACACATAAAGTATAGCTAGAAAAACTTCAAGATCTAAGTTTAAATTTAGTTTATTTTTGGCTAAATTTGGCTTATTTTGGCTATTTTGAGTTCAGATCTACCTAAAAGTCACTTCATGTGGTAACAAGTTAATTTACTAGTTTTATTCAATCGAAATAAATACTTCGAATGATTGATTCTTTCAATCAACATAGTTTTAAGTTGAATAAAACTAGTTCAGTTGCTTGTTACCACATGCAGTAATATCTGATGAGCCATTTTTTACAGTGTACGCTAACAGAACAATCAAACCTTGTTATTCCATACATATAGGTCAGCTGTGTTACTTTTTAATGGTAAACCATATTTTTTCTATGAAAATCAGAAATATATGTTACCTCCTGAGCTCCTGAGGGCTAAAACCATCTAAGTGTTCACCCCAACATCAGGACACTATGAGTTTAAACCCCACCCAAATTGAATAAATTTCCTGTTAGGATTTTATGATGGGAGTCCCAGGCAGTGTTGAAACCGAGTAAAACTAATTCTATATATTGTTTACCTAAACGTGAATTTGAGTTATCTCAAGAAAAGCTTTACCTTAGACTTTTGATTTGAGTGACTTTTTCTTTTTTCCGTTTTTTTACAGTGCATCGCTATCTAAAAACCTGGAAAAGGCATAAAGTCGAGAGTTGTGTGCAAATGTTTTTTTTTTTTGTCAAATTCCATGTTGTTGTCAGTTTTCTAAGCGAATATAAGTGAAAACATCCTCTACAGAGAAAAAAAAAACACTTTTACACATTTTGATGCACATCTAATAGCTGAATTTAACATATTGAGAAAAAAAAACAGAAAAACCACAAATATGTCTTGAGCAAAAGTTACAGCATATTTTAGATTTTGTGTTTTATTTTTTCCCAGTAAATTAAACTCAGCTAATAAATACAAATTGTGTACAATAATTTCCATATTTAAGTGTTTTTGCTCTAGGATTTATTTTGCTATTAGACTGGGGGTGTTCAAACTTTTTTATAAAGTTATGGACAGATTTGACTGTCTGTAGTCTCATGCTTTCTTGAAGACACTAGTGCATATAAGCTGCAACAAACATGACCCACATACACACCTTTATTTCCAGTATGTTTATTAAGTATCATCAGTGTAGTACAGTGTATTAAATTCTATTTTAATAACATTTATAACAGACACACAAACGCAGTGACTCTGAATCATTGCAAAGCCCAGTTTAGATGCTGATTTCATTTAAAAGACCTTTCTGATTTTTCAAACCTGCTTTGCTGAACACAAATAGTTAATTAACATTCTTTATGTTGCTTTTAATGCACTACAATATACAGTAAGAAATGCATATAAAGTATTTAAGTAAATTAAGATCCAATTACAAATTACGCCTGATAAATTAAGATTCCACGGAAGCCGACTTACTTTAGCCGGCAGATCTGTAAACTTTAGATGACAAAGACATGGAACGCTAGGAAATGGATCCTGATTCAGACTCACACACACACACACACACACACACACACACACTCAGTATAGCTGTAAAGTCATAAAAGGCTAACAGCAATAAAAGGTTATAGCATGTAATATAATGTGTATCATCTACTGTCTACGTATGAGTGCGTTATACATGCTGCTACTGGAAGCTGTTTTCATTTGTTTTTCTGCATCTCCTGGAAGAAATCGTTGCAGGCGACGGTCAGCGCCGCCACCAGCACCACAAACTCGTTAAAATCCACCTCGTTGTCTTTGTTGGAGTCGAGATCGTTCATGATCTTCTCCACCAGCATTGGGTCCTTCTGGGACTGAGAGAGGGAGAAGGAGATGATAAAGATGATTCCAACTTTTGGTAACAATTTATTTTAAGGTGCGCTTCTTAACGATTACTTTGTTTTTAGCTAGCAATTAATAATGCCTTAGTAAACAGAGCCACATCATTTGTAAGCAAGCTTAGAAATGTGATATAAAAAAGGTTTATATGATGTTTTAATAATGTAAATTAGTTATTAACTGTTTGTCGCCTAAATGTTAATGAATCATAATCATTCAGTTTCAAGCATACTTGGAATATCTTTGTGAGATGTCAATCAAGAAATAATGATCTGAAATCACAATGATCAAACATGGTAGTACATGCTATGAAATGGTTATATATAAGTTGCGAGTATAGGAGCAGAGAAATGGCCTTAACATCCTGAAATATTATCAAATTTATGGTTATAATCAAATCGTTCTTTCAAATATCTTGATTAATGAATTTGCAAGACAAAAAACTAAAGTGGAACTTATTCATTCGTAATAACCACTGTGTTAGTAAGTGCTAACAAATGATATCTTTATGTAATAAATTGTTAATAACAGATATTGGCTCCCAGATCTTACAGTAAAATGCAGTTAAATAATGTAATTTGTGGAAAACGTTGTTACTAAGAATTTATTGTAAAATTACAGCGCTTAGATTTATGAAGCATGACCGTTCACTAGCATTTACTACCATGTCTGGTCACTGTGAAACCAGATAATTATTTCCTGTTCATCTTCTTCATTAAGACTATCTGATACCTGCATTTGAAAGGTTGCAATAAATTGAACTCATTAGTCAACACATGGTTTATAACTAACTTGGAGAAGGTCGTACTAATACATCATATAATGCTTGCTTGCAAATGACGTGTTTCTATTTATTAAGG
This sequence comes from Colossoma macropomum, assembly GCF_904425465.1. NCBI lineage: Eukaryota > Metazoa > Chordata > Actinopteri > Characiformes > Serrasalmidae > Colossoma > Colossoma macropomum. Next base: position 29,657,642 of record NW_023494800.1, read on the forward strand.
TATTATTAAGTGCTTGCTAATAGTTAATAAACTGTTAAGATGCAGTCCTTAAAATAATGTTAGCCCATTCTTAAATTAGTTGTAATTCACAAATCCATGCTCTGCCCACAAATACATTCTCTACTCTAAAAAAGATGGTTCTTCAAGAGTTCTTTAGTAAGGAAAAGGGTTCTATATAGTGCCATTAACACTCAAAGAACCCTTTGCATGATTAAGAGTTCATTGCATCATGAAAAGCTTCTTCAAATTGATGGAGAATGTGCTGTAGATAGTTCTATTTTTAACCTTTTTGAAAAGGGTTCTACATAGCAGCCAAAAGCGTTCTTCTACTGTTACAAGCATGTCATTTTAACAATAGAAGAACCCTTCTCAATATAGAACCTTTTTCAAAGAGGTTACAAATAGAATCATCTACAGCAAATTGTGAAAAAACCCTTTCATAATGCAAAGAACTCTTAATCATGCAAAGCGCTCTTTGAGTGTTAATGGTTCTATATAGAACCCTTTTCCTTACTAAAGAACCCTTGAAGAGCCATTTTTTAAGAGTATACAGCTGTGAAATTGGACAAGCTTTAACAGAAGATTAGCATATGAGTGTTATGTCTCAAAATGTTTACCTTCAAAACTGCATCTGAACCATCCCAACAGTGTGGCCTGTTACATGCATACAAAATAAATACCATTTGGAATGAATGATGCCCTCACTAACAGGGTTGTTGTGGTGGTAAATTCTCAATTTTATACTTTTTTATAATATCTGCTATCTTAATTTAACCCCTTACATGGCCAGGGCCTGCTAGTGGTCCAATGTTTTATTACACATTTCCATAACTTAAGAATAGCTCAGCCAGTTTGCATTGGAGTTCCTCTAGTTACTGGATAATAAACCTTATTATGTAATAAGCCTGGGATTTTAAGGGGTTAAACTCTGGCTGTAAGCTAAAACATTTCTGCAATGCTGTCCCAAGTGAATATTGTCTGTGCTTCTAGAGATACAGCGCTCAGAGCAAGTGGCAAAAATAGACTTGAAGCTCAAAGCTTTGCTTTCTTTGTGAATGCCTAGTACAAAGGGCCTCTTTGGTTACACAGGAACACAATTCTGTCGCACTTCTGGTTTAAAATGCACTTAACCCTGTCATGCTTTTGTAAAAGAGTTCAACTAAAATGGAAATATGCATGTGTTGGGGTGATGCGATGAGCTCTGAAGCCCTGCTCACTAATAAAACTCAGTTGTGTGGTACAGTTTCTCTTTAGGCTGATGAGATTTTTGCTGTGCATTGTTGTGCAAAGCTTCATCTCACAACAATAGCTATGAAAGAATGCATTTGTGGGCGGGGCATGGAGAGGTCAGAGTGTTCATTCTTATTTACACCTCATATAACTAACCAACTTTCTGAAGACTGGGACCAAATTATGTAACAAATAGAATCAGGTGTCCTTCTGCTTGATTGGAATGAAGGCCTGGAGCCACACTGACCCTTTGCGGATAAGGTTGGTGCAACGTGTAGTGTACCATGATTGCAATCAATGTTTATTAACTTAGATGGATTTAGATCTGACAGTAAACCAGGTATACGTTAAACAGACCCGGTCACTAAAAACTAATCAAACGACCAAAATAAGCAGCCTAAACTGAATTAAATACAGTTTGTGCAGATGAAATATGCTAAATCACCCTGAATGTGTCACTGTCAAAAGGAAATCTACATGCAAATAGAACATTTTCCTTCTTTTCCATTCCTTTGGCTCAGCCTGATTCCAACGAGCCCATTCAAACAGAAAATGAACAGAATGCCGTCGTTCTGTTAGGGGTTAAAAGTGTGGTAAAACATACATGCCTCAAATTGCTCTGGCTGTACAGTGTATTTCTTTTCCTTTCTTTCCATGGCCAATCACGCAACTCCCCTCCTGCAATTTACACGCAGTTATCACCACGGAAACCCATCAAGGGACCAATGGTTAAATCCAGTGACCCGCAACACAAGAGCCATCAAACTCCAATAACCCCCATTATATACTATCATAAAGAAAGATTACTTGTATGATGACTCAGAGTTTGATAGAGACAGAATGTCTTTAATGGACTCATTCCAGTGTCTTCTCTTCGTGATTAACACCAGCTCACGCTCTTCACATCCATCCATTCATCCTCTCTTTCTTTTGCTCTCTCTACATCTCTCTATTTGTTCTTTTTTGCCTTTTTTTTGCTTCAGTATCTCATTTTCTCAATATCTCTTTGTCTCAGAGTTCAGAGTTATAGGCACAAAGGAACCCTGAAAATCTTCTGTATGTATTATAAATGTACAGAAAGTCATTTATTCATTTCCACTGAGCCACTGATGTTTCTGAGGAGATAATATAAGATAATATAAGTTTATTCTAGAATAGTGCGTTTCCTGAAGAAAATGCCAAGTGATTCCACAGCTTAAGCGATTTGAGAACGGTTGCTAAGGTGTTGCCAGGCGATTGCAATGGTATTTTATATGGTTGCTAGGGTGTAGATAGGTAGTTGCTGTGGAATTCCAGATGCTAGGTGGTTGGTATGGTATCCCAGGCGGTTGCTAGATGGTTGCTATGTATCCCGAGATGGTTGCTAAGGTGCTGCTAGGTGGTTGCTATGGTATCACAGGTGGTTGCTTTGGTGTTTCTAGGCAGTTTGTGTGGAATTCAAGGTGGTTGTAAGGTGTTTTTAGGTAGTTGGTATCCCATGGTATCCCATGCAGTTGCTAAATTGCTGCTATGCAGTTGCCATGGGTGCACGGGGTGTTTATTTAATCGATGGAAGGAAGTTGCCACGTGGTAGCCACGTGTTGTTGAAAATGAATAGAAGTATATGAGAGGAAAGAGAGATAAGAAAACGAGTGTGGGTCACTATGGCTATAGATTAGAGCTTGGGGAGCTGCCCTGAGTGAGAAAAAAAGAAGAAGAAGAATATAAATTGAATAATCACTAATAAGACAATAAAATCCACTTCCATAAGGAAAGAAAAAGTCAAACATGTGAGTTTATGAAAGTCCAAAACCTGATTAAAAGCTACAGAGAAAATGGGGCTACTAACAATCACCTGAAAGACCTGCTAGACCACCAAAACTGCCTCCATCAGATAAACAGCACTTAAAGCTACAAAACCAGAAGTCAACATTTCTAAAAGTGTTGTTATTGTGGTTAAATGCTGTTTGATTATTGTGTCAGTTGTACAGGATTGTTTGATATGAAGAAGCTGAAGTCAACCATTTTATCATGGGACGGCCATCTTTGTGGAGAGGTGTGAATTGTGTTTCGCAGCAAGGGGGTCTTACAATTCCCTGTCCACCTCTCATTGCTCGCTAGCAGCTCAACAACATTTCACACAGAGAGAGCGTCCTAGTTCATTTGATAACAGAGCTATGGCAACAATATGTTATTTAATTATATCAATTAAAAATATTCAACATAATTTCAATTCTGCAAGTGGAATGGCCACTAGGGGGCACTGCAGAAAGAAAAAATCTGATATTATATTCAGTTGTTGAGGCTTCCGTATCATTTTCAGTTATAAATGTGCTTTCTGTTACATTGTACTTAATGGCCTTTTTTGACTGGAAATGAAATAAGTAAAGTGTCTCTGACTTTTAATAAAACAAACAGTTCCAGTTCTAAAATCTGATTGGCTGAGACTCATGTAAAGTAAAATATATATGCGAATGACCGGACACATCAACTGAGCGCTGCGTTAATACATTAAGTGCATCCACAACAATAAATCATTAAAACACATTGTATTGCTCATGTTGTTTAGCAACTGTGGCCTAATCTTAGCAAACCACATTGCTTTGCTGAAGCTTTTTGATGTTTTTAGTACCTATAGGTCATGTGTTTCATATATATATATATATATATATATTTGTTACAATTGTTTTGCATAGCTTTCTTACAAAGACCAGACAGTTTTGTCATGAAAATATACTAAACGAACACTGTTTCAGCAACCAGCCGCAGAACTAGAGGAGCATAACAGAGGATAAAGAAAGATGGAGAAGCAAGCAGGGAGAAAGAGAGAACAGATTCAGACTGACCTGACCTCTGATTTGAATCAGAATGCAGCAAGGAATAAATTAGCATATATTAAACCCTTTCTAACAGTTAAAGCGTCCCTCAATAACAAGAGTATTTCCAGGGCCTTTAACACTATTTTCTTTATCTTCTCATGAGCGCTTGTGCATGTAACCTCCACCTCTCGGCCAGTGATCCGGACTAAGCGGCTCTCCACGCAAGAAGCAAATGAAACAGAAAAAACATGGACTGGCTGAAAAGTTCACAGTCGAACGAGCCACTGATAATCAACATGTCATGAACACACATACAGATCCGGCGCTCATAATCACCATCTCCATGCGTTACTGTGGTGATTTTCAGTGTTCTGATTAAAAAACATCATTAACTGAGGTTCAGTGAGCAGCTAATAAGGGAGATTTATGCTTAAACGTGTCATGTTTTCTTAGAGAAAAGAAACTGACTTGTGGCACCACTGAGCGCCTTGCGAACTTGCCAAGTAACTGTTCCTACTCCCCCCCCCAACTCCTTTTCCCTCTCACTCCTTCCATTCCTCTTTTTCCTTTGATCTGATTGCGTGTGATGAGCCGTTGTTTCCACAATTGATTCCAAATTTTCAAACGCTAAAATATTCATATGAGACAACAACATAACAAGCTTGATGTGAATTTCCATAAACACACGCAGCCCACTTTCTCCTTTATGAGGTTGTGAAAGATGGGTAAAGCGACGAGTGCAGCCACTCCCATCATTTCTCATTTCCATAACCACTCGCTCTCCTGTTGTATCTGCCAGAGATCAGAAATAGTGAGTTTTAAAGCGATAGTTCAGCCAAGAACCAAATTTACACTTGTTTTTCCTTGCGTCAAATGCAGGCCATGCTTGGGGTCTGAAGTTTGCTTCTTTAGGCTGGCTTTACACGGTGCAGCTGGTTGCATGTTGACAGTTGCCTGCAACTTGAGGTTTAGATGATGCAATTAAAAAACAATCTCTGTTGCACGCAACACATCTGATTACCGCACTAATTGGGCAACTCGGTAACATATCATCGCCGCTTTCAGCTGATTTGTTAATAAATGGCAGGTAATGGGAAAGAAGTTTACATTTCATTTGTTGCAGAGATGTGAAGGTTAGGTTTGCTTGTATAAAATATATTTAAACTCGATTAAATACTTATACAATTTTTTTAGCACACACCAAAATGTAGGCAGTGGGTAACATTTTAGGCCTTCTCTGAATGATTTCTGTGAAATCAAAAAAATACTTCTGTAATCTTAATTGATCGTCCTTGTATTTAAACTCTAAATATGGTAGTAAAACTCTTATTTCATTGTTTTGTTGGAAACTAAATGGTTAAAGTCTAGAAACAGCCAACAGCAAATGATCCAATCAGAGCTGTTTTCTCTGTGGTATCTAGGTAGACACAGCCAAGGGAGCTCTCCCATTCGTTAGGACTTCAGGAGCTGCACTGAAGGCCTTGCATGATAGATTCACAATTACGAAGTGACTGAGAGATCAACCAATCATGCTTTGGGACCAATTTTGAGAGAAATAAAGGTCTTTTGGAGGTTCCAGACACAGCTGACTGTGAATATGAGTCTAAGAAGTGTTTCAGTTACTTGTTAGGAATGTAAAACAGCGGCACCAGCACTTTGCCACACTTTAAAGAAAGAATCACTGGAAAACTGATACATACAAGCTCAAATATATGTTAACATCTGCCACAAGCTATACATAAAACATGTTTCACAGGCTTTGGATGAAGAAGTTTAATCTAAAACAGACAAAAAAGGTTGATGTGAACTGCCAACTTAGTACTGTCATACCATTGCAAATCCCGTAGGAGTGCTAGCAGAAGTTCACATCATTGTTGATGTAGAGTGCTGATATTTTAGGCCTGAACTGAGGCACTAGCCCTCTCAATCACTGCCTCTCTCTACATTAGCCTCATAGCTCTAGTGCTAAAACTAAACAAGCAAACTTCAGACACTTCTGAATCATAAACAAACACTTCTTGGCTGACCGACTACATTTGGGGTAATCAGATAAACCTGATTTTTGGCTGAACCTTTGTTTTCTGTGTTTGCTGTCGCCTCACTGAGCCGAGTGGATAACGGTTTCTATAAACAGGTGTTGGCGTGGAGAAACCTGTTACAGATAAAGGCTTTGTCGCTGGCTCTGCTGGGTGAGAGGTTTGGTTCTGGCGTGGGCGTGTGGTAAGAGGTTTTGTGTTTTGGGGGGTGGGGGGCTTACTGTGAGGAAGTTGGTGAGTTCGCTGTTCAGAAGGTCCTTCAGCTCCCCCTTGTTGAGCTTGTACTTGTCTCCTTCGCTGCCTGAGTAGTTGTGGAAGACTCTGATCAGGGCGTCCATGGCTCCTTCTAGCTGGCTGGGCATGATGACTGCACAGATTAAACTACACAGCAACAGTCAGTAATTAAACCACAGGTAATGGCAGATTTCCCGCTCTGAGTGGTGTGGTTTGCAGTCTTTGGCCTACATGAAGTGGTTCTTCTGTGGTGTCACTCCAAATAACCTTTAATCCCTTAAAATCTCAGGCTTATTACATACTGGGGCTTATTATTCAGTAACTACAGGGACTTCAATGCAAACTGGCTGAGCTATTCTTAGGTTATAGAAGTGTGTAATAAAACTTTGGGAACTGGCCATTCAGGGGGTTAACAGAACGTTTACTTTTTAGGAGTGTAGGCCAAGGACTGCAATGAAACCACAGCTAAACCACACCGAGATTGAGCAGAACATGTGTCTTTGTCTACAGTTCACAGCGCAGAGACCACTTGCTTAAAACATTTTAAGTATTTATGTTAAGATAAACGGGATAAAAGGGATGCACTTAACATTTTGCAACTGGCAAAAACTTTCCACTTAAACATTCCCTCAAAGCGATTTTACACAGCTTATTTAAGACAAAGGCCAAAATGCGCCTAAGATGTTTTATGTAAGTGACCACAGAACTCAGGAATTACACTGCATACCATATATACAAGTGCAGACTTGAACATTTTGATGTAAAATGTAAATCAAATGTAAATGTAATCCAGTAAGTCACTATATAATCACATAATTATGTAAATGCATTTGAAAAATTATGCATTGTAAGATGAATATATGGCAAAACAACAATGATAACTGTAGACTGTATCATCATTAGCATCAGGCTCCTATTATTATACAGTGGATGCAGTTTCATCTTCATTCAGGATCAACCAGCCCTGATTAAACTACTTACATAATTCCTATGATTAAAAGAACTCAGTGAAGTGATTCAGAGGGGTTTGGTGTGAAATGGTTCTGATGTCTTTACAGTGGTGGTGATAGGAACCAGGGGTCGCCATGACTACAACACAAATATAGACATTTTACCATGACCCTATCTGGACTAAGCGGTTAACGATGATGATGATGATGATGATGATGATTTACTATCCAGAACCACCAGTGAACCTACACGAGTCTTCTGAGTTTATATGGAATGTTGATGATGGAAAACAGTGGAGAATCTGAAATAATCAGTTTTCTTTGGGGACTATTTTGCCTCACAGCGCCCTGCATGTATCCCTCCACCATGAATGGAGTTTAAGGCCTTAATCTTCTCAAAACTATCATAAAACAGTGTCTCAGTCATCAGGCAGTGAATTCATAACCATTTCATGTAGTAACTTTCTGTGAGGGAGCTTTTAGAGGTGGACGTCTGGTTCCTATCACCACCACTGTGAACAGTTCTGACTCTAGTTTCTCTAGAATGCAGCGTTTCACACCAAACCACTCTGAATGACTTTTTTTTGCATCTTAAATGCTTAATTATGCAAAATGTTTATGGTAATAAATAAATAAATTAATAATCCCAGTGATCATACTGAAATATGCATATAGTATAGTATATATAGTACATATATATATGAGAGAGGCAGAGAGAGAGAGCTTACCTGAGTGCTGGAGACAGGTGAGAGCTGGGTGTTGATGTTCTTTGAGATGTCCGGAGAGGCTGAGGGTGGAGGAGAGTCTTCGGTCTCAAAGCCAAGAGTCTGGGCGAAATGTCTCGAAACAGCTTGTTTATGAACTTACCTGTGACTGTGCCCCTCCTCCGATGCCATGGCGACAGATGACAGGCAAGGAGTGGTCCCATGGTAACGCTGCACATCCTACCTGAAGCTCCGCCCACAACGCACCTGCTCACCTGCGTCAAAGGAACAGCAGTCTGTTGCAAGTATTAAGAATGGAGTGGAGGTGCTGTTTTTCACCACCTCATTGTTTCTCTTTTCATCCATCCATAGAGTTTATTATGGATAAACATAATATGGATATATATAGATAATATATGGATCATGTTCATTTTTTCCCGTCTCTCCATTCTTCTATAAACTATTACTGTTCCAGAAACCAGTTTGATTGAGGTACAATGTTCACTTTAACAATCTATATTCAGCTGATCAAAGTGATGAAAAAAATAAAGTGTTTCCATGTAGAACCATGAACATTCAAAGAACCTTTCGCATGATTAAAGGGTTCTTTGCGTTGTGAAAGTATTCTTCAGACTGATGGAGAATGTGCTGTAGATGGTTCTATATAGCACCAAAAAGGGTTCTCCTATTATTACGAGCTTGACATCATAATTATAGCAGAACCCTTTTTGGTGCTATACAGAACCTTTTTAAAAAGGTTCCATATAAAACCATCCACAGCACATTCTCGATCAATCTGAAGAACCTTTATATGATGCAAAGAACCCTTTAATTATGCAACACGTTCTTTGAGTAATCATGGTTCTAGATTCTTAAAAAAAAAGATGGTGCTTCAACAGTTCTTTAGTAAAGACAATAGTTCTATGTAGAACCATGAGCACTCAAAGAACCTTTTGCATGACTAAAGGGTTCTTTGCATCATGAAAGCGTTCTTCAGACTGATGGAAAGTTTGCACGAATGTGCTATAGATGGTTCGATATAGACCTTTTGAAAAGCGTTCTATATAGCACCTAAAAATGGTTCTTCTATGGTAACAGTGTAACAAAAGATTCTCCATCAATCTGAAGGACGCTTTCATGATGCAAAGAACTCTTCAATCTTTTATATATATATATATATATATATATATATACCTTTCTTGCTTCTTTATCCTCGTCTCTGATTACTGCAATTTTTTTGTATTTTTTTTCTTTTTTTTCTTTAATAACATTAAAGGAATATGTCTCAATGGAAATGTTTATGATTTCCAATCGATCAAACACAGTGATCACTCAGTCATCTTAGACCTACACATCAGTTCAGAGATCAATCAAGCTCTACAGTACAGCTACGATACCTGTTCACCCACAACCAGAATACATAGAATCACTGGAGTTAAATACAGATCTTGTACGTTACAATAGTGACCTTTAAGTTCCAAAGCAACCGCCAAAGCTTAAAAATTCACTGCAAAAAATGGTTTCTTGGCAGGTGAAATTGTCTTAAATCCAGTTAATGTATCTAATGTTCTTCATTCTCAGATTATTATAGGAGCTTATTATAAGATTACTTAGCTTATGTTTACTTGTTTTTAGTGATTTTAGTAAGTTGCTTGTTGTACGAAATGTGCTTGAAACACATAAAATGATCTGAAACACAGTGACATCATTTAACTTACTAAAATCACTAAAAACAAGACAAAAAATAGAAATAAGTTACATCATCTTATAATGAGCTTCCAACAATCTCAACATGATAAGAGTCAGAGAAACTGACTAAATTCAAGATATTTTCACTTACCAAGACCCCATTACCAAACTATATGACATGTAACAACTATCATATCAATACAACCACAAACATAGGAAAAATTTAATTTACTCAGGATGAATATGAATATGAACACCTGTATTGTGCACTTCACTACAAGTTCAAAACAAACTACAAAATTCAAACAAAATAAAATAGAATAAGTTAATATAAAATAGAAATGTAAGACGCAATACAGCCTGAGGTGTCTGTGGACACGCCTGTGGTGTGGGTATGTGCAAGTTCTAGAGTGGGGCGTAGTAGAATAGCTCAGGATGGAGCACCATAGCTGAGGTAGTGCAGTACACTTGCAGGACACAAATAAACATGCTCTCACTGGAGAACTTCAAATCACGCGCTTTATTTTACTTTCAGCTTGGAATAGTGAAAGTCAGTTGACAAAGAACCAGAACAGAAAAACAAACAGAGATCCACCTTAAAAAATCAAACCCTGCAACAGAAATGATCTAAAAACCCCACTGTAAAAAGTGGCTCGTCAGTTCAACCTAAAAAATGACTCCGTGTGGAAACAAGAAATTGAGCTAGTTTTGTTCAACTTGACAAATGACTTTGATTCTAAAGAATCGTTCATTCAAAGTAACTTAAAGAGTCAAATAAAACTAGTTTGATTGCTTGTTACCACATGAAGTCATTTTTTTAGGTTGAACTGATGAGCCAGTTTTTACAGCATAGTCAAGATATATACACAGTCTAATTTGGAGATTCTTGTAAGATTATTATGAGATGATTTAACTGATAAGTTGGTAAGCAATTTTATCTACTCTAGTCATCTTCTTGCACTGACAGGTAAATTTAATTGTTTCAAGAAAAAATTGCATATCATTTTGTTGGTTTTTGAGAAAAATATAACGCTTAAAATAAGTACTTTTTTGTGAATAGATGTGGATAATTTAACTAGATAAAATGACTTAAAACAAATAAAAAGTGTCGTTCCAGTCAAACAGCCATTAAGTACACGTTTTTCAGGACAAAAAGCAGAAAATGACTCAGAATCCTCAGCAGCTAACTCTACTCTCAGCTGTGTGAGTCAGTGACTCACTCTTTCCCTTTATTCCAGCTTCCATTCTTTTCAGGAGACTCACTTTCAGTTCCTCAAAGAATCTGCAGACACACCTCCAAAGCTCAGTCTTAGAAGCTGGTTGATCATTTTCTGAAGTAATCAAACACATTCAGTGGTGTTGAGGTCTGGACTCTGGGGTGGTCAGTCCATTGTCCAGCTTCTTTGTTTGATGTGTCCGTCTCCTTTTCTCAGTGAGGTTCTTCTTGATCAGCTACACATCCTTTCAGACCCACAGCGCTGAGTCGTCTTCTCACAGTGGAAGGATGGACAGAAACACCTGTGGATGTTTTCAGATCTGAAGCAGCTTGATTTTCTCCTCTCTTTCTCTCAAAGATGAAAGCTTTAAGTGCTGTTTATCTGATGGGGGCAGTTTTGGGGTCTACCAGGGTCTTCTAGGTGGTTGTTAGGAGGCACATTTTCTCCGTAGCTTTAGGTCAGTTTTATTATTAGTGTCATCATCATCTTTTATCTAATCTCCTCACAAATATCTCCTCCGAAATGAATAACTGGCTGTTTTAACTGGAGATTATATAAATAAATGGTGAGCTCTGACTTTTATACTGTAAAGTATGTAATCTTATAGTCTTTGTCCAACAATAATCTGAAAATGAGAAACTTTTGCTACTTTGTCTTGGCTTGAATGATTTCACTTTGCAGTCATTAGACTTTTGATCTTTATTAGAATCAGTTTTATTACTATTTCTCGTCATTTATTCAACTATTTTGCCCCCTCACTGCACTGAGCCCTGTGTATGAGAGTGTAATCTGGGTTTTGCTGTTGTAACAGTAGAGCTGCTGTGTACACTGTGGAAATCTCCTCACCCTGGAGAGATCTCTGACACACCTGCTGCAGCTCACAGCACACAGCACGTTCACATTAATACACACACAGTCTAGAACCCTCCGCCCCCCGAGGCTCTGTAAAATAAGCCCGGACACACTGCTGGAATAAACAATCAGCCTCAGCTTTACGTCACGTCTCCGTGATCACGCAGCGTTCCTCCCCAGCAGACACGCTCTCCAACAGCTACGGTCAGAATATGTTACATTAATCACACTACAGCTACTTTAAACATCATCAGCTCATAGGAGATTCAACTCCAGAGCTGCTATATGTTCTTAACCAATTCTTTACATAATGATTAATATTAATAATAGTAATAATACATAATAATATATTAATAACAAATAAATATTTATTTACAAAGTCAATAAATACATTGATATATAACTAAGTGATGAAATAATAATAATGTTATTATTAGTAGTAGTAGTATTTCTTCACTTAGTTATTTATTTAAATATTTATGTACTTATTTACTTTCTTAGTTAGTTATTTTGTTAAAATTAAAATATATATACTTTTTTTTATTATTATCCTGTTATTATTATATTATGCTATACATTTCTATTTACAATTTGCCCTATGCTATATGCTATATGCAAAAGAAGTGCTATATTTATAAAGTTATTTTAAAAAAATCATTTTAGTTTGAACATTATTATTTCTTTGTATAATTTCTCCTTAGTTATTTTGGTAGTTATTTCTTTTTTCAAATGACTTTTGTTATTTATTTATTTAGTTAGTCATTTGGTTATATTGTAAGCATTGTATTCAAATTCTAAAATGTTATTTTATTGAATTAGTTTTTTATCTGTAAGTTTCTCCTTTTATGTTTTTGATGTACTATTTAATTGTAAAGCATGAAAAGTCTGCTGTATTTATTTATTTATTTATTTATTTATTTATGTTATTGTTTGTATGGAGGAAAACATAGCTGTAAAACACCTAGAGGCCAAAATTTGGCCATTGCAAAAAGTCATAGATGTTTTTAGTGCTTATTTTTATTTATAATGTTTAAAATTCTCATAACTCATTTTTTTTTTGTATGGAAATAAAATCATTGCAAGTTATTTTACTGTTCCAGTCATAATTTGTGTACAATATTATATCATATCTTAGTGGCTTCAACATGATTCTCAGTCATGCATTAAATATGAAAGTAATAAATAAATATATAACAATATAAACTAATAAATAATAACAAATAAGCAGGTGCATGTGTTTTGAAATGTGTAATTCAGGGCTGTTTTGGAGCTGCAGAGGCAGATATTTACTATGGCAGTACAGATGTAGAGTCATCTTTTAGCGGTCAGAGATGACCCTGATGACTCTCCCTGTTGGGTCCAGGCGGCGGTCTGAGCCGTCCGAGTAAGAACGCTGCTGAAGGACTGAAGATGCCACCACAGTGATGTACAGATTTACTGTGAGGGAAATAAAGGAAATGAGCTCCTCAGATTCAGGAACAACGTCTCCCCTCGTCTGTTCGGGATGGACGCAGGGGAGGCTATTTTTACTGCTGTTGTCTTACCTGAGGGACAATCAGAGGTGAGGCTCAGGTGCATGTTTCTCTCTCTCTCTCTCTCTCTCTCTCTCTCTCTCTTTTCTTGAACCTGAAAGTGTTTTCCGTTTGTTAGGATGATGAAATGTTTCCCCTTGAGAGTCGTAGCTGCTGCTAAACGCTGGAAGTGAGAGATTGCAATACTTCTAGCAGCTCTCTCTCCCCCTTCCCTCTCTCTCTTTCTAACTCTATCTATCTATCTATCTATCTATCTATCTATCTATCTATCTATCTATCTATCTATGTATCTAACTCTAACTCTAACTCTCTCACTCTCTCTTACTACCTATCTATCTCTTAACTCTCTTTAGCACTCTATCTCTAATGCTATCTCTGTCTAACTCTATCTCTCTCTATCTCTAACTCTATCTCTCTCTTTCTGACTTTCTTTTACTCTCTCTCTATATCTAAATCTCTCTCTCTCTATCCCAGTCTCTATAACTCTATCACTCTCTATATCTATATATCACTCCACCTCCAACTCTCTCTCTTTCTCTCTCTCTCTCTCTCTCTCTCTCTCTCTCTATCTATCACACCCTATCTATTTCTTTACTCTCTTGCGCTCTCTCTCTAATGCTATCTGTCTAACTCTATCTGTAACTCTCTCCCTCTGTATATACCTAATTTTATCACCCTCTTTAATTCTCTCTCTATATCTCTCTAGCTCTCTCTCTCTCTGTCCCTCTCTCTATCTAACTCTCTCTCCATCTCTAAATTTCTCTCTTTCTCTCTCTAACCCTTTCTATATCTACGTCTATCTATCTATCTATCTATCTATCTGTCTGTCTGTCTGTCTGTCTGTCTGTCTATCTATCTATCTATCTATCTATCTATCTATCTATCTATCTATCTATCTCACACAGACATATCTGCAGTTCCAGAGTCTCTTATAACCCATCACTATGAATATGTGAAGAGTCTCGACTGAGAACTCCAGTCTTCAGTGGTCTCATATAAAATAACACCTTTTTATGTTGAAATGACCTAAAAGGGGATTCCACCAATATTTTCAAATTCCTCGAAAACTCAGTGTTTGAGATGTAAACAGAGTCATTCAGAGTGGTTTGGTGGTTTCTTGACAGTGGTGGTGATAGGAACCAGGGGTCGCCATGACTACAACACAAATATAGACATTTTATTTACTATCCAGAACCACCAGTGAACCTACACGAGTCTTCTGAGTTTATATGGAATGTTGATGATGGAAAATAGTGGAAAATCTGAAATAATAAGTTTTCTTTGGGGACTATTTCACCTCATAACACCCTGTATGTACCATTTTAGGGGAAAAGAAAAGCTGTGCAGATATTATTATTGCATTGAGATTCTGTTTTTGGTACATTAGCAGGCTGATCTGGGGATAAGGGGAAGTTCAGGATTCAGTGTCTGTGTTAATTTGTTATTAATCTTCCATGTGTCAAAGCTGTACTGTGAATTGTGCATAATTAAGTGAGTATATGCAAAATGCTGGTGCTTTCCTAGCATGCATAATCCAGTATATGAACATCACAGGCACTTCAGTTCTGATAACCCTGAGAAACGATGTTTTGCTTTCTATGAAGCACCACACAGTTTCACCCCACTGTGAACCAATTATGGTGCACTCGTTAGCCAGTTAGTTGGCTGGTCTAAAAAGCACCTTGCATCCTGGTGGCAACTGCTACACAAAGAAATATCTGGCACAAAGCTAGTAAGCTTGTCATCAGTGTCCTCAGCTTATGACTAAAAATTGCTATCATGTTTCCTGATAGCATTACTTAGAGGTAAAGAGAAAAAGCAAAGGCCCTAAAACTGAACCTTGTGGGACTCCACAAGAACTGTTAACATTTCTTCCTGAAAGATTTCCCAGTGAAACTGAGAACAGGACTGTCTGTTCATCAAATAGGATGATACCATAGCTTTAACACATTTAGAAACAAAAGCACATTAAAAAAAAGCATTAAAACGTTACCAAAACACATTTTGAAAGAGAGCTAGTGAAAGTGGAGGAACCCAAAATTAGCACAGCCAGTCCTATTTTGTTACGCTCCATTTCATTAATACACCTGAGCCAGGTATGGTACATCCTACGCCCTTGATGTTCTTGGCTGAGGTGCGTTTTTAGCCTGAGCAGAATAAAAAGTGGACTCGCTTGGAGTCTCTGAAGAGCAGATTAAAAACCCCTCGATTTAATGAGCGCAGATTCACAGTATTGCAGCTCTGAGCTGTTTCAGAGAACTGAAAACTGACCTGCCAGCTGCAGAACGGGATTTTATGCATGTTAAAGTTCTGCAGTTTGCACCATGCCAGATTCTTTTGTTCTCATCTCACTCATATAGATGGTGCATGTCTGACCCCTGGAGGCATCATGTGGTACTGCAGGTGCTATAATAAAAGTTTAATCAGTAGAAAAGTGCACAACACACCCCGTGGACCCTCAGAAGGCTCCAGAATCCAAATTAAAATGAGTACTGTGAAGGTATTCTGACTTTATGATGTTGATTAAGAATACAGGGTCTATGAGAAATAAAATGAAATACAAATTCAGAAAAAAGGCCATTATTACAGTTAAATTGCAGCCGACTGTATGCTTGGATAGATGAGCTGTTGCCCTCACAGTAGTGCTGTAACAAGTTCTTGCTCTTGTTTTTTACTCTGTGTGTATATCACAGAACACAGAGATAACACTTCAGACCAGTTCCTGACATTAATTAGACCTAGTCTAGAATGAAACTGCAGTACAATTAGTTCGTCAGTTCTTTAGTAAAGGCAATGATTCTGTTTAGAATCATTTGCGTGCCTAAATGGTTCTTTGCATGGTGAAATGGTTCTTCTGATTGATGGAGAATGTGTTGTACATGGTACTACATAGTTACAACTGTTACAATATACTCTATATATATTTATATATAGAGTCCTCTATATATACTCTACTGTTACAAGCTTGACATCATAACAATAGAAGAACCCTTCTTGGTGCTACATAGAACCACATACAACACAATACAACTCCATCAATCTGAAGAACTTTTCCAAAACCCTTTCTTTGGATGTCCATGGTTCTATATAGAACCACTATCATTATGGAAGAATGCTTGAGGAACCACAAGAGAACTTTTTCATGATTAAATGGTGAAATTGTTCCTCAAATGGAGAATGTATTGATTATGGTTCTATATAGCACCAAAAAAGTGTTTTTCTATTGTTATGATATCAAGCTTGTAACAATAGAAGAACCCTTCTTGGTGCTATATGGAACTCTTTTCAAAATAAAGCACATTCTCCATGAATGTTAAAAATGATTTCACAATGCAAAAAAACATTTAAGCATGCAGTCGTTCTGCATTGAAGTCATGGTTCTAGATAGAACCATTGCCCTTACTGAAGAACCTTTGAACAACCATGTAATAAATCATCACCACATATAAACATAGCTTAACTTACATTGTAATACAAAACCAAACTGTGCTTACATGGACATTCTTCCACACCAAACTAACCCAGTCAGGCCTTTATGGAGCTGCTTTGTGCACTGGGGCTCAGTCATGCTGGAACAGAAAAGGTTCTTCCCCAAACTGTTCCCACAAAGATGGAAGCACAGAATTGTCCAAGATGTCTTGTTCTGCTGAAGCGTTAAGATTTCCCTTCACTGGAACTAAGGGTTCTAGACCAACCCCTGAAAAACAACCCCATATCATCATCCCATTATTTTATATTTGGCACACATGTAGTCTGAATGCAAACATTTGGCCCCAGTTTGGCTCCCATAGTAATATCATGGCTCTTTTTTGCTTGAAGTCTATGCCATTATCAATAGCCGCCAACATGAGAGTCATCTGAAGGGGTCGCTAATCTACATTAACCTCTGATCTGAAATAAAGGTAGAGCAAGCTCACACGTCATGATGGTCCAGCTAAAGCCAACTATCTAGTAAAGCAAACAACGCTAACGGTGCTTTTGTTTACTGCACACCGAATGTCAGATTTGTTGAAAGGTGGAACGATGGCAGTGCAGTGGGTCTAAATGAACTCAAGTCGTCACTGAGGGCATACAGTGTCTGTATGTTGCAAATGTTGCAGCAGCATTGGGAAAGGGCCACATTACAGACACATGCTTCTGTGGAAACACTGCAGTTCAGTTGGATTACAGATCTCCCTCTCTCTCTCTCTCTCTCTCTCTCTCTCTCTCTCTCTCTCTCTCTCTCTTTCTGTCACATGCACCTCTAACTCAGCTCATTCCCCGTATGGTCTTTTAGATAATTTAGCACAGTGGTTCTCAGTCGTGGTCCTGGAGAAACCTGGTCCTACATTTTTTATTGTTTTCCATGCTTCAAATAATGAATCTTTCATTACAGAAGAACCTTCAATCTAAAGGACAGAAATGAAGCACTACATGCAGTCAGTGTGGTGTTTAAAGGAAAGAGGCAAAAACAACTTTAGTGTGTTTGGATAGCGTGTATGCGAGCTAGTACAATAGCTAATTTAGCAGCTGCAGACTAACTACAGCCTAAACCCTTGTTTAATGTTGTTGTTTGGATAGCACATATGTTAGCTAGCACAGTAGCTAATGTCGCAGATGTTTAAGCAAATTACTGATCATATCACTTTGAAAACTACAACCAAACTACCTGTTACGCTAGCGAGCTAGCATGCCTGCTATACAAACCACAGGCTACCCTCCTGTGTGAAGTTGTATGATAACGCTCAGTGGTGAACCATGACTATTAGTGCTAGGCCTTCAGTTCACAGCCATAACTGCCAAACCTTCATCAAAAACGAAGAAAAAAAACCACCTTTGTGCTCATTTCTGCTAGCCCCACTAAAGGATGCTAGTGGTAGGTTAGCACTAAGTTAACAGTGATTCATGTGACCGTTTTGCAGCTGTTCTAGAGAGACAAGGCATTTTTCCCTATAGAATTGGTTCCACTCATTGTAAATCAAAGTGTGCTTGACTCCTCCATCACTTCCTAATTATGTTGGCAGTTAATCTAATGTGTAAGGCCTTCAGTGCAGCTCCTGAACTCCTAGCCAATGGGAGAGCTCGCTTGGCTGTATCTACCTAGATACCACAGAGAGAGCAATCCTGAGTCAATAATTTTCCATTGGGCATTTCAAGACTTAACACTTAAAACACTCCAACGAAACCTTAACAATGAAATAAGAGTGTTATTACAATACAAACAGAGTTTAAATGCAACAAACATGACGATTCTCACAATGAAGTAAGGCCTAGATGGTCTTGTGGGTTCTCCACTGGTGTACGCGTTAACTAATAGTTTAGTTGGTTGTTAGCTTATTTACCCATTAACTGTACATTAACTGCTGCTTATTACATTATACATATAAAGAAGCAACATGAGACCATGATTCTTATTTTAAAAATATATAATATAATAAGTCAGAAGTTGATGAGTAAGCAGCTCCATCAATCAGTCATCAAAAAACAAGGCTCACTCTGAAAAACAGCTAAGAATCAAATAAGAACCACCGAAAACAAAACCCGAGATGAACTGACACAACAAGCAACAGGTGGTGTGAATAATGAGGGGGTGGAGCCGGAATGTTCCAAGGAGATCCAGGAAGGTGGTGGGCCTGTGATTTTCAGCTGCATAGTCATAAGAACTGGACATTTGCTTTGGTCTTAATTAAAAAAAAAGAGAAAATGTATCTATAAATCATTAAATTAACACATAAGTATCAGTTAGTTGCTTCTTTATATGATAAAGAATCATTAATCAGTTCATTATCAGTGTAATAAACAGCATTTAGAACAAAATTAGTTAACAGCATTATCAGTTACGAACTAATAAGTACTCGAACAGTTACTAAGTAATAACTAATTCTTATTGAAGAGTTGACTATTATATCAATAAGTGATGAATGAATTACTAACAACATCACTGATAATTTATATGTGATTAATGTGAAGTGTTCCCTTTCAATTCAAATTAGCCCATTTTAAAGCTTAGTTTTCAAGGTTTCTGTATCGGAAAAAAGCAGCATCGTACCATCTCTAGCTGTGACCCCTGTGTTACAAAAGAAGAGCTATAAAGAAAGAAAAGAAGAGACTCTTGAAGGGCTCATCATTAGCTGTTGAGGTTGACTGGGTGCTTTGGTGCTTTAGAGCAGGGAAAGTGCACTATGACCAGATTTGGCAGCACTGCAGTTCAGTCACACACAGAAAAGGAGTTGGCACCAGTGCTTTACACTGAGTCATGTTTTTTTATATGTATATATATATATAACTGTCATTCTTCCTGTAATCCTTGTGTTGGTGTAAAGCGACTATGACTCATTAGAGCAAACGATTTCAATGCAAAATGAAGCATGCAAACAAAACCTAACATCTCCATTTTTGCTGGTTTTCAGTTTTTGACATAATCTGAAAATATCTGTTACCCTTTGCATTGTCTGTAAATTTCATATTGAATGGACCAAAAGAAACGACCCAAAATGACTTGGAAAAATGTCTGGTTCCATTGACTTACATTAAAAGTGAAGTAGATTTTTTCCTTCTCCTGTAAAGTTACCATTTTGGAGATTTTTTTCCGATAACAGCGATATATTTGTATTTACTGTAACATTAGTGTCTTGCATAGCAAATAAACTTTTTTTTTAAAAATATAAATTAATGATATGCCTAAAACTTCTGCATATAAAAAAATGTTTTAAACTCATTTTTAGCAGCTGCATTCAAACAATCGTGAAATTTGTGAGTGCTGTGGCCCCTTCAGTACCCCCACGTCCTCCATCCCAGCTTCTCCAGACCTCCAGTGATGCTCCGGAGTACTGTATTCACAAAACATCTCAGAGGAAGTGGGCTGATCTTAGACCACAGGCATTATTTATAGAACATACTTCATAAATCATTTCAAATTTGTTCTTCTGATATATCCTCAGCATTTGCATATGATTGAGTTGTACAATTGTTTATGAATCTTGCACTGTAATGCTTGAAACTGGCTCTGTGTTTATAGGTGAGGTTGGACATTTTCACACACTTTCAAGTCAAATTCACATTTTACTCACATGCAAACTTTCAGATACAAGCATTTTACAGTCACATCGAACTAAGGTTTTATAAACGAAGCCTCAGACTCTTCTTGTACCAAATGGTCATGTTCAGGTGTTCATAGAAACAGAGGCAGGATCAGCCTCCCTCCTTCTGAAGTGGTTTATGATTGCTGGTTCTGGACACTACATGATAAAGAATTGGAAAAATGTACAGCAGAAACAGTTGTAATCTGCTGTAATACAGCAGTTCGCTGTAAAAATGGTGCATTCTGAGAAATAAGAGTCAAGCTTTTAGTCAAAGAAGGTAAAATGTTGGACTTTTAATTAGCTGTTATCGGCAAAGCACGTTGGGAAAGTGGGCAGTACTTTGTGCAGTCTTGAGCAAACTGTTTCTGAATATTGTAGTGATAAGGGTGGAGCGTCCCACCAATTCTTGTTGTTCAGTTTTGTAATTTCCTATTTTAATTTCATTTTTCGTATCTCTTTATTTTACAGTATGTAGTATTTAACAGGTAGATATGTAGTACTTACAAGTAATTTTCTGGTATGTACTTTGCACTTTCATAGTACAGGCCAGTGCTTGGTTGCATAAAACACTTTAAATGAATTTTCCTCAAGATTACCCTCAAATATTTCTAAAGTGTGTTGCACAGAAGAACCTTATTAGGGTATTACTTAAGGGTTTCCTTAAGTGAAATCATCATACATCCTTACACTTTCCATTAACGATCAACTTTCCCTTAAATTATCCCTCAAACATTGCACAAAGTTCCTTAACTGTCATTTCCCTTTGTTTAACTTTAAGTTTGAGAGGGCAGATTTGACCATCGCTAAATGTATAAGCTAGTGTGCTGGAAGATGATCTTGACTGCCACACCATTAGCCAGTAATTGTTGCTTTGCTGACGCATTTTCATGACACCTATCAAAGCTTTATTAATAGAGGGATTTATTTGAAGCTGTGAGCTGAGCTTTGCTCTGCTTTGCTCCACCCATATAGACTGATAGATGTCATTAAATTTGATCAGAGTGATTTTGCATGACGTGATGTAGGCACGTGTAGAGCCATGATATATATATATATATATATATATATATATACACAGACACACACACACACACACATATATATATAGTCTTCCGGACAAGTTTCCAGTGGAGTTTTTGCCTGAAGTGGCAGACATTCTGCATGTCTATTGTTTCTGTGTGCTGGTTGTATGATGGTTAAATTAAGGACCGATGGTTAAATTAAGCAGTTCATTTTTCTTCTTGGCAGAAGCAACAGCTTATCAAAACTCATTTAGGAGAGTCGGACGGTTTCTAGAGCAAAACTTCAGTAATAAATATTAGCATTTAGAAGTTAGGGTAGATGTGCTCCTGCAAGGATGCAACCAATTGGTGCATACTGAGCATGACCAGAGATTCACTAATGTTAGAGAAGATGGCAATTTTCTGGCAGAAATCATAACGCCAAGAGCAAGGGCTGCGAGCTGGACAGGAAACTACAATAGCACATCAAATGCAACAGTGTTCATTTGGTGGAATATGACAGAGGTGCCTAAATAGTCAAAAGACCATGAGAAACAAAAATTACAGGGATATTTTTACGCAATTTTTACAGGATGTGTATATATTGAAGGGAGCTACAATGGCCCAATATAAAAGAACACCTCACTCTTCCCTAGAACAGAAGAACTGAGCCTTCAAACAGTCTCATAACTGGTCTTAAACCAGAACTTACCTGCTCAACTCTGCTGGTAACTATTTTTAGTTAATTTCTACATTAATCAATTGACTATTCATACAAATAAAATGTCAATTTTTGAACCTTGTATCTCCATTTTTCAGTTTTTGACATAAATTGAAAATGCCTGCTGACCTTTACATTGTGTGTAAATTTCATCAAGAATGGGCCAAAAGAAATGGCTCGAAATAACTTGGAAAAAAGTCTGGCTCCATTGACTTACATTACAAGTAATATGTGTTTTTTCCTTTTCCTGTAATGTTACCATTTTGGAGATTTTCTCTTTGCACAACAGCGATATACGAATACCAAAAGGGTGTTGTGGAATGCATGACAACGTTTGGACACTTGAGAACAAAAACAGAAAAAATACCATTCTATGTATTTGTTACCCCTTTAAGGTGAATACAATCAATTGGTGCTCACTAAACATGTCCAGAGAGTCTCTAATATAAGAGGAGATGACAGTCCTCTGCTGTTAGACATTGGTGAAAAGCATAGCGCCTGGCTTGGCCAATCAAATGAGACCTCATAAGGTGTAGGCTAATCGTATCCATGATGCTCTTCTGAGTGTTACGACAGTTCTTTTCAGCAATGACAAAACAGGTCATGAGTGCTGAGCCATTAACGTTAGCGCTTTACAAAAGTGAGTTTTGGAGAAATCATTACTGATCACTGCTGTTGTAATGCACTGCAATACCGATGGCTACACACTACAGCTGTTAGGTCTGCACATACTTGCACTGCAACCAAGTGTTTGTTCAGCTGCTGTAGCTAAACTTAACAGCAGTTAGGGCCACCATCAGAGATGCTTCTCT
This sequence comes from Colossoma macropomum, assembly GCF_904425465.1. Classification (NCBI taxonomy): domain Eukaryota; kingdom Metazoa; phylum Chordata; class Actinopteri; order Characiformes; family Serrasalmidae; genus Colossoma; species Colossoma macropomum. The sequence goes on from NW_023494800.1 coordinate 29,680,479, forward strand.
GAGTTACTGTCTGCTATGAACTGTTGTGTAACGTGAAAATGCATTTTATTGTCGGAAGATGTGTGAAATAAAGGTAAATTAAAAAGAGAGAGAAAAGAGCACCATTTGGACGGTGACTTGCCAGTTAAATGGATGCTATTTGTCCTGCTTTAGCTGATTTGTCTGGTAGAAAACAATGAAAATTACTATGAGTAAAGCTGATTCATCTTGAGTGCATTAACTTTGGCTGGGTAGAGTTAAATCTTGAAGATTAATGGGTTGTTTAGAACATTAAGGTATTTCTGATGGGCTAATGTCTGAGAAATCTTTGGTTATTTAACTTTGTAAATGACCAGGGCCTTGCCAGCAGGCCCAAAGTTTTAGAGCTCCACCAGTTTGCATTGAAGTCCTTGTAATTACCGATTAATAAGCCTTAATAAGTATGTAATAAGCCTGAGTTTTTTTAAAGAGCAGTATATGTTACAACTATATACAACTATAACTATAAATATAATAAAATATAACAAACAATATATAGCCAAATCATTATGAATTGCTATTATATTATAGTCATAGTCCAACTTTGCATTTGTAACTGGAAGCAATGGTCAGGTTATTAGTGAGGTTATTTGTATTACTACATAGTAATAATAACATCCTGATCTGCTCCCAGGGGATATATGGAAAACATATAATACTTAGTTAAGCCATCCTGGAAGGATCAATTAGATCCTCAACACATATTTTATAACATATACAGCAGTGGTTTTCAGCCTGTAGGCTGCAGCCCCCTCAGTGGGCCATGAAGGTACTATAGTAAACACAAACATTCATTACAATATTCATTTAACCAAATGTAAGATTAACCCTCTTTCGCACACATGATGACAGCATCATGAATTGTTTCACTTTACTTACATAAAATGGACCTGACTATTAAAACCTAAATAAAAAAATGCATGCATAGGTCCTTCGGGAGTATGTTGCCTTAAGGCAACGTTGTGCAATAATGGAAAGAAGTTATCATCAGAGCATCATAAACAGAATTTGTTATTCTAAATATTTCACATTAAACTACCCAATTTGTTGATCTTTAAATAATAAAAATGCTAAAAAAAATCTTTTTCATGTTATTTTCGAAGAAAACACATTATGAAACTCTAAAAAGTAATAGAGGTTTAAAAATGCCCAAAAAGAGACAGCATAACCAAATACACATTTTTTTTTTTTGGTTTATTCAAACTATTCCCTTCATTTTGCTTCATTTTGAGCATTCCATTGTCATTAAATATGTATAACGTCACTCTAAAGTGAAGAATATGGGTTTGTTGCCCTGAGGCAACATCATGCAGTAGAGGGTTAAATAGGACAAATATTACTGATTATTATTTGCAAAAATTAAACCTTATATTTATAATATGGGAATATGAGAACTGAAAATGAGTAACTACAGCTCTGTGCTGTTTGGTCTCAGGTCTTTTCACAAGACTAAACACAGTGAATAGATATCTAAACCTGTCGAATTGAGCCAGAACTCTGTTTGCTGCATTCCTCTCTTCAGCCTGATGTCCAGGACTCGGTAGCTGCTGAATCAGCTTTCTCCTTTAGGTGAGTTCAGCTTCCAGTTACCTCAGACAGAGTCATCGCATTCAATTTCCACCTTACCCCAAGACCGAGACAAGTCCAAATGAGGTCGAGACCGAGACCGGACTTGAGTACTGCAACACTTATAAACAGGAATGCACCAGTCATTTATCACATACTACTCCACAGTATTTTATCTTTTGTTGATGAAACTGTCTCTGTTGAAGATGAACGACAGGACAGTCGATATGTCTTTACGATCTACGTCCACAAAACAGCGGTTTGCTGAGGGTACTCAGGCATTTCCTCTGTTTACTCTGAATCACTCACTCAGAGCCTCTGGTCCCCCTGCTCGCACCCATCACCCTGCGGAGGGTCTCTGGCAGGCCCCAACTTGCCCTAGCATTATTAAACACAGTTTGGGTCCTTTCTCCAACCAGGAATCTGCAGTGTAGACAGGTAACTATCTTGAATGATGGAAGTCAGTTAATGTTTTGAGAAGATAGAAATATGAAGTGTTTGCTTGTACACTCTTAAAAGAGATGGATCTTCAAAGACAATGGTTTTGTATAGAACCATGAACACTCAAAGAACCATATGCATGCTCACACGATTCTTTGCATAGTGAAATGGTTCTCCAGATGGAGAATGTGTTCTATATAGCACCAAAAAGCTAGCATAAGTTGTAAAACTACCATGAATATGAATAAAATGGGAGACTGTTATGGGAATTATAGTAGTAGTAGTGGTGAGTACAGCTGCTTCAGTAAATACATGCCTATGTGACAGTGTGATACATGCCTAGGTTACAGGGCACCTACAACTCAGTACTTTTTTCCAGTACAGTAATTCAGTCCATATTAATTGGTAGTTTGAGCTGAAGACAATAAAACAGGTCACTACTGTGTAATTACTATGGACAAAAGCTCACTTTATTCCACAGGCCTGTTACTACAGTGTAACTACAGTGGGGCAGTCATGGGCTGGAGGTTAGGGAACCAGCCTTGCGACCCCCTGATTGATCCCCTGAGCCAACAGTACATTAATATGTGATTAATTACTGTACTGGAGAAAAGCTACATACTGTGTATCTCTCTATCAAGGATGCATAGTTAATGCAACTGTTTGTAGTACTTACCACTATTTCGTAACTTATGTATACCTGCTGTTTCTCATATTAGTTACTCTGTACTTACATATTGAACATACTGCAAAGTATGCATTAAGTATTACTTGTAAATGCTACATATTTACGATTATCTTCTGAGTAAATACTGCTGTACATACCTGTTGGTTTTTATGTAATGTAAACACAAAATATGTACCAGAAAATAACTTGTAAGTACCACAGATTTACTAGTCACTGACCATACCTTAAAATAAAATGCTACCCTTTTTTATTTTTGTTTTCACATGTTATTCCCATGCAGGAGTGCCCCTGAAATCTGATTGGCTACCATACACTTTTAGTAATAAAGATTCTTTGCAGGTACATTTTTCATCCATCAAAGTACAAACAGTGTAAATGTTCCCTCAAAGCTCCAACAGTGGTTTTAAGGTCTGATTGTGAACCTTAAATAAGTGTTTCCAGGTGAAAAGTTCGTATTTGTACCTTTTCATAACCGAATGTTTTAAACAGAACAGTAAAATAAAGTCCTGGAGACGAGACGGGGTGTGTGGAGTCAGTACAGCTTAGAACATATCATTTCAGTGGATTATGGTTCAGTTATGTTCCCTGACTAAAGGTACTGAGATGTACGCTTGAGGGTCCCACCCCAGTGACAAGAGGGGCACTGCCCAAGTGACAGTTTACCTTTATTTCTGAGAGTGTAGATGCAACCCCAACATTTCTACCACGACATCGGCTGCCACCTCGCTGTGGGGTGGGTGTATGTGCCCTAAAGAGGAGAGTTGTTTCGCAGTTGGTGATCGATGGAACAACTGCCCAAACTCTCCAACCCCAACACCAACCCATTCACATTGTGAGTACATCTCGCCTCTCCTGCTTTGGCTTTAAGGGGAGAGTGGTTTCACTACTGGCAATTGGTGGAACAACTGTCCAATCCCTCTCAAACCACCCCTCAACCCCACCAACCCCCTCACCCATTCACAATGGATATTTGGTAACTACCATCTCTGTAATAATAATAATCATACATACATACATACATATCTCATCTAAACCGCTTATCCTTCTGGGTTGTGGTGAGGTGCTGGAGCCTATCCCAGCAAATTTTATTTATAAGTGCCTTTCAAGATACCTAAGGACACTGTACACATAAGATTAAGACAAAGATATAAAGAAAAGATAAAACATATAAATGAATTTTAGCATTGTTTTGAGCCTGCAACACTAAAAGCCATCTTAAATCTCCAAATGTATGCAACCTGAAGGGTGGGACAGAAAGCAGGTAGGTGTCAAAGGACTGGAGAGAGTGTGAAGGTGAATAGGAGCAGTAAGGTAAGGAGATACCAGATCATGCAGGGACTTAAAAACCAAAAGAAGTGTTTTATACTGTATATGGTAGCAGACAGGGAGCCAGTATAAACTTAAGACAGCGGGAGTTTTATGTTCCCATGGTCTCAAATGTGTAAGAACCTTAGAAGCTGAGTTCTGGACTTCTTCAGACCACAAGCAGGAAGCCCCCCAGGAACAGCATTGCAGTAGTGAAGCCTAGAGGTCATGAAAGCATAAATAGGGGTCTCAGCTACAGAGTGGGAAAGAGAAAAATGTAACTGGACAATGTTCTTAAGATGAAAATATATGGTTTTAGTGGTGTTTTTAATGTGGCCATTGAATGACGATGAGAAGACCAGAACGACAACATGATTCCTAACCTGGGTGACAAAGAACATCATAAAACCTGGGATAGCCAGTGTGGATTGTCCTATTATCTAAGGTGACAGAAAATGCAGTTAGTATAGCCTGAGGTCTTTGATTTAACCAATCAGCAAGTGGAAGTCTGTTTGAGGATTTAGTGTATATATAGATTTGCATAGCATCTGCATAGCAATGGAACTAGAGGCCATGTTGTCTAATGCCACATGGAAACATATACATCATTGTCGGAGCAAAACCTTGTTTCTCCATACTTTACTTTTAATGTAAGTCAGTGGAAGCAGATTTTTTTTCCAAATAATTTTGGCCCGTTTGTTTCGGTTCACTCATCATAAAATTTACAAAAAATGCAAAGAACAACAGGCATTTTTAAATTATGTCAAAAACTGAAAAGCAACAAAAATAGAGATGTGAGGTTTTGTACAGATAGCAGTGATATAATGAAAAGTAAAGGGCCAAGAACTGAGCCCTGGGGAACACCATTGAGGAGAAGAGATGGGTCAGGCCTAAACCTGCCAATAGAAACAAATTGTTGTCTGTCAGAAAGATATGATCTGAACCAAGTACAGAGTCAGTGATAACAGTCAAGTTCTCAAGTCTGCACAGCAGAACAAGTATGTGTAACAAGCCAGCATTAGCTACCAATAAACCATTTGTAACTCTAACCAGTGCAATTTTAGTTTTTTTTTTTAATTCTTAATAAATTTACATGACCAGTCTGAATATGTAGTTAATTCCCAAAGGTCCTTACAACACTGGGCCCAAGAACGATGACAGTCCAGATTATTTAACTTATTTCTAGATGTCATTTTTTTCTGAGGGATTTTGCTTATTTTTTACATCTGCCAATATAGTGAAATAATGCCACTACATAAAATCCCTACACGAAGATAACATCTACAAATATGTTAAATAATTTCACTATATTGACAGGTCATTTTGCTTGTCTGCAAAAAGAAGCAAAAATAATCTGCCAATAATTTCCATAAGTACTCCATAAAATCACTCCAAATGAGAAAATATGTCTGTACATAATATTATAATAAGCTTGCAACATCTCAAGATGAGAGATATTAGATAATTTTGAGTAGATTTTCAACAATTTTACTTCAAAACATAATTTTTGTGCAGTGTAGTTGTGGGTTTTCCTGTTAATACTGTATCTCTACAGAAAAAGACTGTAGAAATACTGTAATCAACTGTATAGTAATTGTATAATTCAGTACTGTAAATAAACAGTAAATTGCACTCAAAAATGTGTGGATATGAAACAAATGAGTTGTGTTGTCTTCAAGTAACTAGTTTATGTGAAATGGACAAAAATGAATGCAAGGACATTTCAATGAATGAAAACTGTTGTTCTTGATATAAAAACATAAATTGCACTGAAATGTGTCAATTTTGTTCTATCAATAGTTAAACTTGACATTGAGCTAGCAAAGTCTATACCGACTCTGTTCAATTTGGCTGAATGCAAATGTGTGACATATTTTAATTAAATTCATAAAACAGTTTATTTTTCTGATGCAGGACAATTCCACCAAAATTCTTTACAGTGTAGAGCTCTGGTATTGCTTAGTGTCACATTATAAAGATAACAGCTGTATCATCTGTACTGTGGAGCCAGTTTGATAGGTGAGATTTGCATAGCTTGACTGGTTTTGCAGTACTACAGATGCATATTAATATGCCTGGCATGGCTTGTGTAGAGGCTGAGTTTAATAACTCAACAAAACTCCATAGAGACGGGCGCCGCAGCTCCCTGACCTACCCCCCCCCCATCTCCGCTTTTCTCTTCCTCAAACTCCATCCGTCTGAGAGAGCAGCGCTGCTACTGCTACTTCCTGCTGTAAAAAAAAGAACAAGCTATGACACATCAACAGTGTTTCTGATCTCTACAAGAGAGCGACAGCCAAGACATGATTAATTAGATCTGTGTGAAAGAGAGAGAGCGAGAGAGAGAGAAAAGGAGACTATACAGTTACTCAAGCCCAACAACTATATACATATTTATGTGGATGTTACGTAACGTGTCCTTTATGTAAATATGGAAATGCTGAATACTTATGAGGTGCAGATTATGTAGCAAACTCCAAACGAACTCTTTTACAAAATGAAAACAACAGGAGCAAGAGCACTGCTTCACATAACGGGGAAGAGCCAATTAATAAATCTCTTTTTCAAATGCTGTACCAAATTCTGCTTAAAATGATGGTAAAATAGGCAGATCTCGCTGCTGTGGGCTGTTTATTGGAGCTGTAACTGTAAATCAGTGACTCATCAATTTATGTGCACTGAGATTGACATGATTTCTGATGCAGGTCTGAGATCTGAGATATGCTCCAAAAAAAGATCTCATTTAGGAAGCAATTCAACATCATATGCAATGATTTGGACTGCCTGTGAAAGATACGTAATCATTTTTGACCATGTGAAAAGGATATTTGGTGATTTTTGATCATGTGAAAAGGAAAATCATACTGAAATCATAAAAAAATCTGGAAAATCATATTAGGGAAATCATATTCAATGATTTTTGACCATGTGAAAACAAAAATTCAAATATTTTTGACAAACTGCAATAAATATTCGACATTTTTTGATTATGTAAAAAGATATTACATGATTTTGATCAAGTGAAAAAGATATGTAAAGATTTTTGACCATCTGCAAAAGATATTTGATGATCTTTGACCATGTAAATAAAAGAAATTCAATTATTTTTGTCCACCGGCAAAAGATATACTGTAATTTTTGATCTTGTAAAAAAATATATGCAAAGATTTTTGACCATTTGAAAAAGATATGAATGATTTCTAACTACCAGCAAAAGGCAATCAATGATTTTTGATGAAGACATTGAACTGGTAAGAGATATTTCATGATTTTTGACCACTTACAAAAAATATTCAATGATTTGAAGTCAATAAATATGGTCCTAAAATATGTCATGAAATTTGGTGCATAAATATCATTTAGTGACTTTGGACAATGTACAAAATACATTCAGTACTTTTTGACCATCTGTGAAACTGAATGATTTGAAACCTAAAAAAGGCATTTATTTTGTTTTTTTGACCATATGAAAAAGATATTTAATGGTTTTTGATCACGTGAAAACAGATATCCAGTGATTTATGACCACTTTCTAAAAATATTCAACAATTTGTGACCACCTGTGAGAGATATCTGAAAGAACAGCACAGAACAAGCACCAAAAACTGTTTAATCTCTGTCACAGGTGGTCAGAAATCCCTCTGGTCCTCGAACATGCTGTGTCTGATGGAGCTGGTTATATCAGTTAGTAAAGTAATGTTGAAATCAGGCTGAGTGCCTGGTTCAGGCTCTCTCTCTCTCTGATAGAAATCTCTGGAGAAAAATGCTGTTGTAATTTTGTGGCTGAGCTCCTGGTGGCAGTTATTCTTGCGTACGTAAAGCAGCCAGATTTCTTCACAACGCTGTGAGTGACTACCCGTTTTTGACTATCGTTTGCCGGCTCTGTCTTGTTATTCCTTTTACTGTATAAACCCTGTGATGGTCTGAAGAGGCACATCAGTCATATTAGTTGAATACATACATCCTGTCTTTTCACACTGAGATATTTAGGTCAGAAATTAGGCAGCGACAGCTTCGCTATTCAGATGGATGCTGGATCATTCTCAGTCTACTGATGAAAGCTTTTGCACATTCTCTCTCTCTCTCACACACACACATAGAGGAAGGGAGAGGACTCGAGAGAGAGATGGAGAGGCAGAGAACGAGAGAGAGAGAGAGAGAGAGAGATAGACTGAGGGAGAGAGAGAGTGTGCGGATGTAGGAGGTGGTTCTTAGACAGACATTAGCCGTTTAGTCCTGCCTCGTTTGGCTTCTCAGACTGCAGATTATCTCCCATTTACAAAAAACCATTCAAACCCTCAAAAGACTTTCACGCAAGCCCTCCTCCGGCAACCAGCAGGATCCAGACGAAGACACGCTCCGAGCTGTGGGTTCATCTATCTCTCTCTCCCTCTCTGTTTGCAGGATGAGTGTGGAGAGACTGGGGATGGCTCTCTCCAGCGTCTGGGACAGCGGGAACGCGACATGGCCGCTGCCCGAGCGTTCCGTTCTTCAGCCGGTGTGGGACTATCTCCGGCAGAACCACGAGAGCACCCTCCGTTCGCCTCTGTTCCCCGTTCTCCTCTCCGTCTCTACCTATCTGCTGCTGATCCTGTTCTACACCATCCTGGACTTGCTAGCTCCCACCTGGCCTAGCATCCGCCGCTACCAGATCCACCCCGACCACACCGTTACCTGGTCCAGCATTGGCAACACTCTGGCCCTCACCACCTACAACCACCTGCTCTACATCTTCCCAGCAGCTGTGGCGCAATGGCTCTGGCGCCCCCCAGTGCCTCTCCCCAGCGAAGCACCTTCGCTAGCTGCCTTCCTGCTCGGGATACTTGGATGCACGGTGGTTTTTGACTTCCAGTATTACCTGTGGCACGTCTTGCACCACCGTGTGAGCTGGCTGTACAGTACCTTCCATGCAATCCACCACCAGTACAGGCAACCGTTCAGCCTGGTGACTCAGTACCTGTCAGGCTGGGAGCTCTTCAGCGTGGGTCTCTGGACCACAGTGGATCCGGTGCTGCTACAATGCCACTGCTTGACTGGCTGGGCCTTTATGATCTTCAACGTGTGGGTCTCTGCGGAGGATCACTGCGGCTACGATTTCCCCTGGGCCATGCACCGCCTGGTGCCCTTCAGCCTTTGGGGTGGCGTCCTGCGCCACGACATCCACCACCTACATCCCGGCACCAACTTCGCACCATTCTTCACGCACTGGGACTGGCTGGCCGGGACTGCCTGCGCTCCCTCCGCAAAGCTTCGTGAAAACGAGAGTGACGAAAACAACACGAAAGCCAACGGACGGAAAGCAGACAAAGGGGCTTGAGAGACCATCCATCAAGAGACGATCTATAGCACCTACACTGCCGTTCAAAAGTTTGGACTCACTGCTCCGATGTTTGGAATCAATGTTCTCAATAATATGAAACAAATTCTGTTGCTGAAAAATGTAAAATTAGTCTGATATGCTAGTCCTGTGCAACTTTATACTTCTGAAATCACTTGTAGGATAGGAAGCTGTAAAATAACAAAAAGATGTTAGATACGTTCAGAAAGATGAACAGAGCTGTGGACTGTTCTAAAATTAGAAAGCTGTAGAGCATCCAGAATGAAGTTATGATTCTTATTATTTTCATATCCAGAATCGATCATATTCAACAAGTGGTCAAATCTCAAAGTGGACAGCTTGGCAAGAAATGACTGTAAATAGATAATCACAGCAGTTAATAATGCAAATACTTGAAATACTTAACGTCTAAAAGAATAGCTTTTTGGTGTTTAGTTTAAAAGACTTAAATCTACACTGTATAAGTTATTATTGTGTATGAAATAACAAAACATATTAATATGACAAGTGATTCCAAACTTTTGAATGATACTACTCCATCCTTCGCACCATTTCCTCTCTATCTCTGTCCACATCATTTTTTTCTGTCCAAGTTTTTGTTTCCAAGAATGTGAATCAGCCCTTATTATTTATTTCTCCTTCATTCATTTTGCTGTTATTTTTTTACTCGAAGTTAAAGATTTCTTACTAACTCCAACGAGTAGTGAAGCTGAGCTATTCGACTGGAAGCTTTTATTGAGTCGTTTGCTGTTAGTTGACTGGATTGTATAAGGCATTTTATTCTTGTGAAGCATATATATTTTTCTAGAGCCTTTCTACTGTTAGTGAATGTGTGGGCATTTCGGAGGCTGTCTCAGGTTAGTAGCTTTGGCCTTTTGTGTGATCCCAGAGTGCTGTGGGTCTCCTGACCCTGAAGACGTGAAGATGTTTTGCTATTGTTAGCTGGCACTGGCATTTACAGGGTACATTTTTTCACTAAAGATTGTCCAATAAAATGCTGCGCTTAAGTCCTGTCTGGTTGTGGCTTGGAGAGATTTTGCTTGCTTTTATTTAGTATCACCATTGAAGAACCTCTTTTGGTTCCCTTAAGAAATGTGTGAAATGATGTTTATGCACAAAAAAAATACAGCATAATTCATATTATATGTCCAATTTCTAACCTCTATCACTTAGAACTAAACAGTCAGACAAAAAGGTACTGTACTGTAAAGGTACATTCATCAAGGTCAATGTAAATGTGCCCTCAAAGGTACAACTATGGTCTTAAGGTCTAGTTGTGGACCTTGAATGAGCTTTAAAGGTACATGACGTTCACTTTTCCAGGGAAAAGGAGCATTTGTACCATTTTATAATGTTTAAAATGGAAAAAAATACATAAAATACCTCAAGGTATATGGAGTACATGCTGCTTAAAAAAAGCATAATTACATAACTGTACAATTATGTTCTCTAACTAAAGGTACTATAGACTTACCTTTGGGGGCACCACTTAAAGACAGTTTAGTAACTTTTATATGTAAATTATGTCTGTTCTGATTGGCTGCCGATTCGTAAAGTAGCCCAAAAACAGTCATTTGAAGTGTGAAGGGGCGGGGCTAAACTGCTATAGGCTAAATATGTGAATGTATCTCAAAGCAACTGAATCAAAACAGGCTGTTTTTTGCAGCTTGGATTCCAAATATGGACTGTATGTACGTTAAAGCACTTCCTAAATTGCTTTACGAAAGATCCACATAATGTAAAGGTTCTAGAAAGAACCATACAATTGGTGTAGAACTTTTACAACATGTGAAGAAGTTCTTCACACTGACAATCATCGCCCGAGGAACCCTCTGTGGCACCTTTTATTTTTGCAGGGTGCAGAATTCGAGCTGAGACTGAAAAGTTGCTAAATCAGTTACTGAGTCGCAGGCAGTGCAGAGCAGAGCTGATACTGTAGAAAAGAGACGGTGCTCTGGAAAAGAAGTGCTGTTCTCAGAATGTCACCCCAGCAGGAATGCAGAGCAGAGCAGTTTTAGCACATAACAGCTGATGCTAGTGTCTAACAGACAAGTGCGTGGGGGAAAGTACACTACAGTAAATGCGCAAGTAAAGCGGCACACCGTGCACTACGTGCTCGAGAGAAGGTAAGGCATCACCAGCTGGATGCTGCAGACAAGCGCTGGCTCTTTGCTGCAAAATGCTAAATGATAAATAATGTTATCCATCAGGATGAAGGTGAACATGTTCTGTGATGGCAGTGTAGTTATAATGTGGTAACAACATGGTAATAACGCAGTAATGCAATTTATTAATAATAGCACAATTAATTTGTTGAAGTTATTATTTTTTTTTCAAAGTACTTCTAGGCTGAAGCACAGCTGCAGAACAGCTGCATATTGCTCTGATTGGCTTTAAAATCAATATTGTGTGCAGACCAGAGCAAAAGAGCGAGAGGCTACGATCACAGAGGTGTTGAACCATTGACTTTATACATGATACATATGATATAAACACTCATCGACTGTGTGGGGTAAATATGATACACACCTTCACTGAATGTGAACCTGATAAACATGACATAAACTCATTGACCGTAAATTTGATAAATATGATACATCTTCATTGACTGTATATAAGATATATATGATATATACTCTCATTGTGTATGTGATATTTATGATATATACAATCATTAATGATATGATAAATATGATATATATGATACATACACTTATTGACTGTATACACACACACACACACAAAATATATATATATACACTCATTAGTTCAGGTTTTCATGTTCAGGTTTATGGTTGGCACACAATTATTACACAACCACCTGATCACAATTATTTGATCAATTGATTGTTTTCCCCAGTTCGTTGCTTTCACAACTGTATATTTATAAACACAATGTGAACAAGAAGAAAGTAGAAAACACATGAATTCAGATACATCATAGGTCTTAGTTCTACTCTCTGACTGGTGCTATAACACCTATAGAGGGCAGCTGTGAGTAACACATGTTTATTTGAGTTCGAGCTTTATTTGTCATCAGTTGGCAACTACTAAAAATGTATATTTAATAGCTACACACAATAAACATAAAATCTCCTTTCATTATTAATTGTAATTATTATCTGAATTAATTACCCTTCTTTTACACACTGTTATTGAATTACTAATAGTATCAAATACATTCTGATGGAGATTAATTTGTCCACTCTTATAGCAATTTGAGCAAATAAGACACATCACGATTCCCAAAACAGAATAATGTGATAAATCACCTTTAACTACACAAAACTGTGATTATTCACAACCAACGAGGCAAAAAATGTGACCAGTCATAGCAACTATACAAAAAATATCATTTAACAACACAAACATTAATCATTATTAATCACAACATTATTAATCACAATAAACTGCACAAAATAACACAATTAATCACAATTAACGACACCATTTACATTTTTACATGTACAGCATTTAGCAGACGCTTTTATCCAGAGCGACTTACAAGAAGTGCTTTGCCTATCTAGAGAAATTATCATTGCTGGTTACCAATAGGTTAGAGAGAAAGCCAGTCCTGAGCTCAGATACTGCTAGAATCAGAAAGTCATTATAGACACCTAGAGAAAAAGGGACAGAGTTAAACACAGCGCAGTGCAATACAATATAATACAGTCAGCAAGATCAGCCAAACTATCATCTGTCCTGATTCGTCTTGACCTCTCAGCAGCTTTTGACACGGTCAACCATACAATCCTTCTGAACGTCCTCACCAACCTTGGAATCCCTGGATCTGCATGGAAGTGGTTCAAGTCCTATCTGGAAGGTCGGTCTTATCAGGTAACCCAAAATGCAAACAATCACGGTTAGCTCCTCAAAATAACGCGATTAATCACGATCAACACACAAATGTGATGAATCACATTTATCATTTTGAAAATAATGCGACTGATCACAATTAACTGCACTAAATAATAAGTTACATCAAAATTAGCTGCACAGAAATGTGATCATCAGCTATCAGTGTGCTTACACACAATTAACTACACAGAAAATCACCATTAGCTCCATGAAGTAATGCAATCAATCGCAACCAACACAAAAATGCGATAAAGCACAATTATCTATGAGAAAACAATGTGATTGGTCATAATTAGTTATTTTAATCGTTTGACAGCCCTGGTTTGTAACACATTGCTGTCGCAAGATTTCGCAATATAATCACGATACTAGTGTGTTATCCACGTCGCGCAGCCCTCGCTGACGGCGGATCATCTCACACTGCTGTTGCTTTGATGCAGTTTCACTCTCAATGCCAATTTCAATTAATCATCTCTTTCAGCCTCCTGCAGCCTCCACTGACACGAGGAGAAAAGCTCTCCATCCTTCAAGCGTGCACTCACACTCACACGCAGCTCAGACTCAATCTCTGATTTGTTTTGCCTTTGTGGAGCCGAAGGTCAGTACCAGTGCGGCGTGTGAATGTGCACGTACATGCGTGTGGATTTGTACGTTTGTTTGTGTGCGTGCACGCATGTGCTAAAGGACGGGTTCTAAAGAGCAGTCGTTGGCGGAGGCCCAGCTCCTCTGCGGCTCTGCAGAGCCGAACAGTGAGCCGTTATCTGAAGCCCAAAACAGGAAGTGCTGATCCATTTTCTCCTCAGGCAGCGCCGCGGTCGCCCCCCTCCGCTTCTGGCACGCCAACAGAGGGTCCTTGAGGAACGTGTAGACCAGCAGGAGATGTGCGCTGGGTTCAAAATGAATGAGAAGACCAGCAGGAAAAGAACCACAATTATGAGAACAGGGTCAGTCAAAAGCAGCTATAACTTACAAAACATCAGCTCAGACTGAGCCTCGTTAAAGCGATAGTTCAGCCAAAATTCAAACGTTTTACACCTCAACACCCCAAATGTAGTCGATCAGCCAAGGCATGTTTGGTGTCAGAAGTTGGCTTCTTTAGTTTGGAGCTATGAGGCTTCAAACCAAGCAAACGCCAGCGTACCCGGTAGATTAGCGGCGAGCTGACATACAGTTAAGTCTTAGTTTACATGCATGCTATAAGTAATCAGATCCAAAATTACACGCATGCATACAGAACTACTAAGTCTAGATGTTACCATGACAACCAGCATCACGTGAGTCCAGTCAGAGTGAGATGAGCAGCAGTGAGCAGTGCTTGTGTTTTTAATTGCTTTAAAATGATGTCAGACTCAGGAAAACGTCCTTCACATGTCCTTATTAAAGAAGGCCGAGAGGAAGACGTCGTGTTCTGAGACACATAAGCTGGACGTCCGTCCCCCCGCCGTCTTTTAAAGATCAGAGCATAAACTTTGTCTCCTCTGCAGACCAGTTTCTGCTCCACAACGTTCAACGGTATACACTTTCACTATGGCGCAACGAACATGATCAGAACGTACTTTCAGATAGGGAATGTAATCAGATACAGACATTTACACGGATATTATTTTTCTATTTAACAGATTATTTACAGAATTACCCACCTCAATCAACCGGATAGAAATTGTATTCTGAATGGCCTCAATTGGACTAGACTATTCAGTCTGTTTACATGGACTTATTCTATTCCAGTTGAGCTATTAGTTGGATTATTAATGGTTAGGCTGCATGCAAACACGGCTACTTATTCATACCACTTTATGTTCGAAGCAAAGTTTAAAGAAACCATGCATTTGAGTTTTTATGGCAAACTCAAATGCATTCTGGATGATAAGCCAAACTGTCAGCCATCGGAACTTTTTAGCTTCTGCAATGCTGGCCGAGATGAACCTCCGGGAGCTGCTTTTACTGTTGACTCCATTTTGATTGTTTACCTCTGGATGAGCTTGTTGCATGAAGCATTGTTCCTTTGCACATGTTCAGTTTAGAAGCGTGATGTGTTCAGGCTAATGCTGTGTATAGGTCACATTTAAAGCTTACTGTGAACAGCCTAACAAAAACTGGGTTTGTTGAGAAAATCAGATTTGGGCCACTTTTACCTTTTTTGCCTTAGAGATTACTAAACAACTCCACACGGTTTGAGGTGAGTGTGAGATGACTTAGGCACAGTGCTAATTGGTGGGTATAACCTTCTATTACTTTTTAGATACATTAGCCTCATAGCTCCAGTGCAAAAATTAACGAATCCAACTTCTGACACCAATGTGGCTGACAGTCTACAATTGGGGTAAAGGGGGAAACTTTTGATTTACAAATTTGATTTCTGGCTGAACAATTGCTTTAGTGTGGGTCTGAGCCAGGTGGAGTTGACCAGTGTATAGAAATGACTGAAATTATAATTTAAATTAGCAGTAAAGTTAAAAAAAATCATGAATCCCTATGCAGTGAATGATGAATTCTGTAATCACTAACACATAAAAATGTCCTGATCTTTTTCACTGTAATGACTGTCACGCTTTTCTAAGATATCATTTATATTTGCAATTATTAAACTCTGATTATATCTGTGGGAAGCCTCCGACCTGTAATCAGAGTCCCGGTTTATCCAGTGTTTAATTTGTAAATCACAAGCAACTCATAGCAGGAGATCACTGACGGGAATTGAAGGTCCAAACTTCAGTTCCAAAAAGGCTGGGACAGTTTGTGAAATGTTACAACAGCATGGCTGTGTAATAAAAAGTACTGACGCTAGACTGACCTGCCTGCAGTCCAGAACGGCCTCCTTTTGAAAAGGGCAAAATATGACAACAAAGGCCTCGTACTATTGCACTCTGTGTCTTTAGTCTCCAAACGTCTGTAAACATGATCCAGTCCCAACTTTTTTGGAACATGCTGCAGGCATCAAATTTAGAATGAGCATAAGTTTACAAAAACAACAAAATTCAACCAAATAAAAGATCAAATATTGTGTTTTCATACTGTTTTCTGTTTAATGCAGGACAAACAGTATTTGCCAACCACTGCTTTCTGTTTTCATGAGCTTCTCATCATGCTGTCTTAGCTTTTTTGGATCTTACGTTTGTACATTGTGGAATGTCACAGTCAAAATCAATGCTTATCAATGCCTACTTCACTTTTATAATTCTGATGAATCCTCACTGACTGATGTCTGACTGAAGCCAAATAAAAGTAAGATTAGCGTCAAAGTTTAAACAAGTTTTGTCTTTATTCTGTTTGTTCATATAAAAAAAAATCTACTTTCATGTCAATCTGAAGGCAGCTGGAGGTCATCGGCACAACTTAAACTGGCCTTATTATGTTTAACTGTGTAAAAGGTCAGGGCTATCTTGCAACTGATGCAGAATAAGTAAAAGACATGTGTAATAGTGCTTTATTTTGTATGGACATATCTGTTACTGATCAATGACTGATCATTCTCAAGGCTCAGACATGAGCAAGAGGCGCAAGGAAATGAAGATGCACGATTTGATTTCTTTAATTGTGCGCCTTCGTTTCCTTTCCTTGCAGCCTTTTCTTGCATCTTAGCACCTCTAAATGGATTAAACAGATGGAATGTCATTGATCATTCTGCATCTCCGAGTCTTTATGGGAAAAATGAACCGTGTTCACCTCTATTGCTTGCTGTGGTAAACAAAATGCTCTACTGCTGATACATCTTGTCCTACATATACATTTTTCCATTGAATATCACCGTCTGAATTACAAGATCATTAAATAGACACAAATACGAATATCTCTACGTATGTGCTGCACAGTTACTTCAATTAACATCGTTAGGATACATGAAAATATATCACTACTACTCGGAACTATTCAGCACTATTGTATAACACCATCTCAAACTGCCTCAAACTGCCTTAAATAACACATTAGATAACGCTTGCTGGTTTGTGCAGAGTATTCTGTGAGGTTGTGAGTCTTGTGGTGTTGCATGTTTGTTGCGTTTACATTACATTATAAAACTGCTGTTTGACCACACAACTTCATAATTCAATTCACATGTTTATTTGGGGGCAAATATCAGGAGAGACGGTGTCATCATGTTTGAAATGTTAAGAGTTTTGTCCAGAAGGCAGCCGAAAGTTTTGGCATTACTGTCCACACAGGGATTTGAACCCTCTTCTTCAGCATAGAAGGCTGACTATGCTATCTGACTCCTAATTACTTCTGACAGTATATTTGGTTGTTCAAAATAATCACATTTTGCAATTTGAAGCTGTTTTTAAAGAGAAAATCAGTGCTTTATAGGCCTGATTTACAAAGTCATCGCGATGCATGCAGCAGGTGGAATCTCTGGGTGGTCAGTACTACACCAGAGGGGGGCGCTCAGGAGCAATGAAGGTCATGGAGCCCGAGCTGACTCACAAACTGTATTGCTGGGAAGAGGTTTGAGATCTTTAACATTGGTATAGTATATGGTACAAAGTATATACTAGTACAGTATGCAGTATGTACTGGTACAGTATATGACTTACAGTATATACTGGTACATTATGTGGTATATAGTATACACTGATACAGTATGTGGTATACAGTATATATTGGTACAGTATATGTCATACAGTACATAGTGGTACAGTATACGGTATACAGATGTAGTATGCAGTATACAGTATATACAGGTGCATTATGTGGTATACTGTACACACTGATGCAGTATATGGTATACAGATGTAGTATGCAGTATACAGTATATATAGGCATAATATGCAGTATACAGTATATACTGGTACAGTATGCAGTATACAGTACATAGTGGTACAGTATGCAGTATAGAGTACATAGTGGTACAGTATGCGGTATACAGTATATACAGGTACAGTATGTGGTACACAGTATGTACTGGTACAATATGCAGCATACAGTACACACTGGTGGAGGATGTAACATACTAGTTCAGTCTGCAGTATACAGCATATAGTGGTAAAGTATGCAGTATGCAATATATATTGGTAAATATGAGGCGGTTTAGGCCATGGCCTGACCTACTGTAAATTTACCAATGTTGTGCACTAGAGGGTGCTCTAGTGAACAGAAAATAATATAAATACTCATTACACAAAACCACTGTTCGACATTTATGATATTGGTAAATCTGGACAGTTCAATTAAATCAATACTTTAAAAAAGTCAACTTACTGAAAGCAGGATGAAACTGGCTGTAACAGGTATCACTGTAGACCACACTTACTTTCTTTTAATCCACAATCTATTTCTTATAAATACGCATTTCCTTAGCATTGGTATATAAATTCACTTTCACCTCTGTTTATTGTTGTAGATAATGTTTTATAGATGCATCATCATATAATATATTAAGCATAGTATTTGAGCAGCTTTCTTTGAACAGTGGTAAGGCGAAGGAGCATTTTTACAGCCAAACTGTACAGGCAGGTTCTTATTTAGCTTTTAGCCTTTTGCAAATGAGTTGATAAGGAAGTTTACAAGCATCCAACTAAAATAAATAGAAATCAGTTGTGCTGAAGTGTAAACACACCTGATTTAATGCAGAGGCTCTTGTGTGATTTGGCCACTAGATGTCACCCTCGCGTTTCTCACAGTATTCAGTGCAGCGGTCACTCCTCAGCAAACACAAACCCAGGACACACAACCAGAAACCTTTAAAACACACCTTTATTGTCACTGTAAGCAATCGGAGTGTACCTGCTTCAACCATGTTATCTAGTACACTATTCCAATAAAGCCTCCTCGTCATAAAAAGCACATAAAACCTCTCCCTGTCTCCACTCCTAACAGAAATCCTGAAGCCTGTGAATTATTTTTTAATGTGCACCCTGAGCCTGCTGTAGAGGGTCCGATGTCCTGCTGCCTTGCATTATCAGTATTATAGTATTATTCTTAATAAGCCATTCCTGAAGGCCAGTCACACTTTGCCAAAATATTGTACAAAAATGATTCACAATATTAAGAAATGTATAGAAAAGTTAATATTTATTAAATTACTCAATTTGCTCTGATAAATGTGCCTGTGGCAAGACCAGAGTTGTGTCCAGCTGCTTTAATTTCTCTGCCCTCTCGTCCCCTGGGTCTTTATCGTAATGTTTCATAATGTTATTTGGTATTAAAGTCATTATAATCCATTGATAAAGCGCACACATTTGCTGTGGCTCTCCATTTAGAAGTATTCTGATTTCTGTCTCTCTTGCCGCTTTTCACTGCCAGCTTTGCAGTGTTTGGCTTTAGTCTTGACTCAATATCAGTCAGTAAGTTCCTTTTCAGATCTCGTCACTGAAAAGAAGACCCTTACACTTTCGCCAGCTCCATTAACAGTGTGGTGCATCACACTCTGGCCTCTTTTCCAGCACAGGGATAACCAGAGGATCACCATTCCAGTGGCATTTCACAGACACGGTTCGACATGGAACGCTTTTTTTCAGCACAGTTAGCTAACTGTGCTCAGAGACACAGAACCGTTCAGTGGAATGATGTAATGACATAGCTATTCGCTGATTGGTTCTACGTTCAAGTCTATATTCTGCCACTGAGTCCTGCTGCGTTATTTCAAACTGCACTTCTAACCAGGAGAAAGTAGCTATCAGCATTAGCTTAGCTAGCATGCTGCCAGCTCTGCTCACCACAGGTTTAATTTTGACTAATAAAATCTTTACTGACACAAACGTAGATGATGATTACTCAAATCTGAGGAAGCAAAGTCCAGTGGCTGATATCAGAGGGTCAGAAAGCTGAAATTAAACAGGTTCTGTGGTGTCTGGAGTTGGAGCCTCCTAGCTAAGCTAATGCTAGCCTACTTCTCTTTCCTAGCTTAGCTTAGAGATCCAAACAGTATGGGTTCAATGTGACTAACTGATGCTCTGCTGTCACAAGACGATAAAAACTTAGACCAACATGATCTCTGTAGTATTTAAGCTGTAGCCTGCTGGGCTAAGCTAATGTGAGTGTGCAGTGCGTCCCACTGCAGCACAGTCTCGGTTTGAGCAAGCGAAAGCTTAAAAACACCCGTTTGGAGGATAAAGACTCATATCTGAGCTCATAAATTGGAATGTCTGGTGTTGAAGTGAAATGAATATAAAAAGTAGGATCATTCTGTGGTGCTTTGAGCTGTACCCTGCTGGGATATGCTAATGCTAGTGTAGTTAGCGGGCTACAAGTTCAACCCACTGCAGTAAAAGCCCAGTTTTAGTAATTGATGCTCAAATAACACCCGTTTAAAGGATAAGGAATCTGAGAGCACACAGAGAGACTGGAGTTGGAGTGACAGACTGAATCAAACTTGTTTTGTGGTAGGTGGTGTGTGTGTGGCCATTAGCCTGTTAGCAGTTAGCCACTCACTTGTGTAGTTTTCAAAAGGAGAAAGAAACCGAAACCGGTCTCACGAGTCTAGACCAGTGCAGAACGGCACAGTACTGCCTCGAGAACCATTTGGCTTGACAGCTTGATTTCTGATTACATGCTTATTTAATTTGTTCTAGACATTTTTTTTTGCTAATATTAAGTAATTTTATCTTATGAAAGTTTTATTCACAGATCCTTTTACTCTTTTAAGCATAATTTATTGAAAGAAACAAAATCATCTGCATTATATCTTAAAACAAGTAAGATGATCTGCCAATGAAATACATGGCATTTCACTACTGCCTACATTTGAGATGTTTTCACTTGCTAAGCAGTGTACTGCTGCCACCGTCAGGTGAAAGGTGAAATTGCAATGCATTTGCTGGCAGGCCACATACAATGCATTCTTAGACCGAAACCACAGGTCAGGCCCTGGGGGTGGACTGTGGACAGTGTGATCCCCCTGCCACAAAGCACAACCCCTCTACAGTGGGATTGGTATGCACCACATTAATTAGTGGCCATAGCCCAATACAATACCCCCCATTGAAGATCTGCTGTACAGGGATCTCCAGCAGCCGCATGGAGAAGAGCCTGGACTCACCAACCCTGACCACTTTGACTCTTTTAGCCCAGAGAGAGAGTTTCTGTAAGTGACTTCAACGCAGACCCCATTGAGGCATCTGTAAAGTCCATCAGCTTTGGAGTATTGGAAGAGAGAAGTTCCTCTTCCTCCACAGTAGCAGCAGCAGACAGAGAAAAATAAAGGCTGCCAAAAAAAAAGTCAGGCAGTCCTGAAATCACCTTTCCCAGGACCCTGTGTGACAGATGGCTGGACTTAACCCTCATCCAGGCCATTAACCCTCCAAAAGACATGATTTTTGAGCTTGAGGACATCACTACCACTGGTTCGTAGCACTCTGGTCTGGATCAGAGGACTGTAAAACAATACCTCATCTTCTACACAACAGCATAACTCAGTGTCAGCCCCATTGGTCAGTAATGACAAAGACCAAGCCCTCAAAACAGACTGATAAAACAGGAATGTCCCTGATATGTCCATGTCCTTAAAGGAACACCTTGGTGAAAAATCAAATTCACTTTTCTGCTTAGCCCAAATGTAGCTGATCATCCACTACATGACTGAAGCCCAAACCTTACCTCTTTAGTTCAGAACTGTGGGGCTAACATTGCTGACAAGCACTAGAACTCAATAGTCACCCAAATCTTTTCTGTAAATATGTGATCAGAGCATCTTTAAACTGGCTCAAACTACATCCAGGGTTTTATTAAGGGTACTGAGACTTGTCGATGTGGTTCAAAGTACAACCTCATTTCCAAAAAAGTTGGGACGCTGTGCAAAATGTAAATAAAAACAAAATGCAATAATGTGCAAATCATTTAAACCCTATATTTCATTGAAAATAGTACAAAGACAACAAATCAAATGTTTTTGGAACGTGTTGTTGGCATCAAAGTGAAAATGGGCATATATTTATCAAAAAACAATAACATTTCTCAGTTTCAAAATTTGATATGTTGTCTTATGATTATATGATTATATATATTTTATTATATTTTATTTACATTCTGCACAGCGTCCCAACTTTTCTGGAAATGAGGTTGTACGGTATAACTTACTGTAAGCTATATAAATTCTATTATATATTATCTGAACAAAACTGCAGGCATCCAATTCAGACAACACCAGAGCTGATATTTACAGTGCAGGACTGATCTTGGCTCAGATTATTCCATATTTATCACAATAATTTTCACAAATAATGATTCTAGATCAACACTGTGACTCCTGAGGTGGTTTGTGAAGGCAGACCCTGTTATTTAAAGTGTCTTTCTGCAGTGTTGAGCTAAATGGTAGAGTTTAGTTTATGTTTCGTAGCTCACAGTAAGTCTTATTGTGTTCTAAACCAGGTCTACTAAAGTGCACCACCTTAATAAAGACCTGGATGCATTTTGAGTAGGTTGGGAAAAGATTTGGGGATGTATTTTAACAGAAACAATTTGGGTGACTATTAGTGTTTGTTAGTGTTCCACAAAACAGGTGGAAAATGAATATTTTTCAGTGCAGTGAACACTAGGAGGGTAATAACAAATGTTTTGACATTACACTTGGTATCCCCTCCGACATCATGGCACTCTGATGTCCCTCCCAATTCCTATGCAGAGTGAAGTCTAAAGCAGGAGCTTCTAAGCTTTTCCACCTCAAGGCCCACTTATTTATCACTAGAAAGCATGAAGGCCCAGAGGGAGGAAAAAATCTTGCCTTTCTAAAATGCTGAGACAGAAAACTTAATTAAAATTAAAATTTAAATTAAAATCCGCACAATAGCTTAAAGATCAGATCCATTACAGAAATCAAAATTACAGCTTAAAATGACAATAAAGCATTTAATGAAACATAATGAAAGGGAAAAGAGGAAAAAGGGAAAACTTTGTCTGGAGTAGTTCATTTTACACAACAGATACAGCCTCAATTCAGCTTTTCTTTCTTTTTTGGAAGCAAATGAAAGTAAGGTAAAGATGCACTATATAGCCAAAAGTTTGAGGACACCTGACCATCACACCTATTTGAGCTTGTTGGACATTCCATTCCAAAATTCCTCAATTCCTCTGATTAATATGAAGTTCTTTATGGCTATAACAACCTCCAGTATTCCGCGAGGGCTTTCCACAAAAGCCTTTTGGAGTGTGTCTGTGGGAATGTATGACCGATCAGTCATTTGTGAGGCTAACTCTGATGTTGGCATCCAATCAACATTCCACTTAATCCCAAATGTGTTCAGTGGGGGTTGGGGTCAGGGCCCTGTGCATGTCCCTGGAGCTCCTCCACCCCGAACTAGCCAAACCATGTCTTTGTGAAGCTGCTTTGTGCCCAGGGGCTAAATCATGTTGTCTTCCTCAAACTGCTGGCACAAAGTTGGAAGCAGATAACTGTGTAAAATGTCTTTAGAAGCTGTAGCATCAACATCACCCTTCACTGGAGAGGGCCCAAACTGTTGGCAAAGTGCATTCCGGTAGGTAATGTTCTCCTTGCATCCACCAAACCCGGATTCATCATCAGATTGACAGATAGTGAAGCGTGATTCTTCACTGTGGAGAACATATTTCTACTGCTCCAGAGTCCAGTGGAGGCGCTTTACACCACTCCAGCCAACGCTTGGCATTGCGTATAGTGATCTTAGGCTTGTGTGCAGCTGCTCGGACATGGAAACACATTTCATGAAGCTTCTGAAATGCAGTAATTGTGCTGATGTTGCTTCCAGAGAGAGTGTGATAAGCTGTAGAGAGTGACGCAAAAAAAGGATAGACGATTTTTACACACTACACACTTCAGAACTTGATGACCCCACTAAGTGTCCACTGCTTTGTGGCTGAGCTGTTGTGGCTCCAAGATGCTTCCAGTTCACAATAATAGCACTTTCAGGCTGGGGGCAGATTAAAGTTTAAAGTTTAAAATGTAAAGTTATAGTCGCTCAGCTCTTCAGTATGACCCATTCTACTGACCATGGTTTGATCTCTATGGAGATTGCATGGTTACCTGCTAGATTATGCACACCTGTTAGCAACAGGAATACCTGAACTTAATCGTTTAGAGGGATGTCCATATAGTTTTAGTGTATTTCTCTGTCCTTTGTTTATCTTAGCATAAGGCTATAGAACATATGTTAATTAAGTGGATACTGAGTGAGGAGAGCACAGCAGTGACCTGTCCATCCCTGCTATCTAGTCTTATGTCAACAACTTTTTCGATCCCTGTGGCCAGGAGTCCAAGAGAGCATAACTGGCCTTGCTCTCTAGGGGTGGGTACACAGATCAGGCATAACATTCTGACCACCTCCTTGTTTCTACGCTCATTGTCCATTTTATCAGCGCCACTTACTATATAGGTGCACTTTGTAGTTCTACAGTTACAGACTGTAGTCCATCTGTTTCTCTGCACACTTTGTTAGCCCCCTTTTACCCTGTTCTTCAGTGGTCAGCACCCTCATGGACCCTCACAGAGCAGGTACTATTTGGGTGGTGGGTCATTCTCAGCACTGCAGTAACACTGACGTGGTGGTGGTGTGTTAGTGCGTGTTGTGCTACCATATAGGAGCTACAAAGTGCTCCTATATGGTAAGTGGAGCTGATAAAATAGGCAATGTAGACGTGGTTTTAATTATATATATATAATATATATATATATAATATATATATATATATATATATAGCTGCTGTCGGAAGAAAACCTTGGATTTCCATTTTTGACCTTTTTCAGTTTTTGACATAATCTGAAAATGCCTGTTGCCCTTTACATTATTTGTCAATTTTATGATGAATGGACTAAAAGAAATGGCCCAAAATGCTTTGTAAAAACTCTGGTTCCATTGACTTACATTAAAAGTAAAGTAGGTTTTTTTCTTTCTCTGTAAAGTTATCATTTTGGAGACATGAGTTTTTTTCCAACAACAGCGATATGTTGTATATATGGATACTCTCTTCATTAATGGCCTGAGGGCCACTAGAGGGTGCCCACCTGTTGTCAGCAGCCCAGTGGTTGAGAAACCCTTGTCTACAGCACAGTTCCGCCCCCATCACTACTACATATTGCTTCCATGTTATTGTATAGCACTATTCAACCTTTGAACCATTCTCACACTCTCCCCACCATGACTACATGCCTCTCCCTTTAATATCTGCTTCTACTCTACATTACCTTAATAGGATGAAAACTGCCCCCAAAACTTCTGGGTGACTCTATTACTGTCACTGAGCTAAGTTAAGGACCATGACTGAGAAAGTGTTTACCTTCCCACCAGCTTCCCCATATTTTCACCATGAGCTTCTGGAAAAAAATGACATCAACATTTTATTTTTTATGAATATGAATATCAACTGCAGCCCTTTTGTTCACCTCTTGATGTTTAACCCTCTGGGTCTAGGGGCATTTTCTCTTATGCATTTCTTCCTAAATTCACCTTTAAAGACACTTGCATATAACAAGGTTCTGTGTGAAACTGACCAACGGTCCATGTAGATGGACACACGAATCCACCAGTTCCACACAGAGAGAGGCAGATGACGTGTATCTCAGCCCCTCTTCATAGGCTCATAACTCTGGATGTGAGTCTCGTATGACCTCGTGATAAGATGGAATGAAAAGGGCGACTCTACAGATTCAGGAAATGATTGAATCATTCTGTGCCATATGATCACAAAAACAGAGAAACATATAACGATCAGGCATAACATTCTGACTACCTCCTTGTTTCTATGCTCATTGTCCATTTTATCAGCTCCACTTACTATATAGGTGCACTTTGTAGTTCTACAGTTACAGACTGTAGTCCATCTGTTTCTCTGCATACTTTGTTAGCCCCCTTTTACCCTGTTCTTCAGTGGTCAGGACCCCCATGGACCCTCACAGAGCAGGTACTATTTGGCTAGTGGATCATTCTCAGCATTGCAGTAACACTGACGTGGTGGTGTGTTAGTGTGTGTTGTGCTGGTCTGAGTGGATCAGACATAGCAGTGCTGCTGGAGTTTTTAAACACCTCAGTGTCACTGCTGGACTGGGAATAGTCCACCAACAAAAACATCCAGCCAACAGCGTCCTGTGGGCAGCGTCCCGTGACCACTGATGAAGGACTAGAGGATGACCAACACAAACTGTGCAGCAGCAGATGAGCTATTGTCTCTGACTTTACATCTACAAGGTGGACTGACAAGGTAGGAGTGTCTAATAGAGTGGACAGTGAGTGGACACAGTGTTTAAAAACTCCAGCAGCACTGCTGTGTCTGATCCGGCATAACAGGGGGTCCTGACCACTGAAGGGGTCCTGACCACTGAAGAACAGGGTAAAAGGGGGCTAACAAAGTATGCAGAGAAACAGATGGACTACAGTCTGTAACTGTAGAACTACAAAGTGCACCTATATAGTAAGTGGAGCTGATAAAATGGACAATGAGTGTAGAAACAAGGAGGTGGTCACAATGTTATGCCTGATCGGTGTATATAGAAATATCATATTTGATGCATGGGTGAGTTTGTGGACCCCAGAGCGTTAATTATCCTGTTCTCAACTTCTCCATGAAGAAGAGCAGGAAGACAGAAGAGAAGCAAATGAAGAGAACAGTGCAGGAAAGAGAGGACACTCTTTGTGACTGACCCATCAATGTCATTGTCCGGCAGGGGCTTTCCCTCTTGCTTCCTGCGCATTTTCACTACTGACACCACAAATGTAGCCATATCTGGAAAAAAGTCCGGAAAAAAGTCTGAAACCTCCACGACTTTCCAAAAAAGTTTATTTGTTTCCTGTGAAGACCAAAGTTATAATATTCTAGTGAAAGCCCAGATGGAAAAAAGGAAAAAGCTGGCAGAGCGCTGTACACAATCAGGAGAGAATTCTACAATATTGACATTTCCATCTCAATCTGGCATAAAGTGTTGGACAGTGTGGTCCAGCCCATTGCGCTGTATGGGGGTGAGGTGTGGGGTCCACTGAGTGAGCACGGCTACACTAGATGGGACAAGCATCCAACAGAAGCCCTGCATGCAGAATTCTGCGCAATGATCCTGAAAGTCCAAAGGAAAACACCAACCAATGCATGCTGGGCAGAATTAGGCCGATTCCCTCTGTTAATAAACACTCAAAAAAGTCCCAGAGAAACGCTGCAGTTTAAGTCACTGCAGAGCCAAGAACTGAACCCTGAGCAGAGCTCCCTCAGTCAGCTGGTTCTGAGGCTTATTAACCCTCTAACAGCTCCTAACACACAGCAGCCTCACAGATCCTTAACCCAGTACAGACTCAGTGACCACAGCAGAGACAGATCCTGACCTAGTACAGACTCAGTGACCACAACAGAGACAGATCCTGACCCAGTACAGACTCAATGACCACAACAGAGACAGATTCTGACCACGTACAGGCTCAGTGACCACAGCAGAGACAGATCCTTAACCCAGTACAGACTCAATGACCACAACAGAGACAGATCCTTAACCCAGTACAGACTCAGTGACCACAGCAGAGACAGATCCTTAACCCAGTACAGACTCAATGACCACAGCAGAGACAGATCCTTAACCCAGTACAGACTCAGTGACCACAGCAGAGACAGATCCTTAACCCAGTACAGACCCAGTGACCACAGCAGAGACAGATCCTGACCCAGTACAGACTCAGTGACCACAGCAGAGACAGATTCTGACCCAGTACAGACTCAGTGACCACAGCAGAGACAGATCCTGACCACGTACAGGCTCAGTGACCACAGCAGAGACAGATCCTTAACCCAGTACAGACTCAATGACCACAACAGAGACAGATTCTGACCATGTACAGGCTCAGTGACCACAGCAGAGACAGATCCTGACCATGTACAGACTCACTGACCACAACAGAGACAGATTCTGACCATGTACAGACTCATTGACCACAGCCCAGCCATAGAACAGGGCAGATATAAAGAGTTCTGGCTGCCCAGAGAAGAGAAGCAGTGTGGTTACTGTGGACAGTTAATAATTTACAAATATTTCATTACTTTATTGATTAGTAAAATTGTGATTACAAGATAACTATAATTCTGTGATACTGTAATGATAATAATTAACATGGTTATTGTTTGTGTTAGTTCTTTTTCCTTTTTTGCTTCCATTATTGTTTTCTTTGTTTACTGTTGTGATGCTTTAGCAATACTGTACTTCCCGGTCATGCTAATGAAGATATTCTGAACTGAACTGAATTGAGTCACAGAGAGCAGAGACAGAGAGGGAAAGACACACTGAGAGAGAGAGAGAGAGAGAGAGGGAGAGGGAGAGAGAGAGAGAGAGAGAGAGACAGAGTCAGAGAGAGAGACAGAGAGAGAGAGACAGAGAGGGAAACTCGCACTGAGAGAGACAGAGACAGAAACAGAGAGAGAGAGAGACAGAGTCAGAGAGAGAGAGAGAGAGAGAGAGAGAGAGAGAGAGAGAGAGAGAGCATCAGTTGCTGGTTTTGTTATTTATAAAGCACTGGAACCGGTCTGACCAGTTTTTGCGCTCTTGCTCACACACACGTAAACACACACACACACACAAACCACCTATTTTTACTGTGTGAATCAGCCTCAACTCACATGACTGAAACTCTGACAACACACACAGAATCACAACAACAAGAACAAACAAAATGAACTTCTGAGAACATTCAAAAATACATATAGAAAACAGTACAGTTTTCTCAGCTGCTGCTTTTGTCGTCGTCCTTATTGAGGTTTATTCATTTTTAGTCTACCAATAAAATGTTATCATTTCAAAAACTTTAGTGTTAAATTTTGGTTCTGCTTTTGAGATGTCCTGAAATTGATCCCTGGTGATGCCACAGCCATCCGTAACCAGGAGACCAAGAGGTCATGACTGTCCTTTCTATCTCTGGGTGGTTAGGGTGGTTCTCCCTCTCCCCATTACACAGGTGTCTGTTACCTGATGTCCTGGCAGCATCTCTTTGTCTTCTCATCAATTTTGGAAGAACTTCCCATTCTTGGGAGGGTCAGTGTGTTTCATGGTGTATCTAATGCCTAGGATGCAACCATGAATGTGTGAGGATGATCCAACAAGAAACAGCTGAACCTTATTAACGTGATTGGTTGATTCTGAACACAGCCACACCCCCAAATACATAAGGTTATGTGTCATTTTTTTTTTTTTACCCTGAAATGTTTCTGATTGTTTTTTTACTTAATTTTTTTGGTTGCAGAATCACATTAACCTCTTAAACGGCCAAAGTTTTATTACACACTTCTATAATCTAAGAATAGCTCAGCCAGTTTGCACTAAAGTGCTTGTCGTTACTGATTAATAAGCCTTAGTATGTAATAGGTCTGGGATTTTAAGGGATTAAAGGTGAACAACTCTCTGATATGATTTATCATAAAAACCTGCCGTTTTTACAGGTGTGTAGACTTTTTATATCCACTGGTCGGTTTTATCATCCAGTACCTGCTTTATCTAATCAATACTACATTAAACTGAGTCTGGTGCTGCTGATGAAATTTAAGAAACACACTACAGCGCGTAAAACATGAACAGGTGGTAATTTACTCCACAGAGGTTTCTGTGTAAGGGTTGTTTTCTGACGCGGTTTCTACAGAAACTGTCCAGACTTGTTGAGTGATGGTATCTGTGTCGACAGAGCTGCCTATCTCTGGTCTATCTCTGGTATGATCAAACCCACAGAACATGCTACTTTATTCGTTATTGTATCTAGTTACTCAGGTTCTCATGGCCTTTACCTTTGGGCTGTTATCTGCCTCAAGAGGAGTAAACCTTATAGGAATAAGAAAAACAAGACTTTATCTGAAGGCTGCCTACATAAAGACGTCATAACACATGCGTAAGCACTGGATAATGTACTTAAAAAGCAATACTTAAGTATTTATCAACGGCTTATGCCAGTATTCATAAGGTGACATTACATAGGGCCCTTATAATGAAGTAATACACCTTTGTCTTATGGATAAGACAGCTGTTATGAGGCATCACTCCTAAAGAAGGGCTCTAATAAGGTAGATGCGTAAAAAAAGATGATTCTTCAAGGGTTCTTTAGTAAAGGTGATGGTTCTCTGTAGAAGCATACATTTATATAGAACCAATTTATTCCTAAACGGTTCTTTGTGTGATGAAAACATTTTTCAGAACATCGATGGAAAATGTGTTGACATTGTTACACAGCGGGACCCGTTTTGGTGCTATATAGAACCATTTTCAAAAAGGTTCCATGTAGAATCATAAACAACACCTTCTCCATCAATCTGAAGATCCATTTCACCATGTGAAGTCTGATTTGGTCAGACTCTGAAGATCAGACTACACATTTGGCGAATGGTATTGGGTTCATTTCTGGCTGATTCCAGGTTGTTCAGCTGTTCTTCTGTCACAGCTGCCGACTGAAAAGCTGCTCAGTGGTGACGACAGTTTGGGAATTTAGTGTAAGGAGCTGGAGAACGAACTGCCAGCTGTGCAGCGAGTGGGCGGAGCTCGTTACTCTGACGTAGCAACAAGCTGCTCGTTAAGGAACTATAATTTGGTGAAGGAACTGCGGACATTAAAACATATTAAACGCTGCGTTCACGGCCCAGTTTATTAATTTATTACTGTATTTAACTGTAGTATTAAAGCAATAGAACACTCGGGGAGTGTGTTAACGCCAATAACATCACGGCTGTGATGATCTACGATGACCAAATCACAGCTGTGATGTTATTTCACAATAACACACTCCCTCTTTGTTCTACTGCTTAAATATACAGTGTTATAAATGGAACAAGTGTTAAGGGATATATACCTCATAGAAAGAGCTTACATCACCTTATGAATACTGATATAAACTGTTAATTAAAACTCAAGTATTGCTACTACTTTATTCATGTGCTGTGTAGTCTCTGTGTAGGTAGCTTTTGAATAAATTATGGATGTTCATCAAGAAGAAAATGCCTCCATGTTTTAGAGCTTTCGAGATTCCTCTTGCATTTTTAAAACAATAAGCCCAAAAGGATACAAAATGTTCTTTAGGGAACCAAAAGTGGTTCCTCTGTGGCATCACTCTAAAGAAAACTTTCGAGCACCATTATTTTTTAGTGTGAGTAACAGATACCACAGTATTGACAGATAGATATGCTTCACGCACCTGACCTTACTTCATTTTTAAATATTAATGTCTTTAATGCTGTTGCTGAATTCAACACAGAGTAGGTTATATGTTTTATATAGAGTTTTTTGGCATGTTTTTCATTAGTAACCAGAAACGTATTGTTTCTGTTTAAAGCTTCTATCTTTTTTTTTTAATTATTTGTATTATTTTAATTTAAATAATAACATGGCCAGGGCCTATCAGCAGGGCCAAAGTGTTATTACACACTTCTATAAACTATGAATAGCTCAACCAGTTTGCATTGAAGTCCATGTAGTTACTGAATAATAAGCGTGTAATAAGGCTGGGATTTTCAGGGGGGGGTTAATTTTTCATTTGTTTAATTCTTCTCTTTTAATTCAATTGTTTATAATCATGTTCTGATCATGTTTTTTTTATTTCTATTCTGCTACATCTTTTTACATTTTTATTCAAATGTTTATTATCTTTGTATTTTCTCATTTGTAAAGCACTTTGAATGGCCACAGTATCTGAAAGGTCCTATATCAATACATTTGCCTTAAATGGCCAGGGCCTACTGGCAGGGCCCAAAGTGTTATACCTAAGAACAGCTCAACCAGTTTGCATTGAATTCCATGTAGTTACTGAATTAAAAAAATGTAGGCTGGGATTTTAAGGGGCTTCTCTGTGAAATCAGTTGCTTATAATCATGTTTTAATCATCTTTTTAATTTCTATTCTGCTACATCTTTTTAAACTTTTATTTAAATGTTTATTATCTTTGTATTTTCTCATTTGTAAAGCACTTTGAATGGCCACAGTATCTGAAAGGTCCTATATCAGTAAACTTGCCTTGCCTTTAAGTTACATTAACCACTTAACTGGCCCACTGGCAGGCCCAAAGTCTTATTACACACTTCTATAACCTAAGAACAGCTCAACCAGTTTGCACTGAAGTCCCTGTAGTTACTGAATAATAAGCCTTAGTATGTAATAAAACTGGGATTTTTAGGGGTTAAACTTTTTTTCAGTGTTTTAGAACATTCCAGGATACTATTGCAAACATTAAAAAAGCCTGCAGTAGCATAACAACATGCCAACCAAACTCAACCAAAACCACTACCGAAAAAGGAAAAAGTGAGTGACCAAAGCAAAATCCACAACAAAACAAACAGCTCAGAAGGGAAGAGATACAGCACATCTGAGTCTCAGCACAGAGAGAACAAAGCAGTCTTTGAAGGGCAGACAGAGAGTCAGGCTTGTGTAGTAAATAGTCTGGTGTTTTGGAGCAGGTTGTCCTGGAAACAGGAGCTGAAGGTGTGGTTACTGGGTGGGCATTGTGGGAAATGTAGTGTTAAGAGAATGGAGCCGCTGTAACAGTGTTAAGCCACAAAATACATTTACCAAACACCACCTTGTAGCTCCACTGACCATTTAGTGTCACTCTGTAGTTCTAGTTACAGAATCTAGTCCATCTGTTTCTCTGCATACTTTGTTAGCCCCCTTTTACCCTGTTCTTCAGTGGTCAGGACCCCCATAGACCCTCACAGAGCAGGTACTATTTGGGTGGTGGATCATTCTCAGCATTGCAGTAACACTGATGTGGTGGTGGTGTGTTAGTGTGTGTTGTGCTGGTGCGAGTGGATCAGACGCAGCAGTGCTGCTGGAGTGTTTAAACACCTCAGTGTCACTGCTGGACTGAGAATAGTCCACCAACCAGAAATATCCAGCCAACAGTCCTGTGAGCAGCGTCCTGTGACCACTGATGAAGGACTAGAGGATGACCAACACAAACTGTGCAGCGGCAGATGAGCTATCGTCTCTGACTTTACATCTACAAGGTGGACCGACAAGGTAGGAGTGTCTAATAGAGTGGACAGTGAGTGGACACAGTGTTTAAAAACTCCAGCAGCACTGCTGTGTCTGATCCACTCAGACCAGCGCTTAACAGAGTATGATTTAAACATTGTCATGTTTTAATGTTGTGGTAGGTTTGGCTAAAGTAAATGAAGTGAGGCACTAAATTATTAACAGTGCCCTTTATAATAATAATAATATAATATAATAATTATAGAAAAATCTTCTTCTCCAGTTACCTCAAAAGAATATGCTACAGTTATTGGTGCAGGTTCTGATGGTGTCAGAACATTACTTGGAGACAATCATGCTAAGATTAACAAAAGATCTAACATATAACATTTATAACTATATACAGCACATTCTCCATCAGTCTGATTAACGTTCTCTGAGCATTCATGGTTTTTATAACAGTACTAGAGCCCTTTTTGATGATACACACTCTTAAAAAAGATGGTTCTTCAGTAAAGCCTATGGTTCTACATAGAACTCAAAGAACCATTTGCACGCTGAACTGGTTTTTTTGCATGGTAAAATGGTTCTTCAGATTGATGGAGAATGTGTTGCATAGGGTTCTATATAGCACCAAAAAGGGTTCTGGTATTGGTATGACGTCAAGCTTGTAACAGTAGATGAGCTCTTTTTGGTGCTATCTAGAACCATTTTCAAAAAGATGCTATATGGAACCATATGCAACATATTCTCCATAAATCTCAAGAACCGTGTCATCATGCAAAGAATCCTTTAATCATGCAAAGAGTTCTTTAAGTGTTCATGGTTCTATAACGAACCATTTCCTTTACTACAGAAACCTTGAAGAACCATCTTTAAGTGTGTAAAGAACCCTAGAAGAACCATCTTTTTTAAGAGTGTGGTGAAATGGTTCTTCAAATTGATGGAGAATGCGCTGTATAGGGATCTATAAAGCACCAAAAAGGGTTCTGTTACTGGTACAATGTCAAGCTTGTAACAATAGAAGAACCCTTTTTGGTGCTCATGCAAAGATCCCTTTACTATGCAAAGGGCTCTTTACGTGTTCAGGGTTCTATAAGATTCACACTCTTAGTAATTAAGGGTACCAAATAAGGTTCTTCGTAACAGTAGTAGGGCCCGTTTTTGATGTAATAGCCTACAGAACCATTTTAAAGAAGATCTTTATAGAACCACTAAAACCTTCTATCTCCAAATTGGTAACTTTACAGGAGAAGGACGTTCTTGACTTCTAATGTAAGTAAATAGAACCAATTTTTTTCCAAGCAGGTTTCGGACTGTTTTACTTGATCCATTCATCATCAGATTTTAACACACTGTAAATACCAGCTGGTACTTTTCATGCCAATTCTAAGTAGAGATACAAGGGTTTGTTTTTGACAGCGATGAGGTTTACAACAGGTTCTTTATCATACAATAGAGCCATTTAACCATACATAGAACCCTTAATGTTGCTGTGGCTCTAAATATAACCGTTGTCTTTATTAGTGTATCAAGGTTGAGTTGCTGACAGACAGAATGTGAGGAATGCTTCCCACTGACTAGCTAATCATAACACACACTGCACTACAGTGAAGCTGATTACTGACACGTACAGCACTGCGAGAACCTCTACACAGCCTGAGAGAACCCTACGTAGAGCTGTTGATCTACACAGTTAATGCTTGTGTGCAAAAAAACACTAACATTAGAATAAACATGAATAAACAAATAAACGATAAGTTATGTTTCTATATGCGTCAGTGTGTCCTCTCATCTACATTCCCAAACCTCTCCTAGAGGAACCCAAGTATGTACAGTTATCAACCAATAAGTGCTTCATATAATCAATCCTTCAATTTCCCTAGCCACGCCCAGGCCTGATTACTGCCCCACCTGTTCTCAATCAAGAAATCATTTAAATAGGACCTGCCTGACAAAGTGAAGTAGACCAAAAGGTCCTCAAAAGCTAGACATCATGCAGCGATCCAGAGAAATTCAGGAACAAATGAGAAACAAAGTGATTGAGATCTATCAGTCTGGAAAAGGTTATAAAGCCATTTCTAAAGCTTTGGGGCTCCAGCGAACCACAGTGAGAGCCATTATCCACAAATGGCGAAAACATGGAACAGTAGTGAACCTTCCCAGGAGTGGCCGGCCGACCAAAAGTACCCCAAGAGCGCAGCGACGACTCATCCAAGAGGTCACAAAAGACCCCACAACTACATCCAAAGAACTGCAGGCCTCACTTGCCTCAGTTAAGGTCACCATAAGAAAGAGACTGGGCAAAAATGGCCTGCATGGCAGAGTTCCAAGACAAAAACCACTGCTGAGCAAAAAGAACATAAAGGCTCGTCTCAGTTTTGCCAGAAAACATCTTGATGATCCCCAAGACTTTTGGGAGAATACTCTGTGGACTGACGAGACAAAAGGTGAACTTTTTGGAGGGTGTATGTCCCGTTACATCTGGCGTAGAAGTAACACAGCATTTCAGAAAAGGAACATCATACCAACAGTAAAACATGGTGGTGGTAGTGTGATGGTCTGGGGCTGTTTTGCTGCTTCAGGACCTGGAAGACTTGCTATGGTAAATGGAACCATGAATTCTGCTGTCTACCAAAAAATCCTGAAGGAGAATGTCCGGCCATCTGTTTGTGACCTCAAGCTGAAGCGCACTTGGGTTCTGCAGCAGGACAATGATCCAAAACACACCAGCAAGTCCACCTCTGAATGGCTTAAGAAAAACAAAATTAAGACTTTGGAGTGGCCTAGTCAAAGTCCTGACCTGAATCCGATTGAGATGCTGTGGCATGACCTTAAAAAGGCGGTTCATGCTCGGAAACCCTCCACTATGGCTGAATTACAACAATTCTGCAAAGATGAGTGGCCAAAATTCCTCCACAGCGCTGTAAAATACTCATTGCCAGTTATCGCAAACGCTTGATTGCAGTTGTTGCTGCTAAAGGTGGCCCAACCAGCTATTAGGTTTAGGGGGCAATCACTTTTTCACACAGGGCCCTGTAGGTTTGGATTTCTTTTTCCCTTAATAATAAAGACCTTCATTTATAAACTGCATTTTGTGTTTACTGGTCTTATCTTTGTCTAATATTTAAATTTGTTTGGTCTGAAACATTTAAGTGTGACAAACATGCAAAAGAATAAGAAATCAGGAAGGGGGCCAACACTTTTTCACAGGTTAATTAATCCTCCATTAAGGTAAAATAGGTTTAATTGAACCTCCAATAGGATTAAACCAATTTAATCAATTCTTCATTAAGGTTAAATCAGTTTAATCCAGACGTCGTTAAGGTTAAATCAGTTTATTCAAGCCTTCATTCAGAGTAAATTAGTTTCTTATTAGTCAATTCCTTATTAATATTAAATCAGAATAATCAAGTCTTCTTTAGGTTTAAATCAGTTAATTAGTGATTCAGTATGATTTAATCAGTTTAACTGATCCTTCATTAGTATTAAAAAAGTTTAATCAATCCTTCATGAGGATCAAATCAATTTAATTAATTCCTACACTAGGATTCAATAACTTCAATCAATTCTTACTTAAGAATGAACCAGTTTAATCAATGCCTCATTAGGTTTGAATCCGTTTAATCAGTTCTTCATTCGGGTTTCAATCAGTTTAATCAAACTTAAATTAAGAGTAAACCAGTTAAATTGATTGTTCATTAGAATTAAATCAGTTAATCAATCCTTAATTAAATTAAATTAAATTAGTTTAATCAACCCATCATTAAGATTAAATCAGAATAACCATCCTTAATTACGATTAAATCAGTTCAATCAATCCTCAATTAAGGGTAAATAAGTTTAATCATCCTTAATTAAGAGTAAATCAGTTTAATCAGTCCTTAAGAGTAAATCGGTTTAATCAAACCTTCATTAGGATTACATCAATTTAATCAATACGTCATAAATTAGTTTAATCCGTGCTTTATTAAGAATAGATATATTTAATCAGTTATTAGGATTAAATCGGTTTAATCAATCCTTCATTAATATTAAATCAGATCAATCAATTCTTTATTAGGTTTAAATCAATTTAAGCATTCCTTCATTAAGAGTAAATCAGTTTAATGGATCCGTAATCCATTTAATTTGCTGTTGGAAGTAAACAAATGCCTGGAAGTTAATCATGGAGAAATGTTCTTTTCATGTTCTTCTAAACTAGATATCAATAACTAATCAAAACAAGGACTGTTTTACATCTTACTGTGCTTCTGTTTATCTGTATGTCTGTTTATTGTTCTTATTGTAATGATATGCAGTGTTTCACTTACACAGTTTTAAACTGTTTTCTTTGCTGCCTACAACTTTTGCACAGTACTGCACACACAGTACTGCACACACACAGTACTGCACACACCTTACTGCACACACAGTACTGCACACACACTATACTGCACACACCTTACTGCACACACAGTACTGCACACACCTTACTGCACACACATTACTGCACACACACTATACTGCACACACCTTACTGCACACACAGTACTGCACACACCTTACTGCACACACAGTACTGCACACACAGTACTGCACACACACTATACTGCACACACCTTACTGCACACACAGTACTGCACACACCTTACTGCACACACAGTACTGCACACACAGTACTGCACACACCTTACTGCACACACAGTACTGCACACACACAGTACTGCACACACCTTACTGCACACACAGTACTGCACACACAGTACTGCACACACCTTACTGCACACACACAGTACTGCACACACCTTACTGCACACACACAGTACTGCACACACACAGTACTGCACACACCTTACTGCACACACAGTACTGCACACACCTTACTGCACACACACTATACTGCACACAGAGTACTGCACACACACAGTACTGCACACACCTTACTGCACACACAGTACTGCACACACCTTACTGCACACACACAGTACTGCACACACAGTACTGCACACACCTTACTGCACACACAGTACTGCACACACCGTACTGCACACACCTTACTGCACACACACAGTACTGCACACACAGTACTACACACACCTTACTGCACACACAGTACTGCACACACACAGTACTGCACACACACAGTACTGCACACACAGTACTGCACACACACAGTACTGCACACACAGTACTGCACACACCTTACTGCACACACACAGTACTGCACACACACAGTACTGCACACACAGTACTACACACACACTATACTGCACACATACAGTACTGCAAACACAGTACTGCACACACACAGTACTGCACACACAGTACTGCACACACATTACTGCACACACACAGTACTGCAAACACCTTACTGCACACACGGTACTGCACACACAGTACTGCATACACACAGTACTGCACACACAGTACTGCAAACACCTTACTGCACACACAGTACTGCACACACACAGTACTGCATACACACAGTACTGCACAAACACAGTACTGCACACACAGTACTGCACACACACAGTGCTGCACACACACAGTACTGCACATACAGTACTACACACACAGTACTGCACATACAGTACTGCACACACAGTACTGCACACACACTTTACTGCACATACAGTACTGCACAAACAGTACTGCACACACACAGTACTGCACATACAGTACTACACACACAGTACTGCACATACAGTACTGCACACACCTTACTGCACACACACAGTACTGCACACACACAGTACTGCACACACAGTACTGCACACACACTATACTGCACACATACAGTACTGCAAACACAGTACTGCACACACACAGTACTGCACACACATTACTGCACACACACAGTACTGCAAACACCTTACTGCACACACGGTACTGCACACACAGTACTGCACACACAGTACTGCACACACAGTACTGCAAACACCTTACTGCACACACAGTACTGCACACAGCCAGTACTGCATACACACAGTACTGCACACACACAGTGCTGCACACAGTACTGCACACACACAGTACTGCACATACAGTACTGCACACACAGTACTGCACATACAGTACTGCACACACCTTACTGCACACACAATACTGCACACACACAGTACTGCACACACAGTGCTGCACAAACACAGTACTGCACACACATAGTACTGCACACACACAGTACTGCACACACCTTACTGCACACACAGTACTGCACACACATAGTACTGCACACACACAGTGCTGCACACACAGTACTGCACACACAGTACTGCACATACAGTACTGCACACACAGTGCTCTCTCTCTCTCTCTCTCTCTCTCTCTCTCTCTCTCTCTCTCTCTCCCCCTGTCCCTCCCTCCCTCCCTCGTAGCTGCCTTCAGTTCACATATCTGAGGCTGCCCAGACCGGTTAAACAGGCCTAGACACCTTTCCAGGAATTTAAAGGACAAGAGTCAATGTGTAATCAATCTGCTGGATGTTTACAAAAGCAGGGAGAGGAGACAGCTGCCTTTAATTCACCACGCTCTGAGGCCTCCACACTCCAGAAAGGACCGCAGAGATACAGCCTCAAGGGCACAAGCACACAACGCGTCTCTGTTGCAGTGATTTCCCACAGAACCCGGCCCTGCCTTTCCAGAACAATAGTTTGGCCAAAACCTGATCCAATTTCCCTCCACAGTCAGATGCGTATGGCTCCTTGGCTCAGTCCTGCGCCGGAGCTACAAGACTAATGTAGCTTTTGATTAACAGAAGCTTATGTAACTCCATTAAGCGTGGAGCTAAATGCAAGTCATTGCCTCATTTGCCTCAAACAGTGTTTGGATTGCTCACAAAATGGTTTCTGCAGTCTGAGGCCCACCCAAAAATGACTGTAAACACTTACCTCAGTATTAAAACCATATGAACAAATGAACCAAAACCCACAGATGAAAGCTCACTCGCTAAATGTAGTTCACTCGCTAAATGTAGTTCACTCGCTAAATGTAGTTCACTCGCTAAATGTACGTGTTCTAAACTGATATCAGCCAATTAAAATCAATAAAAAAGGTTTAATCAATAACCATGACTGTGAGGTCAGCTACAGTTTACAGCATGAGTGCAGGCACTACGTCTGTAAGAGGTATGAGTTTATACAGTCCTACACTAGCAGTGATGCTGTCAGTGTTCTGGAGACAAATATGAGGACCGTTGTATAGATTTAGGAATAGGGAGTGTGTTAACGATGCTAGATTTAAAGGAAAATTATACTCATGTTTCACAGTCTCTTCATAATTCAGTTGTTGAGATGTAAACAGAGTCTTGTGGGAGTTTTTGATAATATAAAATGTAAAAGAAGACTTTCCAAAAGTAATAAATGAATTGAATCATAATTATTCATATATAAGTATTATTAAAGCAATAAGCCACAAGAGGTCATGGGTTACTCCAATTTTATCATGGGAAGGATGTTCTTAGGCATAACGCGAAACAGTAAAACTTCCTTCCCTGTGATAAAATCACTGTAACGCATGGCCTCAAGTGGCTTACTGCTTTTAGAAAACGACAGCCAACATAACATTAGGATGAAATACACAATTTTTCAAAAAATGATTTGAGTTATTATTCATAATAATCAACATAAACAAGTTTTCTGCCAAGAAATGTAGTTCCTTTACACTATGGTATAGTTACCAAGCAACCATGTACCGCTTTTGTCATATAACAATGAACATATGATAACACAGCACTGTTTCATGTAGAAAGCTTTGCTTTATAAGGACTTCTTGGTCACCAGATTACCACCGAGTCTTAGTTAGCGCTAATCTAGCGGCGCCCTCTCCTCACACTGGGGCTGAATCTCAAATGTCTCCCTGCTCCCTACATAGTGCACTACGTAGGAGTTTAAATACTGGATCCTGCAGCCCAACAGTGCATAATATAGCTAAGAAATAGTCATCTGGGATTCAGACACATCCACACTCGATATATGATGCACTGTTTGGCTGTAGAGGCTAAAATTTCTAAACTTCCCTAGCTAGCACACTATTTAGGGAGTATAGGACCATTTGGGATTCAGCCTAAGCTTTTTTAGACTTTTATACTGGCGTTTTACAGTAAATCATAGTGTGAGTACTTTAACTCAAGCCTGTGATATTAATGATGGAGGTGTTTCAGCTGTTTGCTATCTTTTAGCCTGTTAGCTAGCTGACCAGCCTGGTTCTAGTTAAGAACATAAGTTGCCCCTCAGTTTAAACAAAAAACGGTTTCTTACTTCATCAGTACATTCGGTGCTCTATGAGAGCAGAATGAGAACCAAAGATTATTCCATTAACAGCACAAGGTTTTTTCGTGTTGTGGCGCAGTGATACAGAGTTCAGTCGCTGTGAGGCGTCATAGGTGCGGGTATATCATGGATTTTAAAAAGGCTTAGAATGCGGCTCAGCCAATCAGATTTTAGGACTGGAACTACCCATTTTATAAATGGTGGATGAACAGTTTGGCTGTGTGTCTTTGTCTGTGGGTGGCCTTCAGGCATGAGAACAAGGAGGCCTTATGTGAATGGCCTTGAGGTGTCGGCTGTAACCTGATGGGACACACACATACAGCTGAAGTCTGTTTATATCATGAGAACTTTAACAATTATCAGTGGGAAAAGGGCAAAATTGCATATGTAGCAGAAATAACGTAAAAACATATAAATCCAGAAGTAACAGGTAAAGCAAATACAACTTGAAGGTTTGGGCCTGAGAGCAGCCTTGACCTTCAACAACTAAAAAACTATATATATTACTTCTTGGTTTGGAATTAAGAATGGTAAAAAATAGCTGTGACTTTTGGAGATTATGGTGTGCAAATCAAAAGTTTGAAATATATGGGATAAGTCAGAAGGAGCCAGGTGTTGACCCCGTGACTACAACACAAATATAGACATTTTAATCACTATCCAGAACCACCAGTGAACCTACACGTGTTAAGTCACACACAAAAGTACATTTTAATGCACACTGTTTAGTTTTACTGCATAGTTTTTTTTCTAATATGAAAGTTTTCATTGTGATGCTTGGCAAACATTATAGCTTATCCCCCCACCCAATCCCGATACCCCCTTTGCAAGGTAAAACCCAAGGTTCGGCCCACCCGTGCCCATCCAAAATGGCACTTCTGGCATTGCTAATGGTATAACACAGTAGTTCCTAATCCTAGTCCTGGACAACCCCTAATCCAACGAATCTGCTAATTAACAATCCCTTCCTTAATTGACGTGGGTGTTTTTGGCCCCAAAAATATGCAGGACAGGGGGTCCACCAGGACCAGGGTTGGGAACCACTCTTATAACATACCATAATCTATGACAATAAACAAAAATACAGATAAAGTTCAGGCTTTTTATCAGCTACTACTGTTTTTATAAATACCACAGGCCATTTTTGTATATAACAGTATGTCATACAGCAGCAGTCCACAGTCTTGCTTTATCTGAGCTCAAACACATATACTGAAGGGAAACAAGCTACTGTGCAAGCACATTTGTAGTTTACAAAGGGTAGAAAGAGTGTAAATGCACCCTCAAAAGGTACAACCGTGGTCTTAAGGCCCATCTGTGTACCTTAAGTATGTTTTCCCCCAATGAAAAGTATGTATTTGTCCCATTTCATAACCTAAAGTCTTAAAACAGAACCATTAAAATAAAAAGGGTGGAGTGCAGACAGGTTGTGTGGATTCAATACAACTTAAACAGAATTGCAATGGATTATGGTGCAATTCTGTTCCCTAACCAAAGGTACTGAAAATGTACCCTTGAGTGCTTCACCCCAGTGACACCACCTTTTTGTGAGAGTAAGAAGAGAGAAAACGTCTGAGGACTTGTTTGAGAACCACCGTCATACATATTTCAGAAACATATTAGCAAATCTGTTTAAACACCAAACATGTCTAGGCTGGTCAACTAAATGTTGAGTAAACTGAGGAATAAAGTGAGGGATCTGCTTTAAAGAATGATAGTTTGTTTATTAGACAGGTTTCACAGCTCGTGTCACATTAACAAGCCGGTAAGTCATCTGGTGAGGTCATGATGACTGTAGCTTCCACTGGTTGTGTCATCATGCCTCATTATGAAAGGAATGGAAACAATCCACAGTTTCAGTAGCACAGTTTCTCAAGCGCTCTGGTTCAGTCCAGTTTTGGCTTTCAGGATAGATGACACTCAATGAAAGAAAGTCAATATTTAGCTGAAAAATAATAATGATTCATTCAAGACAAATAAGCTTTTGAAATTACACAGATATGTACATATTTTATACATGAGCAGGTGATGTGATGTGGGCCCATATCATGGAAAACCTCATTTTCTTTGTTAAACAGCCTTTGAATTCATTATTTGTGTGATGTATCATTAATAACAACATGCTGAAGTTAGGAGTGTTTCTGCCCAGATGACAGCACAACATAGGACAGCCAATCAAAACAGAGCTTATTTACATATCAGTTGTAAGAGAGGTAAGAAAGTGGTGCTAAAAATGAATAATGAATAAATATAAGATCTGGGCCCATAAAGTCATAAAAAAAGTATTATCTGATTGACAATTCAGCTGTTCTCTTAAATAACCCCAACTTTATAAGAGAATAAACTCTGGCACGTTACAAACCACACTGTGGTCGTAAAGGACGCTATGGAAAGTGGGTCATATGCAAGACAGAATTTGGCACAAATTACCACAGAGGCTATAAACAGACCTGAACAGAAAGAACTATAAAACTGAGGTGTGTCACGTAGCTGATACTAATGGTCAAGTACTAGGACACGTCCACCACGGTGTGAACGAACAAACCAAATGATCTGTTCAGTCCATTAGTAACATAACATATTCACAGACTTCTCTGAAGAAAATGCAAAACAGTAGCGCCATGGTGGAGGGATACATGTAGGTCGTCATGAGGCAAAATAGTCCCTGTAGGTTCACTGGTGGTTTTGGATAGCATATACAGTGGCTATATTTGTGTTGTGGACATGGTAACCTCTGGTTCCTATCCCCACCCCTGTAAAGACATCTGAGTCTCTATAATCAACCATTTCACACCAAACCACCCTGA
Source organism: Colossoma macropomum (assembly GCF_904425465.1). Lineage (NCBI taxonomy): Eukaryota > Metazoa > Chordata > Actinopteri > Characiformes > Serrasalmidae > Colossoma > Colossoma macropomum. The sequence goes on from NW_023494800.1 coordinate 29,724,559, forward strand.
GAATTTACATCTCAGCCACTGAATTATATAAAATCTTTCAAAATTTCAGGTTGTAACAGAAATTCTCAGTGCATTATGCCTTGGAAAGTCGTGCCACTTTGTTTCCAGATTTGCCATTGCAGATTTCCTGTTCTCCAACAGCTTTAAGGATTGAACAGAGTTCAGTACAGTCTGAAATAGTCCAGAACTTTTGACACAAAACTTCCATTTCCAGTACAGGCATACAAGCGTTCATACAACACAGCACTCCTTTGACCCAACCAATCTGAGTTTTTTTTTCCCTGAGAGCGGACGGACCAAGGGTTGATAATATTCCCAATAAGATCTCAGAGCATCACGGTTATTCAACTGCACCCTCTGTAAGGTCCGGCTTGCTTATTTCAAGTGTCTTTGTCACTACAGGTGCGCTAGGTGTGCACTCAGCATGTGCTGGTATCTGTGTGGCCACTGCTGGACGTGTAGATGTGGCTCCTCTTGGAGTACTTCATGGAGCTGAAGGAAACCCTCATCCTCTCTACAGTCCGGCTGCTACGGCAAAGGAGTGTGTTCTTCACGTGCTCCCGGAACTCCTCCGACACATAGTAGTAGATGAACGGGTCCAGACAGCTGTTGAGGCTGGCCAGACAAAGCGCGGTGATGTAGAAGGCGTATCCATTGTTGGAGAATCCATACCCCAGCAGAGCGTAATGTATCACCAACATCAGGTTACTGGGAATGAAGCACACCAGGAAAGTGACGAGAACCGTAATGATGAGGATTATCGCTTTCTTACGGGTCTTGCCAGCGCTACTTCCCTCCATGTCGGAGTTCCCCAGTTTGCGGAGCATCAAGACATATGCGACTATGATGATCACGCATGGCACGAAGAACGCCAACCCTGCCATCACCATGAAGTAGTAGTAGGGCTTCTGTACGTCCAGAAACATTTTCTGCGCCTGGAAGTTCTTCCGGTTGATGACGTTGACGTCGTGGCAGGTGGTGATGTTCGGGTCAGCGAGTTGGGCCGTCTGCTGGTACAGGTACAGCGGCGTGCTACTGATCCAAATAAAGGCCCAAATTAACAAGGACATGACAATGGCCAGTCTGTTGTCTGTCCTCTGCTGGGTAAGGGGATGAGCCACCACCCAGTACCTCTGGACGCTCAAACACGCTATGAAAAGGATGGAACAGTACATGTTCCCGTAGAAGAAGCCCACCAGAACTTTGCACATCCCCTCCCCAAAGGTCCAGTTGTTGCCGTTGAAGTGGTAGGCGATCTTCAGTGGGATCCAGATGATGAACAGCAGGTCGGCCAGTGCCAGGTTAGCCATGTAAATCGCTGCCGGGTGGATTTTCTTGGACCTGAAGACCAAGACCCATATGGCCATGCCATTGGTGGGCAACCCAACGGCAAACACAAAGATGTAGACGAGAGGCAGGAAGACAGTGGTCAAGCTGCTCTTTAAGGTGTTTGCGGTGACTTCATCAATGTAGACGGTGTTTGACTCAACATCCTTAATTCCAACGAAACCTCGTCCTTGTTTAACTGAAATAAATAAGAAATAATACACAGTATTATATTTGTGTGGTGCGTTTCAATAACAAAGATATTTACAATGTTTAAATATAGCATATTTCCACTTTTACTTTACTGGTACTGAAAACTTGAGCAGCCAATGCTGGTACCATTGTGACATTTATTCTTTTAAAACCATCACACAATCTGAGTGCAGTATTTCAGACTAGCGTGGTTACAGCATCGGATCTCATTCTGCTTTATCCCTGCAAAATCCCTTACGGCATTTTCAGCTCATATCAGCCCAGTACCGATTTCTCAATTAACCAGATAACTTGAGCCCAATGATGAGGACTGTCCAATAGGAATGTCCCTCAGCTCATTTCCTATGGAACAGGCTTGACTTTGGGCTTAAGTTATCTAGGTAAACTGAGAAATCCTGCTCTGTGGAACAAACCCCAGTGCCATCTGTAACCATGTTTGAGAACGTGAATATAAAGTAACACACAAAATTGAGAAGTTAATGAAAACAAAAATAAATAAATAGTGAATAAAAGTTAATAAAAAACAAATTTAATGGCGAATTTGATCCTTTGAGAATCATATTATTAGTACACTACATATAAAAAAATCCATTCAAAGCCATTCTTACGCCCTCAGAGAACGTCTTCTGTGGCAAGACTATGATTCATCTCTAAAGCAGCCTTACTCATGACTGCATCCTAATGTGTTTAAACAGAAATGCAGAACTGTATGCTGAAGGCTGATTACTGTTACCAAAACTTGAGTCATATCTATAATTTTTAGAATTTTAAATCAAATCAAAACAAGCTTTATTGGTCACACACACAGCCATCCCCACTGTAGTACTTATTAGACTGTCTGTTGCCATGACAAACAGTATAAACATTAGCAAAACATAAGATAAGAACATAAAAGAAAGGAAAGAAGAATACAAAGCATAAAATACAGAGATATAATAATATGCATGTCTGTGTATGTACAGTGCAAATGTATGTACATGAGCAGGAGGTAGTAGAACTGAAAGGGGTTCATAAATATTATATGCACTTGTAAATATTGCAGTATGTGTTACATCTGCAGGGTGTACGGGTGTTGTGCAGTACTGAAGCTATGCGTGTGTGCATATATAAACAGTTCTAGTTATCGTCCTGGTTGAGTGCCTGAATGGCCTACGGGAAAGAAGCTCCTCCTCATTCTCTCTGTTCCGGCCCTCAGGGAACGGAAACGTTTCCCTGACTGCGACAGAGAAAAAGAGTCCATTGTTGGAATTGCTGAGGTCTCAGCTTTGGTCCAACACCACTCGCGTTCTAATCTGAATTGACCTGAATGCTATACTCGAAACTGTAAATGGTGATAACTTGTTAACATTTGAATTTAAACATGAATATGAAGCTGTTGACGCCCAATCACTTATAAGCTGTACAGCAACACAGAAGAGACTGAACATGAAAACAGCAATAAAGGAAGCTCTAGATTTGGTTTCTCACACTTCTGTCTGTTTGGTTAGCTTATGTTTCCATCGAAAGTAGGCTTAGGTTTGAAAACTCCTGACTGAACAGCAGCAGCATTTCTTTAAATATGGTTTAACAGCTGGACAGTTTTGAAATTAACTGATGTATAATTAAAAAAAAAAAAAACTAATATAGGTAGTATTAATCACAATATAGTACCAATGTTTGCTGTATGCGTAGGGCTTCCAACAATGTTTGACACAAATACAATATTTTTTATGATTTTCATGCTAAAAATGTGAACATGTATCCAAAAATCTACTGCCAGGACCTGACAGTGCCTGTATGTGTAGCTGTTGCTGCACTACTAAACACAACACTCATAAAAAATGGTTCTTCAAGGGTTTATTTGTAAGGAGAAAAGGGTCTATATAGAACCATAAACACTCAAAGAATGCACATTTTGCATGCTGAATTGGTTCTTCTGATTGTGTTGTATATGGTTCTATATAGCACCAAAAAGGGTTCTTTTATTGTCACAAGCTTGACAGCAGAACAATAGTAGAGCCCTTTTTGGTGCCATACAGAACCATATACAACATGTTCTACGTCAATCCGAAGAACAATTTCACCACAGTTCTTTAAAAAGATGGTTCTTTGAGGGTTCTTTAGTGAAGAGAATGATTCTATTTAGAACCTTGAGTTTTATACAAAACTATCTTATGCCTAAATGGTTCTTCAGATTAATTGAAGATGCATTGTATGTCGTTTTATACAGGACATTTCTGAAAGTGGTTCTACATAGTAGCAAAAGGGGTTCTTATATTGTTACAAATGTTAAAAGCTTGACATCATAACAGCAGAACCCTTTTTAGTGCTATACAGAACCATACACAACACAGTCTCCATCAAACTGAAGAACCATTTCAACACACTCTTAAAAAAGATGGTTCGTCAAGCGTTCTTTAGCAAAGAAAAATGTTCTATATAGAACCAAGAACACTCGAAGAACCCTCTGCATGATTAAAAGATTCAACAAATTGATGGAGAATGTGCTGTAAATGATTCTTCATAGAACCTTTTTGAAAATGGCTCTATATAGCACCAACAGGGTTCCTCCGTGGTTACAAGCTTGATATCATAACAATGGAAGAATCCTATTTGTTGCTATATAGAACAATTTCAAAAAGCTTCTATATGGAACCATGCAACACATTCTCCATCACTCCCAAGAACCCTTTAAAAATGCAAAGAACTCTTTAAATCTTGTGCTCATGGTTCTATATAGAACCAGTCTTTACTAAAAAAAAACCCTTGAAAAAACATTTTTAAGAGTGTAGTAAGGAGAATGGTTCTCTTTGAATTTTCATTTTTGTGGTGAAACGGTTCATCAGATGTTCGGAGTTCATCGTATGGTTCTATATTGAACCAAAATGAGTTCTATTGTTACACGCTTGATGATATAACAATAGCAGGACCCATTTTGGAGCTGTACAATCACTAACTAAAGAGAACCATCTTTTTTTAATTAAAGAGTGCATGAAATATGGTAGATAAGTGGTTCTAAATAGAGACATCTGTTCTAAACTGTGGTTCTAAATAGAGCCATCTATTGTAAATGTTCTAAATCGTGGTTCTAAACAGAGCCATCTATACTAAAATGTGGTTCTAGATAGAGCCATCGCCTTTACTAAAGAGCCCTTTTTAAGAGAGCAGGCCTGCTGTGCTGCGTTGTGATGAATTAGTAAGTGACACCTGAGTAAGACCCCACTCTGACCACTCTAAAAACATTTTAAACAGGAGCTAAAAGTCACGTGTCCAGGTCAAAAGGACAAAAAAAAAATAATCATTGATGTGTCGCGCGAGGGGAGTTACATAAGGTTCTAAAGACGCTGGAAACGCTTCACGATGGGTCGCGTACAAAGAAACAGCTCAGACAAAAGGAGAGGAGCAGAAGCAGAAGCTCACCTGGTGGCCTTGTGGTGGTGGCGCCTCCAGCTTTCTGCGCCGCGCAGACGAGCACGGCGCAAACCAGCAGCGCAAACAGACCGCGCAGCGCAGCTCCAGCTCCAGCCATACCCCTGTAAAGTAATCCCGCTCAAAAAACTCCCTTCAGTCCACGGAACCGCCTGAGAAGCAGCAATGCGCGCGACCTCTGAGCTCTGACACTTTTCTTCCAGACTGAGCGAAGGACACACCTGAGCCGAGCTACGTCACAGAAACCGCCGCATTCTCTCTCTCTCACGCGCGCGCGCGCACACGCCCACGCCCAACTGGTTTCGAGTGACCAAAAAAGAATCTCTCTGGCCTGAAGCACAAAACACTTCCCTATTTCTTTGTCATTTCAAAGGTGAAACATGTTTGTAAATAAGTCTGCCAACACCTTTTCCTCATCCTCATTCCCTCTCCTCTATAAATCCTGCCTTCATTAATAAATACAAGACAATTTATAGACTATTATATACAAGACCCTTTTCCATTCAGTGCTTGAGATCATTCAGAGCGGTTTGGAGTGAAATGGTTCATTGTAGAGACTCGTATTTCGTTACAGTGGTGGTGACAGGAACCAGGGGTCACCAGTCCAAAACTAGTGAACCTATACGTCTCTTCTGAGTTTAATTATGGAATGTTGATGATGGTAAAATAGTGGGATAGTAACGTTTTCTTTCATTTTAGGGATTACTTTGCCTCACAACCTTGGCCGTAACTAGATATGAGGACACCGAGGTCCAGTCGAAATGTCCTCCCATACCGTACCGCATATTTTTAGGTAGCGCTCTGTATAAAAGTGCAGGGAGGATATTCTGATGGCCTAAATCTCCGTATCAGAAAGCGCTACCAGCGTTAAAAGAATAATTAGGATATTTTGATCGTGTAAATCTCCTCATCAGGGAGTAAGTAATAATATTCAGCTGAGACTGTACTGAATTAACGATTAAAACACAATAAAATGTGTTTTACATTAGGTTACTACACTATAGTAATGATATGCGCATGCTCAGTAGGGCCACTTGATGGGTAGGATAAATTGTTAGAACACCGGTGTTGCATTCGATTCAGTTCCCCCTCAGAATCACGTTCCCCCTGATATATCGTGGTTGTGTGTGCGCGTTCACGCAGCACTAAAACAACAGAAGAGTCCTGAGCCTCAAAATAATAATCTAATCGACATCAAAGCGTAGATTTACACCCCTCTTGAACCTTTTCGCTTTCCGTAGTCGCATTGTTTGCTGCTGATTTCTGCTTAGTGAATGCGGCTCCGAGGGCCTGATTCATGAAGGGAATGTGAATTTGAGGGTGATCTGAACTGGCAGCAACACCGGACCTCAGTAGATTCCGAAGGGTTTTTCCACCTTCCTCCATTCCTGAGATTAAAACTAGAAACAGTGCCGTTATGATAGTACAGTCTACTCAGGGGCGCAGAGCAGGATCGCCCAATGAAATGGAGACAGAATATTTATTATTCCACATTTCTGTGATGATGAAGTTTGATTTGTTTTTCTGTGAGCGCTGTCACTGTATTATGGCCAGTCAAAATCGGCCAAGCTCCGCCCTCTTTTCTCAACCCTACAATGACGTGTGTTCGTGATTAACGTTACGACTCCGAGGTCCTTGGAAGTCTCTGGAGTGTTCTTTGAGATTCAGTGTGGAAAAAACGATGAAATCACACAGGGAGCAGTGAGAGGTTCTCAGCTGACCTCCGAACAGCTGGGGTTCGGCCACAGACTGAACCGCCCGCTCTGTTTATCTCTGTATGAGACGCTCTACTCTACCCTGAGAACCAGAGTAACTTTGACAGAGTAACTTGAGATGTTCAGATATGCAGCACACATGCGCTAACATATAACATCGCTGTGGTAAAAATGTACGAGTTTATGAGCATAATTTACATATTATGCTTGTAAAATACAAACTATCATTCTTTTTTATTTTATTTGTATTTTCATAACGTTGCTAGCTAAATCAGCACACTTTAGTCCAGCTCCAGTAGCTGCTCAGTTTAGGCTGCAGGCTCCATATTCAGCTATATTAGTGATTAGATGAGAAATTAAAGCTGGATTTTGTTACCTACACCTAACATATAGAATAACCGGCATGATATATGATATGATGTATGATATATGATATGATATATGATATGATGTATGATATATGATATGATGCTATATGGTATAGCATCATGTAGCTAAGATTATTGAGAAATCGGCAGCTACATTAGACTGTATTTTGTCTCTGTAACTGACAGCATTTTATAATGTATGTTTAATGCATGTTTTTCAGTAATCAGTAATTCTTTGCATCATGAAATGTCTCTACGGAGAATGTGCTGTACATGGTTCTATATAGAACCTTTTTAAAAAAGTGTTCTTCTATGGTGTCAAGCTTGATATCATAACAGTGGAAGAGCCCTTTTTGGTGCTATATAGAACCCTTTTCAAAAAGGGTATATACAACAAATTCTCCATCAATGTGAAGAACCCTTTCATGATGCAAAGAACCCTTTAATCATGCAAAGTTCTCATGGTTCTACATAGAACCATTTTCTTTACTAAAATCCCTTGAAGAGCCATCATTTTAAAGAGTGTAGTAAGAGAATGGTTCTATAAGTTTCTGCATAATTCTGTGCTTGAGATCATCCAGAGTGGTTTGCTGTGAAATGGTTCTTCTTTACAGTGGTGGTTATAGGAACCAGGGTCGTCAATTGTAACCATTTTATATACTGTTCAAAACCACCTGTGAACCTAAACATGTCTTCTGAGCTTAATTATGGAATGTTGATGATGGAAAAGTAGTAGAAAATCTATAAGTAATGTTTTCTTTCATTTCTATTTTGCCACAGAATGTCTTGTATGTATTCCTCCACCATGAAGGGATTTTAAGGCCAAAGTCTTCTCTAAACTATCATAAAACAGTGTCTCAGTCATCAGGCAGTGAATTCATAACCATTTCATGTAGTAACTTTCTGTGAGGGAGCTTTTAGAGGTGGACGTCTGATTCCTATCACCACCACTATGAACAATTCTGACTATGTAAGTTTCTCTAGAACAGAGTGTTTCACAATAAACCACTCTGAATGACTCTGTTTACTTCTTAACCGTTTAATTATGTAGACATAAGAATTTTGCTGGTAGAATCCCACATTTATTTTAGAAATGTTGATGTCAATACTGCAACTAACTAGAAAATGTTCCTGTCCACTAAATGTACTGTGGTGAATGTAAACGATATTACAGCACTGTAAATAGCAGACCATAAATGTCCACCATTGCCAGTTAATAATCATCCAGTGTCATAAAAGCTGAAGTTCAGACAGCATTGTGCAACGCTGAACAGTTCCAGTAAAGGAAGGCTCTCTCTCCCCTCCCCCGTTCCACACAACTGCACTGCATCTGCACTTTATACAATGAAGGACAATGTATAATGAATTACCATAAACAAATGCACCAGCTTTCAGCAACAGCATCCCACTCCCATGAAAACATCAACCCCTGTAAAGGTGTAAAACGCAGATTTATTGTAATAAAAAATACATAAACAATATGAAATCAAAAGTTATAGGACTTTATAAGTTATAGAAACTCACGCACACTCTGGAAAACGGTTAACATCATATACAAAACACTGTAGAACAAAAATCTTAAGTTACATTTATAGTTTGTCAGTTACAAATAAATGCTTTTTAAATGTCACAGTAAAAAAAAAACAAAAAAACAAAAAAACATGCAAATATTGAAACATGAAAAGTTCTACCTGTTTTACTGTTACATTTTCCAAACAGGCAGCAACAGGAAGCATTTTAAACCAATGGTAATGCTCTTTACTGGCAACTCACGCTTAGAGCATAAGGCGATGACGGTTGGTGGTTAGCCTAGAGGCCTGTGCACACACATGCTCAAGCCAGCAGGGGGTGACAAAGTCACTTCCATTTCATGCATACATTAAGCTGTAAACAATTGACAGCCAAACTCATTAGTTTGCTCTACCATTGGCCAGGAAAATAGTTCATGTATGCACTTTCTAGTGATTTTCTCCAATATTCTACCGCTTGTATATGGTTTTAATTCAAGAAATAAGTTCATGCCGAGTTAAGACATGGTGTACTACCTTTAATGTGTCCATTGATGAATCATAGTTGTTTAGTGTTTAGTATCCTCTAGTTTTTCTGGGTTGTTACAGGCTTTCTTGTGGAAACACAGACCGGAAGTTGCTCTTTATGTAGTTACACAAGTTTTTGTTGATTGAAGGCACAATCAATAGCTTGTTAGGTTAGTTGAGTGGTACTAATGCAGCCTTCACACTACGGCAAACCGGGCGTTCTACTGTTTACAATAGAGACGCAACGGAAAATTCTACTAATGCAAGTGGCAGCATTCCGTGGTAATCAGAACGCTCCATCAAGAGTTACATTTTTCCAACTTCTGCCCATCGGCCAACGTGGTGGAATAAACCGGATGTTGATAGTTTTGGAGCCATGGATGCCAAACGTCTCGTTGTTGAATTCCTGATGAACTAAGTGTTGTGCAAGAAAAATAAAAGTATACAGAGTTTCCTACTGCCATTTTCCACCTTATCCACTTCCAATCATCCATTCTTGCTGGTAACAGTGTCACCATGGCAACGTTTGCCCAGCTTCATGCCACTATTGGCCGAGTACCACTATGACATGCTGAATGACATTTCTTTACAACACAAACATGAACAGTCTACAAACTTCAACGCAATGGTTTTCTGAAAAAAGCAAATGTACACAATGTTTTGCATATGGCGGATATTTCGTAATCTTGTAGGTATGAGACTAGGAGACCCATCAATTACACCAGTAGCTCAGTGAACCACCAAAATCCTTGACCAGTCCAAAAGTCTAGATTTGAGGACCAGTGACTTAGACGCTAATTTATATGTTAAATGTTCAATAAGCATATCTAAATGACCTGTAATATTAATTATTAATTATTAAATATTAATGAGTTCAAACTGTGCAGTCATTGTCTGAGCACTTCTTACTGCTCTGTCAGAATGACCAGAAAAAAATACAACACATTGTAGAAGTACTATATAAAAATATTGTATACATACACACATACTGTAGTCTTATATGCAGTATAATTAGTTTCACAACACGTCAGTGCACACTGTACAGTCTTAAAAGCAAAGGTTCTTCAGGCGTTCTTTAGTAAAGACAGTGGTTTTGTACAGAACCATGAACATGCAAAGAACCATTTGCATGCTTAAAGGGTTCTTTGCATGGTGAAATAGTTCTTCAGATTGATGGTTGTGTATGGTTCTGTATAGAAACCTTTTGATTTTTTGATTTTTTTTTTATTTTGTTTCTAGCACCAATAAGAGTTCCTTTGGCATCGTAATGATAGCAGAACCCCTTTTGGTGCTATATAGACTTTTTAGATATGACCAAAGCAGATGACAAAATTAAAAAAAGTAGCCCCCAGTTTGAGAACCACTGATGTATAGTGGTACGGTATATGTACCAAGTGTACAAATGGATGACAAAGGAAAAAAATGCAATACATGAGCGGTGAGTACAGATGCTTTTATGAGCCAATTAAGCCATTAGCACCCTACTGTGCTCTGTGCCATGTGCAAACATGCTGAGCAGGAGGGATATTATAGCAGAGCTGCAGTGCAAAAAACCCTCATAACAAAGGCGACTGGCCGTCTGAGAGGTCAGAGGTGTAAATCCATTAGAGATCTGGAGAAAAGTGATGCAGTCAGATGAGTCAGCCTTCACCATGTTCTCCACAAGTGGGCGAGTACATGTGCAGCGTACACCACGATAACTGCACAGGCCTGAATGTTGGACCCCTAAAGTAAGAGGGTCTGGTAGCTCTGTTCTGCTGTAGACAGCATTGTTCTGGACACGTTTCACAGGCCACAAAAGGTCACTGACTGGGTTAATGAGAATGAAACCAATGGAAATCATATGCTACCACTTTCAAAGTCACCAGATTTGAACCCACTTGAACACCCATGGGGGGTTTAGAAGTGACGTGTTAGCCCGCATTCTCCACCACCATCGACAAAACACCAACAATAGTACAGCTTCAGAGGCTATGTGGTGACCCAACACCTTACTAAGTTGTTTTTTCCTTTAATTTGTCACCTGTCTGTAAATCAGGGCTCTAGATCAGGACCCGGACTGATCATAGGCCTACCCAATCAAATGCAGAAAATATTTGATTTGGTATTTGATTTGTTCTCCCTGAGCGCTGTCACTGTATTATGACCAGTGAAAACTGTTACGCTCTCCGCCAAGCTCTGAATTTTCCTCAGACCTCCAATCACTGCTTAGCAACTGTTGCTTTCCCATTGTTTCAGGCCTTCGTACATTATGAGCGCCCATCATGTCCATAACCAGCATTAGGACGCTGAGCTCCTTAGTAGTTTCTGGTGTTTTTTTGAGAATCAGTTGTGACGTAACTACACAAAGAACAGCTGTGGTTCGGCCACAAAGTGGACTGCCCACTACGTTTATCTCTGTACAGGACGCTACGCTGAAGTCATCCAGAGTGACTATGACTTCTTGAGTTATTCTGATATGAAGGGCACAGATGTGAGATGATAAAGTGAGAATAATTAACAGATTGGGTAAAATGCAAACCCCATAACCACCATTTTATGTAGCTGCTCAGTTAAAGTCAGCTCTGTAGGTGGCTATTTTAGCGATTAAATGAGATTTGAATGGTAGTTGAAAATTTTTGTAATGTGTTACCAACACATTATGTGGCACAAAAGGGGAAAGGGAAATTTACTGTTAACTGTTATATCGGTGGCATAGTATCATGTAATGTAATTCAGAAATCAGTAGGTACATTAGATCCATTGTATGTTGTTAACTGTATGAGAAGCCAGTCTTTTCATTAGCTGGGGTTTGGTAGAGACCGACTTTTATAATATATATATATATTTTTTTTTAATGTGTGATTTTGCAGTAGTCACTGAGACGGAAGCATAAGACAAGGTATGACAGTGAATGCACTGCTGTTAGCAATAGGCTACAGTCTGATGTTATGACATTGAATGCCTGGAAATTGTATCTGCTGACCCACTTTTCCACAGGCCTAACCAAAGATGTCTTTCTGCCTACGCCGGTGCTGTTTATAAGCTGCTAGGTAACAGATTCATATGTTCTGCAGCAACACTGGCTGTATTGTGTTTTAGAGGGGAAGCCACAAGTGCTGGAATGACATTTGCACATCAAAAAAACATTTTGGGTCCTCCATATCTAGAGCTCTAGCCTGGCGGAACATTTGTAGTATGTCTGGCAGAGAAATTTGTGGGCTTTCATTTTGCGCTCCGTTTGGCTATAAAACTTTATTCAGTTTCCATTACCCCAGTTAGGAGCATTTCTGTGCCAGGACCATTTCTAGACTGCTTGTTGCACGTTCTTAGTCGCAGTGGCAGAACAGTTTGTACTTCATTTTTTTTTCTGACAGAATACTGTAACCAGGAAAAGTTGTCCAACCAAGCTCAAGTAAAAGTTCTCATTCTTGTTGCCAATGTACTGTTGTGGATACTGAGACCATCTCAGACCTGGCTGTTTCATGTGTATCAGGATTTCACGCGTATCAAACTGCAGTTTGCATAATCTTTACTTTGCATCATTAGTCTTCCTTGGGTGCACACCAGGCTAAATGAGCTGGCATGCACTGCTTTTGGCACCGGAAAGCTCCGGCTCTGTCTGCTAAGTTGCGTCATATCGTAACAAACACCTTGCGGGAAACATGGCAAAACCTGACAGAACAATAAAGCTGTAATGTACTTTCTGAATTCATAAGTGACAATTCGTCCTCAAAAAAGGCAGCTGCAGCAGCTTCTACTGTTCTTTATATATGAATCGTAGTCAAGCTATATGGCAATTTATGGAAGAACTGGTCAGACAGGCTTGTCCACCCTTGCCACTGCATTTAAAGTGGCCAGCTTGTACAGGTAAATGGAGTGAACCACTGTCTACTACAATGTCTAATAGAATGCATTACACCAGGTCTATGACCATCCTGGCTAAAGCATGAGGCCAATTATTTCTTTCAGGAAAAACAATGAACAGCACAAGCGATGGGTTGTGGTATATTAACTAATTTGCACATGACTCTGGTTTCTGATTAGCTGAAACCAAATTTATTGACAAGTGTAAACGCGTGGTTAAGTTTCTATCAGGCTACAATCCAGATAAGCATAAAACGACCAGGTTTAAACGGTCGCCGTAGGTGTTTTCAGAACGTTTCATAAAATACCCACTCTCTCTTCTTGTTCTAGCTCTCCTTTCAGTTCTAGATGCTTTTCTAGATGTGCTTCTATTTTATTCATTTCACACAGATGCAAGTGGAATAGTTATAAGATAAAACAACTAATAGTGTGATTTTGTTTTTGAATCATTAATTCATGACCTACATCTAGATAACACTTGGTGTATAGCCTGACTTATTGCAAACAGAAAGCATTCAGTTGAAAGATGCTGGGGAATGATGGGGAATGTAGTCAATCTGAACAGGCATCATGCATTTTAGCCCAACGTTTTAGCCCAAAACTGTAGGAAATTAGTATCACATGCTGTGTAAATCAAGAAAGATATTACTTCCTTTACCATAACTCAGTAGGTAATCATTTAGACATCGCTTGTTTGGCTGTCCATTTATACCCCTAATCAGATGTCGTATTCTGAGAACTCTCACACTGTTGATCCAGTGAAGACGTGTGAGTTGAATGTGTTGGGGTGTCTGTGGAGGCACTGATAGGTCTGAAGGAAATCTTCATCTGTTTGGATGTTCGTTCGCTACGGCACATCAGCGTGTTCCTCACATGATCTCTGAACTCCTCTGAGATATAATAATACACAAACGGGTCCAGGCAGCTGTTCAGGCTGCCCAGACACAGAGCAAGGATGTAGAAGCCATAGACATCATTCTGAAGCCCTGCCCTCAGCAGAGAGTAATGCACCATCAGCATGATGTTACTGGGAGTGAAGCAGACCAGGAACATCACCAGCACAGTAATCATGAGGATTATAGCCTTCCTTTTCCTCTTATTACCACCGGTATCCGTTATGGACCTGCTGAGGGAGCGAAAGGTCAGCAGGTATGACACAATACAGACCACACAGGGAACTATATATCCCACAGTGCCCATGGTCAGGAAATACCCAACAGGGATGTGTGTTTGATTTAAGCGAGTGACATCGTGGCAGGTGGTTGTGTTGAGATTGAGGATTTTAACGGTCTGGTCATACAGGTAGAGCGGTACAGTGAGGACCCAGACTACAATCCACACACCAACACATACACACACTGTTACACGCCTGTTTGGTTTCCGAGAAAGTGGGTGCACTACTGTCCAGTAGCGCTGGACACTGATGCATGCTATGAAGATAGTGGAGCAGTACATATTCCCATAGAAAAACCCCACTAGGACTTTACACAGTGGCTCCCCATAGATCCAGTCATTGCCGTTGAAGTGGTAGGCGATCTTCAGTGGGAGCCACACGATGAAGAGCAGGTCAGCCAGCGCTAGATTGGCCATTAGGATGGACGCTGGATACTTCTTCTTTGTTCTGAAGAGGAACACCCAGATGGCCATGGCGTTGCTGGGCAACCCCACAACAAAGACGATGATGTAAACAACAGGGAGGAAGACTGTGGTGAGGCTGCTGTTTAGAACCATTTTTGAAGTATCGGTGATGGTCACACCCTGGTCAGTCTCGCTGTGCACAGGAAGTGCAGCAAAGCTAAAGTTACTGGAATTGTCTGTAGTGAGAGAAAGAAGATTCAGTAAAACATATGCTCTTTTTTTTTTTTGCAAATCTGTTGAGCATATAGTAAATGATGGTAACATAAGGCACTCCTAAGCTAACATCAATTGCAAAAGGGCAATGGTCATCCAAATCTTCCACAAAGTTTCTGTGATCATGGTAGATGGCAGTTCTCTGGTGACACTGCATATTTTTGTGCTTTTATCTCATCTAGCACACCTGATTTGACTCATTAACTAATTAACAAGCCACTTGTATGTGGGGTCAGGTGTGTAGAGCATGGCTTCACCAAGGCTGCGTTCAGCCCCAATAAAACGTAACAAAACACTGAGTGTGTTGACATGCAGTCAATAATCCAATCATAATCAGATTTTTGCAGATATCTTAGAGTTCTTAGATCGGAGTAAGGTCTAGAAATCCAATTAAGAAATCTGATAAAGAGGCTGGATTTTAGCTCAGTAACCAGATTTCTCAGCACATGTAAATTCAGATTTCTCAGTCTGTGCATGTGCGTAAACAGACGGCGGTACCGGAAATAAGCGAACAGAGTTGCCGCGAGACGCAACAAAACACTTTTGGAGTGACGCTGAAACCAAATACATGCTTGACGAAATGAAGGATTTAAACATTCTTCATCTTCTAGATGAGGTACGTTCATATTTTCAGGTAAAGTGGTTTGACGTCTTCTTCTGAGAGTTTATTGGCTGGCTGTAAAGCAGAAATCTGATTACTGTTTGACTCATGTAGACCTGGAGTTTCCTCATGATCTGATTACCCAAGTGAGCAGACTACTGACAATCAGATTTTCTGCAGTTATCAGATTATTAAGTGCATGTGAATGCACTCATTGATTAAACAGAAACAGTGGTGCATTGAACACGTTGTGTTAAGTGGCATTTCAAGTATTCTTGGCATACTTCTCAAAGACTTTTCTGTGCCTGATGAAATGGGTTTAAATGAATGTATAATACTTCAAAATATGTCTTCTCATGCCTTGAACTGTTGTGCACACCAAGCTGCAGTGGCTGCATGTGTAGAGAATTTTTTAGAATCCATGTATATATATATATATACACATCGCTGCTGATTGTGCAACACCTCTGACACGCAATCAAATGAGAGAAAACATGAAAGCCTGTTCCACACCGTTTCACACCGCTTTGACGAAACATGTCGTTCAACCTGGAAACTGTTGCAAAATGTTGCACAACGATTTGAGATTGAGCGTGCCCCTGGACTGGGATTGGGAGCCCCCGCTTCAGAACATCAGAGAATAAGGGGAGCCCTAATAACTTACTTATTAAAAACATTAAATATTTTGTAATTAGGGCTAGTAGTGTTAAATTGATAGAAAAAACAATAATCAAAACAACATATCTCCAGTACAAAACCTTGTGTCTCCATTTTTGGCTATTTTGTTTTTGTTTTTTCTAACGTCTAATGAGAATTCATTTCAATCTTTTATTCATCTGAAAACTGAGATGGTTATGTGTTGTTATTGAAAGATTACCTGTTTTATATTCACTTTGTACATGAATGTTGCAGTACCAGTTCTATCCAGGTGAGGGCACTGCCAAATTGACCGGCGTTTTCCATCCTTGATCTTATCCTGCACATTTTAGAACAGGGGTGCACCACTCCAGTCTTGGAGGGCCGGTGTCCAGCACGGTTTCAAAGTTTCCCTGCTTTTAACCACACCCACTTAACCTGGAATTAACAGATGAGTGTGATCAGGTGTGGAGCAGGTAAATCACCAAACTGTGCTGGATACCGGGCGTCCAGGACCGGAGTTGTGCACCCCTGTTTTAGAACTTTCCCACTTTTTGACACACCTACTTCAGCTCAGTAAGGGGCTGCTAATGAGCTGATTCACTGGATCATGTGAATTGAGGGCTTGGAAGACACCAGTGGTTTGTACCATTGCTAGCTCCTCTCATACACTTTACCACTGTATGCTTAGTACCTCAATAGGAAGGGACACCAAAATTGCATGGGCGTGGGTTTGTAACCGTACCGTGCTGCACTGCCCAATGAAAAAAGGCCATTAAATGGGCATGTTGGGAACCAGTGGAATGGAAAAAACAAAATTTTGTAGGACAAAATGGAAACATATCCACTAGTGGTTCGCTTAAACTATCGGGCTTGTACATATTTCGTTTAACACATGGTGTTTGTGAAACATTGCAGCAAAAGTAAAATTCTATACATAATTGGAGAAAACTCAATCTGTGGGGGTGAGGAGAAGTCATTCCAAATTAGTCATGATGATTAGTTTTAGTAAATAGTTCTGCATTTAAGATCTGACCATTGAATGAGGATGACCTCACAAGCAAATTCTGTATTAATGTGTGTAAAATAATATTTGACTGTTGTGTTGCTTGATGAACACAGTCTATAGTTCTTCAACTACATTGCATGATGGACAAATTTCTTTTAATTGTGATTAATATTATATTATAAATTGGTTTGCTATAATAGTCAAAGCACAAAAGCACAAAATGGCTAATTCTGGCTGATAGAAATGTACGTCCCTTCCATTCATCATGACACCAATAATTCAGTCTTTTAAAAGGGAAAGTCTCAGAAAATTGAGAAAATGAGCTATTCTTCTGGACAGTAAGCGTTAATTTGCTCAAAACTTACCAACATTGGAATAAATACAAACAAACATACAAACAAAACACGGTGTTAGTCAGACCATTTCCAAAGTGCTCCTTGAGGAAATCCAGCATTTACAGTCATCATTCAACACCTGGTTTATATAATCAGTCCTTCACTCTTAAAAAAAAAAGATGGTTCTCCAAGAGTTCTTTAGTGAAGACAATGGTTCTATATACAACCACAGTCACTCAAAGAACTCATTTGCATGCTTAAATGAAATGGTTTCTCAGACTGATGGAGAATGTGTTGTACATGGTTCTATATAGCACCGAAAGGGTTCTTCTATTGTTAAAACTTGATGTTGTAACAATAACAGAACCCTTTTTGATGCTATGTATAACCATTTTCAGAAAGACTCTACATAGAACCGTATACAACATATTCTCCATCAATCTGAAGACCCATTTCACCATGCAGAGAACCAGTTAAGGACTCTTTGAGTGTTCATGGTTCTATATAGAACCATTTTCTTTACTAAAGATCTCTTGAATAACCGTCTTTATTAAGAGTGCTCATTAAACTAAATCAGGTGATGGGATTGAACGAATCCATGCGATGACAGAAACCAAACCTGTGTTACTGCTGAGAACTCACTGATCTTATCAGGCTTACAGTGCCCCAAGTAATGTTTATTAGGTGCCTTCAATTTTCCCGACAGCCCTAGATACACAGCAAGATATGCTAGATTTCAGATCTTCTAGCACAGTGCGTGATCTGGGATGGGTCATCATCCACATTCACATATTCAGCATTTCCAGTTTGGTCAGTATCTCACAATCTGGTTTTATCTTTAATAAAAAGCTACAACTTGAAGTTTTACATGAGCTTTACATTTCCTTTGATTCCTGCTATGAGTAAAGTTACCCCAGGAGCTCATGTCCTTGTTTGCTCAGATTTTCTCACAAATATTGTTTGGTACAAATGCCATGGGAACTCACTAGGTTCATACGGCCAGCCGTAGTTTGGGTAGTCTTCTGGAGAGGAGACATCAGATGTTGGCTCTGTGTAATAACGCATGGCGATATCTGTTTGGACAGAAAGTAGATTGAGGCTCTGAGATTGATAGATTGCTTGTACTGTATCATAAATATTGTGGACGATTGCTACTTTCCATACCTTTCAGCAGCAAAGAGAAAGAGAAAGAGGCTTACCTTCAAACATGTAGGTATTGTTGAATAAGTCTATCAGCACTGCAGAATTTCAGATTAAATCCAAATGTGTGGCTGTTAGTGTTATTATTATTTTTTTAGTTTAGTGAAGTTAGACGGCTGTGTTCACATTCCGTTTGTCTTCACTAACAGAGAAGAGCTGCATACTTTCAGTGGTGTGTGTGTGTGTGTGTGTGAGAGTGCGCGCGTGCGTGTGAGTGTGAGTGGCTGCCACGCCTGTTACCGAACACCCTTCCAGCGCTGTGGGTTTGCTGTCTGGACAAAGAGAGAGAGAAAGGGAGGAAATGGAGCCTCAAGGAGCTTAATGGATGTTAATGGAGCTTCAGTGGAGATTGATGAAGGAGATTTTCTCTTAATTCCAAGCACAATGCTGCCCAAATGACATTTTATTTAGTTTTCTAGTCAAAACAGTCATTAAATACAAGTTTCTCACTTAACAGTGCCAGGAAAAAAAAACCAATAAAACACTTATTTAACAGAAAAACACAGAAGCCTCAACAACTAAGTCTGATCTCAGATGTTTCAGTGTTTACTGTGTCCACTCTTTCCTTTCATTCCAGCGTCCATTCTGTTCAGGAGACTCACTTTCAGTCCCTCAAAGAATCTGCAGACATGCCTCCAAAGTTCAGTCTTAGAAGCTGGTTGATGATTTTCTGAAGTAATCAAACACATTCAGTGGTGTTGAGGTCTGGACTCCAGCACCAGCAGCTTCTCAGCTCAGCAGTGTGTTTGGTGTCATTATCATGCTCTGGAATGAGTTTCTTCCAGCTTAAATGTTTTCCAGAAGGTATTGCATGATGTATTAAAATGTCATTTTTGTGCTTATCAGCATTTGTGATGCCCTTTATCAAAATAAATCACCAGTGTCTGTTCTCAGTAAGTTCTTCTTGACACATCCTTTCAGACCCTGAGTGGTCTTCTCACAGTGGAAGGATGGACAGAAACACCTGTGGATGTTTTCAGATCTGAAGCAGCTTGATTTTCTCCTCTGTCTGGAAGATGAAAGCTTTAAGCGCTGTTTATCTGATGGGGACAGTTTTGGTGTCTACCAGGTCTCTCGGGTGGTTGTTAGGAGTCCAGTTTTCTCTTTCCTTACGCAAGTGGATTATCTTCTATCTAATCTCCTTACAAATATCACAGGTCACGACATGTTCCCTGAGAATGAATCATCAGTTGTGTTTTTCAGCTGAATTTCAACTGAATGCCTCATTCAGTTGAATGCCTTCTTGCTAAGGGTCTAGGTTCGATTCCCCAGCCGGGCAGCCGAGGTCCTTTCTGTGTGGAGTCTACATGTTCTCCCCTGTGTCTGTGGGGGTTTCCTCCCACAGTCCAAAGGCATGACGTCAGGCTACCAAATCTCAGATCTCAGATCTGTTTTAAGAGTGAACGTTGCCAAGCAACGGCATAAACCGAGTTAACCATAGTTACATTTGTTTAGAGCCTAGTTTTTCAGCAGAGTGAATCCAACCTCACATTTTAAAAACTACACTAGTACACTAGTACCAAGGCTCACTACAGATTTCATGCATTTGCCTGCATCTTTCAGCCAATGGGATCTTTCGTTTAGAACCAAGACGGGATGCTTTTTAAATCAAAGGCAAACATGTTGCAAAGCAGTCATCTGTTGGTCTATTCTAAATGTTGACCTATTTCTGCACACATTTGTTATGTCCTCCAGACATTTTAAGTCATTAAAAACCTTGCCAATAATTTTAAAAATGGCGGCTTTCTAAGAAATCTGTGGCCCCGGGCATTCAGCAATTTATCTCTAAACATATTTTTGCAATATAAATCGTGCAACCCAGGACAACACTGTCAAACATCATGCTCACAATCCAAACATGGACCTATTGTCTGCTGGACGCCGGCCAGGATAAATGCCTAACGAGTTTTCACAGGCCATTGCTTAGGTTATGTTTGAGGAGCAGATATATTGTTTTGGCTTTGTGTAAGGAGCAAATACGCCCTGCAAGAGTCCTTTTTAACACATTTGTTGCGATTTCTGGAGGTCATGGTAGTGAAGCTGCATAGAAAAGGCCGCTAGAAACTTTCATAACATATTTGTTTTTGAATTCAGAGGCTATGATTATTATGCATCGCAGTCATTTGTTATCATGCCATCCTCATGCATTCGCTGCAGTTTTCAGGCAGAGTTCAGGCAGTATAACAAGTTCCCGCATAGTGATGTTACCGTTATTTCTATTGCACCATGGTGGTTTCACTTGTGAGATTTTTTCCTGTCATATGGACACTCCTGCATTCCTTTTCAGTACCTTTGTGCATTAATGTTCATAAAAACTTGTCAGTCAAATATTTTACAGCCAGTGGTGGACAGTAACTAAGTAAATGTAATTTGTTTCTGTACTTAAGTAGTTTTTCGTGTATCTGTACTTTACTGAAGTATTTCCATTTTGGGTGACTTTTTACTCCACTACATTATGAGAAATCTGTCGTTCCTTTTGGTTTATGTGTGTACAAAAACATAACATGTCAAAACAAAAGAAGAGAGAAGCAAGAACACCAATCAGGGTCACAGCACGCACTTTGCTTTGAGCTTGTTTTGACCTGTTGGACATACTGACCCAGTGCAAGCATACAGTTCAACATCAGTGCAGTGTCAAATTTTGGGAGAGTCTATTCAACATAAATGATGAACTAACCTAACTTTGTGTAAATAGACCACAATATAGAAATATGTACACATATGCAGTTGTGACTGACGTTTCTTTTTCTGAATTTATACAAACATTTAATTTTATAGTAAATTAGTTTTGGCTAGTTTATGTTTATGAACAGAGACCTACAGATGCAGTTTAGTAAAGGAAAACTCATTTGTGAATCTGAGATTAAAGTTTTTATTAAACTTAAACTTGAAACTAAGTCCAAATAAATCTTAAACTGAAACTTTGCTTGTTTGTAAAAAGTGATTTCAGAGCCACTCGGTTTGCCTTCAGTGTTTTGTGTTTATGATAATTTTAATAGACATCAGCATCACTAATTAATGACACTCTATTAAAAGACTGGTAACCAAGAGTGACACTGGAGTATTTTCATCTAAAATTGGTTAATGAAGCAAGAGTCTTGTTACAAAAATGATAATAGGACATCAGAGTCATAATTAATCTTTTAGTACTTTTACTTTCGATACTTAAGTACATTTGAAGGCAAATACTTTTGTACTTTTACTCAAGTGGAGGTCTAAAGGGAGGAACTTCTACTTTTACTAGAGTAATATTTTACCTTGGGTATCTCTACTTTAACTCAGGTACATGATTTGTGTACTTCGTCCATCACTGATTACAGCAATGGTGATAAAGAGAGAGGATACAGAATTAATAACAATAATATTTTCTATTTATAGAGCACTTTTAACTTTGGTGCAGCTCAGAGTGCTTTACAGAAAGGTAATAAAGCTCAACAGTAATATGAGTATTAATTATAAATAATCATATACACTCTTAAAGAAGATGGTGCTTCAAGGTGTCACACATCCCTCCAGCAGGGACTCCAATTCCCAGAACCCCTTGGATGATCACGTGACTCTGACCCCACTACACACGACCTATTTGAGTTAGCTTTTTAAGCCCAGGCTTTAGTTTAGACAAACTGGTTCTGTCCCAACAGCTACTGTTTACTCCGTTTGTTTTCCTGTTTCTTGACCTTTTGCTTGTTTATGTTGACTCTGCTTTTCTGCCTGATCACATGAACTTTGTTATGTCTGTTTCTGGTTTTGCATTATTTTGGACTTGACCTTGGCCTGTTTTGTGATAATAACTTCAGAACCCCTGCAAACTAGTAAAGCCTCCGGTTTTTACAGTACGCACGCATCTGACTCATTTTGTCCAGTTACACAAGGGTTCCTTAATAAAAAATCGTTCTATATAGAACCATGAACACTCCAAGAACCCTTTGCATGATTAAAGGGTTCTTGCATTGTAAAAGGGCTCTTCAGATTGATGGAGAATGTGCTGTAGATGGTTCTATAAAGAGGTTTTGCAAAAACAGTTCTATATAGCAACCAAAAGGGTTCCTCTATTGTTACTGTGTCAAGCTTATAACACTAGAAGAACCCCTTTGGGTGCTATATAGGACGCTTTTTGAAAAGGTTCTATGTAGAACCATCTATAGCACATTCATGGACATTTTCCATCAATCCGAAAAAACCCTTTCATGATGCAAAAACCCTTTAATCATGCAAAGGGTTGTTCGAGTGTTCATGGTTCTATATAGAACCATTTTCTTTACTAAAAAACCCTTGAAGCACCGTTTTTTTTTAGAGTGTTAGGCAATGACACAGATTAAATTAAAAAGACATCAAAAGAGACATTGTATTTTAATCATATGCCAAATTAAAGAATGTTAAATGTTTATTAAAAATGAGCTCTGAGCTCAACTGTCTAATAAAAGCTGAACTGAGCTCCACAGTTTAGAAGCAGAATTACTGAACGAGTCTCTCCACGTTTTCTGTGTTTTCCTGAAGGTGTTCAGAAGGTCAGAATCTGCAGATCTGAGATCATAAACAGATAGACGGTCAGGAGCTTTGAGGTCATTTAGAGCTTTAAAAAACCAGCAGCAGAGCTTTAAACTCCCTCTAAAAGTTACTCTGTGATAGAAAAGGCTGAACTTTAGTGACATTTAACAAAAGATAAAAAGAGCTTAGGTATGTAAATTTTGGGGGTGTAAATATTAATGAGTCAAGACTGTTTTAGGACAGTTTAGGATTTGAGAATTGACCACCCTCTTTGGAAAATGTGGAATTTGTATTTGAAGTAGGGGGCAGCAATGTTCGATGTTCACAGTAGGTCAGTTCCATGAACCAAAATCTCCTTATTCAGCTATGCCAGGGGTCACAACCCAAATGTTCAGTAGAGCCGTTTTGTCCTTTCAACAAAAAAACCAAACCATCTCAGGAGCCACAACATTATATATCCATTTCACCATTTTGGCTGTAAATATGTCTTAGTATCTGTGCTGTCTATGTCCTAGTATAGACTAAAAATATGAAATAGACGAAAACACAGACTTACTTTGCTCTGCTTTAAGCTGTAGCTCGGCTATAACTGCTTTTCTCACATCTCCAGCAGGAAACATTTCCTTAAAAGTAGAACAGTTTCTTGTAAAATGTCTCTTAACGTTTGATTCTTACAAGGCTGATGTCACTTCTCATTCGCCAGCTTCTTGTTCCACCTTAAATAGTGCCTGAGGCGCCAGAACGTAATAGCTGCCCTTTTTAAGGTGGAATGGGAAGATTCAAACAAGAATCTGACTTCAGCTTCACAACTTTTTAGTGTTTCAGTTTCTCGTTGCAGATAAAACATCAAGAAACCAGCTGGAGTGAATAGAAATGTAAATAAGCCCATTTGTCTTCAAATTATCGATGTTCTTCTTAAATCTCTCTTTTTGCCGTTTCGTTAGCTACTAGCTAGGCGAGACTGTTGTCTGCGTTGCTATGGTGACCAGCAGTCTGCGCTGATCTTAAGGGTTAAAGGGTGAATCAGCAGTTCTACATTAACTCCAGAGTTTAAGACCATTTACTGTTAAACTGTGTTGAACGATCAGCAGAGCTTTATTTTACTGTAAAGGAGGATTATTTTAGTTTTACCTACAAATCTGATTCTGCTGTGGAGCCACAACAGGGCAGTAAAAGAGCCGCATGTTACCAAACCCTGAGCTACGCCAATGCTATAATATTTTGAAACATTGTTTAGTTGTTTTGAGTAATTGTTTCTATTGAAAGTGTCTTATTCTATTGGCAGATCTATTTAATTGTTCTAACATTATTTCTGGAAATAAGCAAAAATATCTTCATTATTTCTGGAAACAAGTAAAATGATCTGTCAGTGGAATAAGACACTTTTGCTACATAAAATTACTTCAAATGAGTAAAGTATAGAAACACAATTATGATATAATCTTATAATATTCTGAGAAATATTACATATACTAACTAAATTTAAGATATGTTCACTTGCTAACATTGATTTTTTGCAGTGTATGTTTTATGAATACAGGGTGATTCAAAAAGATGAATCTGATTTCAAAGAGCCATATTTTTCCAACCGTGAGGCTCTTAGGAACCAATCACATACCAATTGAAAGAGGGGGTCATAGAGTTTCTGACCGTTACAAGAAAATGGCTCCCTTCAGTCTGAGAGGAGATGAGACCCCTGAGCAGAAGCGC
The DNA here is from genome assembly GCF_904425465.1 of Colossoma macropomum. NCBI lineage: Eukaryota > Metazoa > Chordata > Actinopteri > Characiformes > Serrasalmidae > Colossoma > Colossoma macropomum. The sequence continues at coordinate 29,749,301 of NW_023494800.1, forward strand.
TCTGTGTTCTCCACTTCAATAAGAGTGAATCAGTCATAACTGTCCAACGTGATTTTCATCAGCGGATGAATCTTTTTAAATTACCTTGAATTTTGAAACGCTAAAACAGACCGTTCCATCTGGGTGATCTGATGGCCCTGTTTGTGGACTACAGCTCAGCATTCAACACCATCGTGCCTTCAAGTCTCGACATCAAGCTTCAGTATCTGGGTCTCAACAGTTCTTGTGCAGCTGGATCCTGAACTTCCTGACGGGCCGACACCAGGTGGTAAGGATGGGCAACATCACCTCCTCCTCACTGACCCTTAACACCGGAGCTCTCAGAGCTGTGTGTTCAGCCCTCTCTTGTACTCTCTGTACACCCACGACTGCTCAGCCAGACACAGCTCCAGTGTCATCATCACATTTGCAGATGACACCAAGATTGTGGGCCTGATCTCCAATGACAATGATGAGGCCTACAGAGAGGAGGTCAGCTTTCTGACACACTGGTGCCAGGAGAAACAACCTCTCTCTCAATGTCAACAAGACCAAGGAGCTCATAGTGGACTTCAGGAAGCAAGGGAGAGTGCACACCCCATCACCATCAACGGAGCCACTGTAGAGAGGGTCAGCAGCTTCAAGTCCCTCAGTGTTCAGATCTCAGAGGAACTGACATGGAGCGAACACACCACACGGGTGGTGAAGAAGGCACAACAGCGCCTCTTCTATCTCAGGCAGCTGAGGAGGTTTGGCATGAACCCACTGCATCCTCAGAACATTCTACACATGTACTGTGGAGAGCGTTCTAACAGGCTCCATCACCACGTGGTATGGAAACAGCACTGCCATTGAGTGGAAAGCTCTGCAGAGGGTGGTGCGGACAGCCCAGCACTTCACCGGGGTCCAGCTCCCAAACCACTTGGATTTATACACCAGCCGCTGCCTGAGGAAGACCAGGAGGATTCTAAAGGAGTCTCACATCTGCCGAGCGGGAGGAGGTACAGATGCCAGGTCCAGAACCAGCCGGTTTCGAGACAGTTTCTTCCCCCGGGCCATCAGGATGCTGAACAGCCAGTAGTGCTGGTGTATCAGTCTACAGGCCTTTACATTGGAATAGCGCAATACTAGTGTATATTGTGCATACTAGTGTATATGTGCATATTTAGAGGTAGTGAATATATATTTATTTTTTCTTCTTTATATGTGTGTGTGTGTATGTATGTGTGTGTGTGTGTGTGTGTATATATATATATATATATATATATACACTTTTTTGTATTTAAATTTTACAAGGGGGCTACACACTTAAGATTTTCACTCACATTTGCCCTTTTGCTGAAATTTCATGCACTTGTGTGTTTTCTTCTTCTTTTGCAATCTCTTTATCTCTCTCACTCACTCTCTTTGTCGCTCTCTCTTGCTTGCTCGCTTTCTCGTTTTCTTTTGGTCTCTCTCTGTCTCTCTCTCACACTCTCTCTAACCCAAGATCTCTTTTCTATCTTATGCACTCTCTCTCTCTCTCTCTCTGAAGTTCAAGCTTACTTTGTTGACATGACAAAATGACAACTGCATTGTCAAAGCATGGCGACAATTATCTATATAATAAAAATTAAAGAAAAAAAGATATACATATATAATGTATATAGTGATAGTGATAAGATGATAGATGATAAGGAAGTACAGTGAATGAGGATGTCCTTACAAGATGGTGTGAAAGGGGTGACCGTTAAGGGCTGGTTAAAAATTTTCATTGCTAAACAGTTTGGATTTTATGACTGTTTAAAAGACCCTTGGGTCTCTTTTTATCTTCAGCCCCGGACGACCTGATCTGAAGCCTCCTTCTCCCAAGCTTCCGATTGGTGGTGGTCGGCCAGGTAAAATGACAGAGCGGGGTCAGCGGATGCTGAGGCGCATAGTGCGCAGGGGTCACCAACTTTCTGCAGAGTCAATCGCTACAGACCTCCAAACTTCATGTGGCCTTCAGATTAGCTCAAGAACAGCGTAGAGAGCTTCATGGAATGGGTTTCCATGGCTGAGCAGCTGCATCCAAGCCTTACATCACCAAGCGCAATGCAAAGCATCGAATGCAGTGGTGTAAAGCGCCGCCACTGGACTCTAGAGCAGTGGAGACGTGTTCTCTGGAGTGACCAATCACGCTTCTCCGTCTGGCAATCCGATGGATGAGTCAGGGATTTGGCGGTTGCCAGGAGAACGGTACTTGTCTGACTGCATTGTGCCGAGTGTAAAGTTTGGTGGGGGGGGATTATGGTGTGGGGTTGTTTTTCAGGAGTTGTTTTTCCAGTGAAAGGAACTCTTAATGCTGCAGCACCAAGAGATTTTGGACAATTTCATTCACCCAACTTTGTGGGAACAGTTTGGGGAGTTTGGCCCCTTCCTGTTCCAACATGACTGCGCACCAGTGCACAAAGCAAGGTCCATAAAGACACGGATGAGCGAGTTTGGTGTGGAAGAAATTGACTGGCCTGCACAGAGTCCTGACCTCAACCCGATAGAACACCTTTGGGATGAATTAGAGTGGAGACTGCGTGCCAGGCCTTCTCGTTCAACATCAGTGTCTGACCTCACAAATGCGCTTCAGGAAGAATGGTCAAAAATTCCCATAAACACTCCTAACCCTTGTGGAAAGCCTTCCCAGAAGAGTTGAAGCTGTTGTAGTTGCAAAGGGTGAGCCGACATCATATTAAACCCTATGGATTAAGAATGGGATGTCACTCAAATTCATATGTGTGTGACGGCAGATGAGCGAATACTTTTGGCAATATAGTGTATATGTACTGTATTATACTTTCTAAACTTGACACTTTTTTGTAAACTATATTGCTTGTTTTTTGTACATAGTTGTTTATAGCTGTATTGTTTGCTGTTCAATGCAGATAAAATAAATATAAACTATTAGTCACAAAAAAGAAAACACAGTCTTATGCTGTGAATTATCTTATATTCTCAAAATTAGTCAAAATTGTATTGGTTTAAAACATTGTGGCTAGCATACTGTCGCTGTCATATTGCCATCTATATCTGTATCTCCATATTTGTCATTTAAATATGATGAAATGCATTTTGCATTTTCTTTGCAAATTTCATGATGAACAGACCAATAGAATTGATCCAAAATTATTCATTTATCTATTCATACAGTTGCTTATCCTCTTGGGTCGTGGGGGATGCTGGAGCCTAGGCCAGCGTTCATTGGACGGAAGGAGTTATTTAGAAAAAAAAATCTTTTATATTAACTTTCATTCCAATTTAGGAACATTTATTTTTTGTCTCTTGTAAAGTTACTTGGACTCTTTCTGGCTCCACCCACTTTCACACCTACAAGTCATCCTGGACTCATTAACTACCTCACATAAACCCCTTTGGTTTATAGCAGGCATGTGAAACTGGAGACCTTCTGGGCCAAAGTACTGTAGAGATCAGAGTTTACCATCATCTAACGCTCTGAATGCAGTTAATGAAGGTCTTGCTAATTAGCTGATGAGCTGAATGAGGTGTGTTTAATGAGGCAGTGAGCTGAAGTCTGCAGTGTTCTGGCCCACGAGGACTGGAGCCTGACAAATGTGGTTTAGAGGTTGTGTTGTCAACCAGACTTCCCAGCCATTGTTCCTTTGTTTATACTGTTTTCCCATTCTTGACCTTTGCTTTCTTCCTGTTTTGTTATTGATATGGTAATGGCCTGCTTGTGTTTTTTCCCCTGCCTGTTGTATAGGCAACGACTACTGGACTGCTCCTAATAAAGTCACAGCGCACTTACAACCTGTCTTAGCCCCTATGTTACAGTCACTGGTCAACTAAAATCTCCATTTTTGTTCATTTTTATTTTTCTGCATTATACAAAACATGGCAGCTGTCCTTTAAATCATGTGAAAATGTTTACAGAAGGTGACCAATAGAAACCCTCTAAAATCATTTGGATTAAAATCTCTTTAGATTAAATTACATTTAATGCCAAGAAGATTTTGCCTTCATCCTCTAAAGTTATAATTTTAGACATACATGTTTGTTTGTTTTTTTTGGACAGTGATGATATGAATATTGTTTAAAGCATTTTCTTTAAACCTCATTAGGTACAACATTTCTTGTAATGAGAATGCTTGAAGAATTAAGCATCAAAGCTCAAAACTAGAGACACTTTGCTTTTAAATAAACAAAAGTGTCATAAAATGAGCAATTAAATGTTCAAAAAGTTCCAAATAGTTGATCACAGTGGCTTTAAAAAGACAGACTCCACTAGATTTGTCTGAGAATGACCAGGGGAGTTTGAAAAGTTTAGCTGAAGAAATTTCAAACTTGCAAAAGTGGTGTTTTTAGTGAGTGAAAGCCTCTTAATTCTAAACCACGGGTCGCAACCCAAATATTAAGAAAAGCCATTTTGTTCTTTCAACAAAAATCAAACTACCTTGGGAACCACAACATTGTATGTCTGTTTTACCATCTTGGCTGTAAATGTGACTCAGTATGTGCGAATAAACTAGAATAGGCTAAAAAAAAATAATATAAACTAAAACACAGACTTACTTTGCACTGCTTTAAGTTTTAGCTTAGCTATAGCCGCTTTTCTCGCATCTCCAGCAGGAAACTTTTTCCAAAAGTAGAACAGTTTCTTGTAAAATGTCTCTCAACAATCGACTTTTTACGAGGCTGAAGTCAGTTTCTCATTCGCCAGCTTCTTGATTGAATTTTCCTGTTCCACCTTAAATGGTTCCTGAGGCGCCAGAATGTAGCTGTCATTTAAGGTAGAATGGGAAAATTCGAACAAGAACCTGGCAAACGAGAAACTGACTTCAGCCTTTTTAGTGTTTGACAGTTTCTCATTGCGGATTAAACGTATCAGGAAACCAGCTGGAGTGATTATAAACACAAATAAGTCCATTCATCTCCAAATTATTAATGTTCATCTTAAATCTCTTTCTCTCTGCCGTTTCATTAGCAAAGGTGAGATTGTTGTCTGCATTGCTATGGTGACCAGCAGTCTGCGCTGATCTCCTGGGTTAAAGGGTGAATTAGCAGTTCTACAGTAACTCCAGAGTTTAAGACCATTTAATGTTAAACTGTGTTGAACGATCAGCAGAGCTTTATTTTACTGTAAAGGAGGATTATTTTATTTTTACCCACAAATCTAATTCTGCTGTGGAGCCACAACAGGACAGTAAAAGAGCCGCATGCAGCTCCACAGCCACATGTTGCTGACCTCTGTTCTAGTGGATATATCAAATATTAAAAAACAAAAAAACATATCTTCAAATACAGTGAGATAATTTGACTTACTAAGATCGTTAAATGCACCTGTGTCAGGCTCCAATCCTTGTGGGCCAGAACACTGCAGACTTCAACACACTGACTCCTTAAACACACCTGATTCAGCTTATCAGGTAATTAGCAAAGCCTTCATCAACTGAATTCAGAGCGTTAGATGAGGGTAAATGCTAATCTCCACAGCACTTTGGCCCAGAAGGTCCTCAGTTTGACATGCCTGACTTAAAGCAAGCAAAAATGTGAAGAAATAACTTGTAAGTTTACAACAGTCTGAAAATGAGAGGCTTGTACTTGCCAAGATGAAGACAATGTTACTTATTTCAATGCATTTAAGACTGTAAAGCTAAAGACTCCGTATTGAAGAGCTTCACAACTGTTGAGATCTCTTTCATTTTATGAAGAGTGTATAATTAGTAAATTGCCATAAATGTCATAACTGTAGACAACATTTAGTCTAGTTTATCTTTAACCCTTTTATAGATCGCTGTACCAGTAACAGCACACTTCCTTCATTCATTTCTACGGTTTAAATATCCTTTTTATACTTTGAATCGTCCAGCAATACAGGACAATATACCGCTAGAAAGCTTGAAATCACAGGATTTGTTCCCACAATCTGTTTTAAGGATCTGTTATTGACAGCAGTAATGATCATCTCATTTCCAACATAAGCAAAATGCTAGCAAATCTTCATTATATAGGCTGTGCAGTGGCTCAGTTGTGTCTGTAAGGTGAAGTAATTCATTCAAAATGAATACTCCAAAAATGAAACGCATGATAAAAGGGTTCTTTGTGTCATTTAAATGTTCTTCAAACTGAGGGAGAATGTGTTTTCATGTGTTTCTGTATAGAACATTTTTGAAAAGGGTTCTATATAACACCAAAAAAAGTTTTTCTGTTGTTACAGGCTTGACATTGTAACAGTAAAAGAACCCTTTTTGGTGCTTTCAAAAAGGTTATATATAGAACCATCTATGGCACATCTAGCTGAAGAGCCCTTTTAGCAATGCAAAGAACTTTTTAATCATGCAAAGGGTCCTTTGAGTGTTAATGGTTCAATATAGAACCATTTTCTTTACTTAAGAACACTTGAAGAAGCATCATTTTTAAGTGGGCTAGCTAACTTAGACAAGCAGGCATCGATTGATCAGGTGGAAAGAAACTCCTCCATTCTGGCCTCTGTTACTCTGTCTGTAATTATACAGTTGTTCTGAGGGTGGGGAGAAATGTGAGAGTGTTACCTTTCAAATGAGACCAGGGTCAGGACTGTAGCCCAAAGTATGTAGAAACAGCACCCTCTTTCAGTTTGGGTATGCTATTATAGGCAAAAGCTTGAAAGATAGGGTCAACAGTTAAGGGGTTAAAGAAGAGTAAGCTATATTGTTTTTTTCAAGGTTTGCTGGCCTTATGTTGTGCAGTGTTCTGCCACTCAGGAGCCAGAAAGGTGCGTCCAGTTTTGCCCCCAAGGCAGAATCAAAACGTGAGTTAACTGAGGGTGGAGTAACCTGAGCTGAACTGGTTCCTCATGCTCAGGGAGAGAGTGCTGACAGTGTTTACATTAGCCTAAAGCACTACAGTTGAACTACCTGATCATCCTGAGATAAGAAATCATGAGTTCAAATCTTGCACTGGGTCACAGGAGGATGTCCAAGCGTGGGAATCAGCAGTGACTAAACTGGTGGAGGAACAGTGAAACTCAACAAATAAACTAAGCAATTTCCGCTTGTAAGGAGGCTTTTCTGAGTAACCTCAACTGTATCTTGTGGACCTAACTTAGAATGAGTATTAAAACATGTACGTTAGGACAACTTTACACTCTTAAAAAAGATGGTTCTTTACGGGTTCCTTAGTAAAAGGAATAGTTCTATATAGAGCCATGACTTCTGTGTAGAACCATTTCATGCTCAAATGATCTTCAGACTGATGGAAAAGGAAGTGCATGTGTATATAACAAAAAAAGGTTTTTCTATTGTGACAAGGTCAAGCTTGTAACAGTAGGAGAACCCTTCTTGGTCCCCTAAAGAACCATTTTCAGAGCACACTTGAAAATCATGGATCTTCAAGGGTTCTTTCGTAAAGAAAATGGTTCTATATAGAACTATGAACATTCAACGAACCTTTTCCATGATTAAAGCGTTCTTTGCATCATGAAATTGTTCTTCAGACTGGTGGAGAATGTGTTGTATGTGGTTCTACTATTTTGACAAGGTCAAGTTTGTAACAGTAGGAGAACCCTTCTTGGTCCTATGTAGAACCATTTTCAAAAAGGCAGTCCACTCAGAGTTCTACACACTTAAAAACTATTGATCTTCGAGGATTCTTTCCTAAAGAAAATGGTTCTAAATAGAACCATGAACATTCAAAGCACTTTTTCCCTCATTAAAAAGGTTTTTTGCATTGTTCAATGGTTCTTCAGAATGGTAGAAAATGTGTTATATGTGGTTCTGTATATCACCAAAAAAGGTTCTGCTATTGTGAAAATGCCAAGCTTGTAACAGTCGGAGAACACTTTTTGGTTCTATGTAGAACCATTTTCAAAAAGACATTCCACTCAGAGTTCTACACACTTAAAAATGATGGATCGTCAAGGGTTCTTTAGTAAAGAAAATGGTTCTGTATAGAACCATGAACATTCAAATAACTTTTTCCCAAGATGAAAGAGTTTTTTGCATCATTAAAGGTTTCTTCAGATTGATGGAAAACGTGCTGTAGATAGTTCTCTAGTTCTCTGCACCTTTTTGAAAAGGTTCTATATAGCAGCAAAAAGGGTTCTTCTATTGTTACGATGTCAGGCTTGTTACAATAGCATAAACCTTTTGGGTGCTGTATAGAACCTTTTTCAAAAAGGTTCTGTGTAGAACCATCTACAGCACATTCACCATCCATCAGAAAAAGCCTTTCACAATACAAAGAACTTAATCATGCAAAGGGTTCTTTGAGTGTTCATGGTTCTATATGGAGCCATTTTCTTAATTTAAGAACCCTTCAAGAACCATCATTTTTAAGTGTGTAGCTCTCTTTGTTTTAGCGATGCTTTGTCAGTACTGTTAATGGTCAGTTCAATAAAACTGAATTGAATCAATTTGAATTGAAGAGCTGTAGTCAAGGATAAAAGTGTTCCAGTGGGAGAACATGGCACTAAATGCACTGGAGGAATTGACTGTGGTGGATGTAAATTATATTACAGCATAATAATCATGAGAGTCTAAAGATCCACTGTTTGCAAAACCATTGATGGTTAATAATCAATCAGTGTCATAAAAGCTGAAGTTCATACTGTATTGTATATCACAGAGCAGGTCCAATAAGCTTTCCTGTGTTTCCTGTCCTCCTCTGTTTAACTGCACACCTGCATTAGATTTTGCAATGATTCATGATGTGAAATAATTAATTCACCATAAATATATGCACCAGCAACAACAACCAACTCTCAGAAAATAGTTTACAACCTCATTTCCAAAAAAAGCTTGGAAGCTGTACAAAATGTAAATAAAAACAGGACGCAATGGTGCAATCCTATATTTAATCGAAAAGAGTACAACAACAACATATCAATGCCAGCAACACATTAAAAAAAAGTTGATTTCCAAAACGAATTTCAAATTTCATTTGTTAGACCACAGGACACTTTTCCACTTCCCCTCAGTCCATCTTAAGTGAGATCGGCCCAGAGAAGGTGGCAGTGTTTCTGGATCCTTTTTATATTTGATTTATTGTTTGCATGGTAGAGTTTTATCCTGCATTTGTGGATGCAGTGATGAACTGTGTTCACAGACAGTGGTTTTCAGAAGTGTTTCCGAGCCCATGCAGTAATTTCCACTACAGAATCATGTCTGTTTTTAATGCAGTGCCACCTAAGGTGGTCTTTTTGTACCCAATCATGTTATTTGCCTGTTGACAATTGACCTAATTAGTTGTGAGATATTTGACAGTGTTTTTAGCATTACACACCTTTACTAGTCTTTTGTTGCCCCTGTTCCAACTTTTTGGAAACATATTGCTGGCACTAAATTAAAAAAGGGCATATATTGAACAAAAAACGATAAAATTTCCCAGTTTCAATATTTGATATGTTGTCTTAATGATTTGCAAATCATTGCATTCTGTTTTTATTTACATTTGCACAGCGTGCCAACTTTTTTTTGGAAATGGGTCTGTAATTATAAAAAGACAAAGATAAGAGTTACATTCTCTGCCAAATGGTGAGTAGCTCAGGAATAGTGATGATGTACACAGTTAACTTTATAGAACAATAATGTAAAGAGAAAAAAGTCTAATAATGTTAATTTATATAACCTTTGTAGAGATATAAAGAGGTCTAAATAAATCAATTCCAAAAAAAAAACAAACATTATTAAAAAAAACAAACAAACAAAAAAGAAACAGAAAAGGTATCATTCATCAAAACACAGTTTTGTACAAACTGTATGGATTACAACAAAAATATCAGGTTTTGGGCCAGGTTTAGGCTGATTTTTCATGTAGAACATTGGGTTTGGGGTAGGCTCAGATTTCTAATGAGAGATTTTTTTTATTTAGTATATATTTTTATTTATAGGAATATGCGAACACATTTTCCTCACTCTCTTTTTTATCCTCTCTTTCTCCAGATTAGTCTAGCATGTTCAGCATGGGCAAAATAAAAAGAAAGCTCTCCAAAAGGAGCTGTCTAAAACTCCAAATGAGTCAGGGACATCTTTGTTGTAGAAACATTGTAACCTGGTCGATAAACATTGTGACTCAGGTCACATATAGTGCAGAGCTTGTGATAATAAATGAGTCTGAGTGTCAGTGGATAAATAAACAGTACTCATAAAGAACAGACTTCCACAAAGCATGCAGCACTTATGTATTTTATCGTATTGCACTGTTCTGTGTTTAACTCTGTCCCTTTTTCACTAGGTGTCAATGACCTTCTGATTCTACCAGTATCTGAGCTTAGGACTGACTTTCTCTCTAACCTATCGGTAGCTAGCGAAGATTCTTTCTCTGGATAGACAAAGCACTTTTTGTAAGTCGCTCTGGATAAGAGCGTCTGCTAAATGATGTAAATGTAAATGTAAATGTAAACTCAACCTCTCTGCTTGTATAGTTGCCAAAAGACACATTCGGTGCACTTCCCTGACTTGTGGTGTTCCACAAGGTTCTATAATAAGGCCCATTCTCTTTTCATAGTATAACCTCCCATTAAGGCAAATAATCACTGTTATGTGGGTGACATGCAGCTATACATCCTCATGAGTGCTAATCATAACTGCTCCTTCATGGCTCTCAATTTCCTCCAATTAAACTAAGACAAGTCAGAAGTAAATTCATTTGGCTCTCCCCACCTCATTAGTAGTCCAATAATCACAGTCAGTTATCCTCATGCGTTAAGATATCTGAAAAATAATGGTGTCACTTTTGTGTCAGACCTCAAATTTGATACACAAATTAAAAGCATTTTCCATCTCAGAAATATTGCAAAGCTTAAATCTTTTCTTTATTTTGTCGGGACCAAGAGCTATTTTCTTCCTTGCCCAAAGCCTCGGCATATGATGGTTTTTAAAATCTAAACTATTCTGTGCTGTGGTTTTGTTCTAATTATTGTCTTAATCACTTACAAAAATAAACAAAAATAAAATAAACAAAAATAAAAAAAATAAAAATGTTTATACTATGAAAAGAGATAAAAAAATATACTTTTTTATACTATGAAAAGAGAATGGGCCTTATTATAGAACCTTGTAGAACACCAGGTCAGGGAAGTGCACCAAATGTGTCTTTTGGCAACTACACAAGCAGAGAGGTTGAGTTGCATGCTTTGTGGAAGCCTGTTCTTTATGAGTACTGTTTATTTATCCACTGACACTCAGACTCATTTATTATCACAAGCTCTGCACAGTATGTGACCTGAGTGCTTTTAATCTGATTTATCGATCAGGTCACAATGTTTCTACAACAAAGATGTCCCTGACTCACTTGGAGTTTTAAACAGATCCTTTTTAGAGAGCTTTATTTTTTTTGCTGAACATGCTAGACTAATCTAGAGAAAGAGAGGATAAAAAAAGAGAGAGAAAAAAAATGTGAGAGTGAAGAAAATGTCTTCGCATAATAGTACAAAGACAACAAATCAAATGTTGAAACTGAGAAATTTTACTGTTTTTTTAAAAAAATATATGCGCATTTTAAATTTCATGCCAACAACACATTTCAAAAAAGTTGAGATGAGGGCAACAAAGGGCTGGTAATGTTGTGTAATTCCAAAAAAAAGACCTGAAGGTTAATTGTCAACACCTCAATAACATGATTGCGTATAAAAAGAGCATCTCAGAGAGGCGGAGTCTTTCAGAAGTAAAGATGAAGAGGGGTTCACCACTCTGTGAAAGACTGCACCATCAAACAGTGCAACAATTCAAGAATAATGTTTCTCAACATTAAATAGCAAAGAACTTTAGCTTTTCATCATCTACGGTACATAATATCATTAAAAGATTCAATGAATCTGGAGAAATCTCTGTATGTAAGGGACAAGGCCAAAACCAGTATTTGCTGGCTGTGATCTTTGGGCCCTCAGACGGCACTGCATTAAAAACGGACATGAATCTGACAGTGAAAATCACTGCATGGGCTCAGAAACACTTCTTACAAACACTTTCTATGAAAACAGTTCATCACTGCATCCACAAATGCAAGTTAAATCTCTAAAACACAAAGAAGAAACCAAATATAAACAGGATCCAGAAACACTCCCACCTTCTCTGGGCCTGAGCTCATTAAAAATGGACTGAGGTGAAGTGGAAAAGTGTCCTGTGGTCTGACAAATCAAAATTTGAAATTCTGTTTGGAAATTATGGGCGTTGTCTCCTCTGGGCTAAAGACCACTCAGCTTGTTATCAGTGCACAGTTCAAAAGCCAGTATTCCTGATGGTATCGAGGTGCATTAGTCCACATGGCATGGGTGACGTGCACATCTGTGAAGGCACCATTAATGCAGAACAATATATACATGTTTTGGCAACACATGCTGCCATCCAGATGACGTCTTTTTCAGGGAAGTCCTTGCAAGACAATATCAAACCACATCTTGTATGTATTCCAACAGCATTGCTCCATATTAAGAGGCTGGGTGCTAAACTGGCCTGCCTGCAGTCCAGATCTAATACCACTGAAAACATTTGGAGACGTATGAAATGAAAAATATGACAAAAAAGACCCCAAATTGATGAACAGCTGAAATCCTATGTTAAACAAGAATGGGAAAGCATTTCACTTTCAAAACTACAGCAGTGCCTCCTCAGTTCCCAAATGCTTACAGAGTGCTGTTAAAATAAGAGGTGATGAAACAAAGTGGTAAACATGCCCACCTTCTTGGAATGAGCTGTTGGCATCAAATTCAAAATGGGCATATATTTTTCAAAAAAACAATAACATTTCTCAGTTTCAACATTTGATGCGTTGTATTTGTAGTATTTTCCTTTAAAAATATGGTTTGCATTATTTGCACCTTATTGCATTCTATTTTTATTTACATTCTGCACATGGTCCCAACTTTTTTTGGAAATGAGGTTGTACAGTTCTACAATTAGTGCAGAATGCTGCTGCCAGGTTGATGATCAAAAGCATATTACACCAGTCTTTGCTTTGCTTCATTGGCTGCTAGTACATTTTAGAATTCAGGCATCTTTCGTTTGAAGTGCTTTTATTTGTTTTTAAAGCGCTTAATGGATTGGCCTGCTTATACATATTATATGTATAAGCAGGCCATAAGACAGAAGAGTCATAAATATTTTATGACTCTTCTGTACAGCACTTTGGTCAAAGTAAGTTGTAAATCAATCTTACTTCATAATTAATCTTGCCTAATAATTCACCATACACACAATGAATATCATCAACATTTAGACTTTTTAAATATTATATGCAATGATCTTTTTATTTCACAATTGTTAACACCAACACAGTACTTTTCTGACATAGATGGTTTACCTCCAAACATGCAGACATGCATTTTTTAAAATGCAATATCGTGACAAACCATGATAAATGTTAATTATCCTGATATTAAATATCATTTCAGCACATGCTTAGTTACAGACTCTCTCAGACTCACTTGGTTGCTAGTATATGTATAGTAGCATAGTGTACAGATCAGACATCTATAAGCTGCTATATAATAATATAATGCAAATGAATGAATGTTCACACCAGTTTTAACAGGAAAACTACAATTGGTGACTTTTCTAGAATGCTGACCAGCAGGGAATCACTCTGGTACATGCGCATTGTCGTTGTCTGGCAGAGCATCTTTCAGGCTTTCACTTTGCGTTCAGTTTGTCTGCTGTTCTGTGTTCAGTTTGATCATGTATTCAGTTTGGTATTATCCCCAATCAGAAGCGATATATCTGTGTTATTTTTCGCTGGACCAATCAGCATATTCTAAAGAACAAGGGTCAGTAAATGGCAACAACTACACTAAACTGCAAAGATAGAACTGTATAAGAGTGCATCTATTACTGATACTTAAGAGATTAATACACACTACTAAATGGTCTAGTAATATAAGCTTAGCAATTAATCTTTAAAGCTTAAGTAGCATCTCAAATATCTAATAAATTGCACAGTAATTTAGTAATGTTATTAAGTAGTTTATTAATGTGTTAATGTGATTCAACAATTGGGACAGTTCGATCTAATGATTATATATATATATATATACATATATATATATATATATATATATATATATATATATATATATATATATATATATAATCAGGTATATGAAGTTTGTATATAATTCACTCACTCTCAATCATCAGTGGTGATGGAGCCTATTCCAGCACTCATTGGGCAGAAGGCACATACTCAATCTCACACACATCTAGGTACAATTACGTATCTCCAGTTAGCCTGACTGCATGTGTATGGACTGTAGGAGGAAACATGCAAACTCTACACAGAAAGGACCCTGATCGCCCGGCCGGGGAATCAAACCCAGACCCTTCTTGCTGCGAGACAGTGCTACCCACTGCACCACTGAGCCGCCCTGCATATCTAATTGATGAGTAAATCATATTTACATTTATGCACATAAAGTGGTTCTTAAGATATATGTGCAGGCAAGTTCACAATAAGGGTATCCAGTGTTGACTGGCTGCTAACTCACTTGCTGTAGCTGTGCTGAGGGTAGCTTCAATGGCAGAAAAATGTTTAAATTAACAATTCGTCTTCTGGAAGTTCTCAATTCTAGCTTGGTAACGTACTGCCTCGCACACCTCCTCTTTTGTTTTTGGTTGAAGAAATAAGTTCCAATTCACAATCCACCAGTCTCTTGTGAAACTGGGTGAGTTTTCAGATGTACAAATATGCTGTGGCATATTGTAAAGATTTTCAGAGGTACCCCACGCATAGTTACAATTGCTAGGCTATGAAACACCAAATAAGTGAACTAATTTGCTACAGCGCCACCCTGAGGCAAACCAGTGCTGCATCTGTAGTTAAGAATAACAGAAACAGAAACTCACTGATTGTGGGCAAAGCAGCTAAACAATGAGCTTTCACTGATTAAAGCCACAGCATGAAATTTGAGTATATGAGTTTTTGTCACATCTTCTTCTATGAGTTTACTGCCTCCTTGCAAATTAGAAATCAAATTACAGTCTGACTCGTGTAGACCAAGGGTTTTCCCAGTATGTGATTACTCAAGAGCATGTAAACGTAATGAACGGATTCCTGACAAAATTCATTATTTGATCACGTCAGACTGTCCATTTATTCTGCTAATCTTGTGCTGCATTCAGAGAATCTTCGATTGGATGTTCCACGGTAGATGTTGTTGTGTTTGTTGGAAACATTGGAATTTCTCCTGTGACCTTTAAAGGTCTGGAGGAAACCATCATCTGTTTGGTTGTACGTTCACTACGGCACATCAGCGAGTTCATCAAATGATCTCTGAACTCCTCCGAGATAAAATAATACACAAACGGGTCCAGGCAGCTGTTCAGGCTGCCCAGACACAGAGCAACCATGTAGATAAAATAGACATAATTCTGATGCTCTACACCCAGCAGAGAGTAATGCACCATCAGCATGATGTTACTGGGAGTGAAGCAGACCAGGAACATCACCAGCACAGTAATCATGAGGATTATAGCCTTCTTTTTCTTCTTTTTGCCGCTGGTATCCATTACGGACCTGCTGAGGGAGCGAAAGGTCAGCAGGTAGGACACTATACAGACCACACAGGGAACTCCATATCCCACAGTGCCCATGGTCAGGAAATATCCAACAGGGAAATGTGTTTGATTGCGGCGATTGACATCGTGGCAGGTGGTTATGTTGAGATTGAGGATTTTAACAGTCTGGTTATACAGGTAGAGCGGTACAGTGAGGACCCAGACTACAATCCACACACAAACACATATACACACTATTACCTGGTTATTCAGTTTCTGAGAAAGTGGGTGCACAATCGTCCAGTAGCGCTGGGCACTGATGCATGCTATGAAGATAGTGGAGCAGTATGTATTCCCATAGAAAAACCCCACTAGAACTTTACACAGTGGCTCCCCAAAGGCCCAGTCGTTGCCGTTGAAGTGGTAGGCGATCTTCAGTGGGAGCCACATGATGAACAGCAGGTCAGACAGCGCTAGATTGGCCATTAGGATGGACCCTGGATGCTTCTTCTTCGTTCTGAAGAGGAACACCCAGACGGCCATGGTGTTGGTGGGCAACCCCACAATGAAGATGAAGATGTAAACGAGAGGGACGAAGACTGTGGTCAGGCTGCTGTTCAGAACACTCACAGCAGTATCGCTCACATTCACACCCTGTTCATCCTCTGTCTCTGCACAAATAGCTTTTCCTACAATATAACTGGAAATGTCTGTAGAGAGAGAAAGAATGTAACGGTTAGAATGACTTTAAACACTTCCATTATGAACAAATATAAACAGAATTTTCTGTGATCTCTGTGAAACACCCAGCACATGGCAATGCGAGTCCCAATACAGTCCTAGTACAATACAAAGCTCTAAATATTTTGTGGAACTTACTCTGGCACTGCGTGTAGGTTATAAGTTTTGTTTTCAGACCAGGACTTACGTAATGCAGACCAGCCAGTGCTAAACTCTAGCTGTATTTCCTCTACTACACACACACACACACACACACACACACACACACATACACACACCAAACGTTGCTTTCTGCTCTGTAATATAATGCTAGCTAACCACATTTCGGAGAGCATTTCTCACTGCCCACCTGCTCCGATACATCTGATTTGTTTTTCACTGCATTTTCATCATAATTTTTTTTTCTTTCTTGATACCACCTGTTTTTTCATTTTGTAATCCCAGACCAATCCCAGACCAATATCCCTTGGCCACACCACATCGCAGACAGCAATGTAGCTGTGTGCCCTACAATAATAATAGCTTTAGAGTTGTGGAGTTTGAGGGGAAAAAATCCCCAAATGCCATCATTCTTACAGCCAAATTAAAACAAAAATATATTGTGTTATGACAAAATGTAATGTTTAGTTAAAAATCTGAGATTAAGTTTCGATTTGCAAATTTGTTGCATTGTTGTTTTAATTGCTGACTGATAGCAATATTCATTGATAAAATCATTGAAAATATATTCTCATTCCTCTGACATCCTTTTTTCTGTTGTCTAATTGTAATGCATGGGCTGGTGAAGCAGACAAGGAGACTAAACAAAAGACTGAGTGAAAGACTGAATTAAAGACGGGACAGGAGATGAAATGGCGGACAGAACAGGAGATGCGACAAAGGATGGGACAGAAAAGTTGGACAAGGAAACTGATGGGGGGACTGGACAGTGGACTGAGTGGAAGGCTGGATAGAAGACTGGACAAATGGCTGGACAGGAGGCTGGAAAGTGGATTGGACAGGTGATGGAACAGCAGATGGAACATGAGACTGAATATACATGTGGGGACAGGGACAGACACAGTTACAGGGTGGAGACACTGAAAGGAGTGGGTACAAAAACATACACACCAGGACAAAACTAGGGATAGTGGACTGGGCAGACACGGGGAAAACACAGAATAAGGTCTTTCATTCTGGATAGGAACCTGAAGGTTTTGGGGCGGTCGGCAGGGCAGAGAACTGGAAAGGCTGGGTGGCTGGCTGAGCCTGGAACTTGAAAGGACGGTCATCCAGCACAGGAAAAGGATGTGGCACATGATGCCAATAATGGCACAAGAGCATGTTGCTGGGAGGCCAGCGCTGGAGCGTGTTGCTGGGAGGCTGGTGCTGAAGCCAAACTGAAAACAAGGACTAGAGTAACCCATGGCACAGGAACTGCTGTGGCCCTGGGAGAAAGAACTCAAGCATCCCAGGGAGCAGGCACTGGAGTGAGCTGAGGAGTAGGAACTGGAGCAGCGCTAGGAACAAGAACCGGAGACACAGAGCCTAGTGAATCAGGAAACATCTATGATCATGGGCAGGTCCTGAGACACGGGAGTCACTGGAAGGGCAGGAGACTCAGAAGCCACTGGCAGAGCATGAGACTCACAGGCTGTGGGCAGGTCTGGAGACACTGAGACCACAGGCAGGTCTGAAGAAAGGCCAGCTGGTCACGGAATTCGGAGGCTGGCAGGTCAGGGAACTTGAAGGCTGGTGGGTCAGGGAATTTGGAGGCTGGCTGGTCAGGAAACTTGGATGTCGACTGGTCAGGGAACTCAGACACCAACAGGTCAGGAGATGTTGCGATAAGAGCAGACATGGCTGTGCCGTGCTGATGTCCTCAGGCACAGGCTGAGCAGCAGTGATGTCCTTGGAGGCAGACGGACTTGTAGCAATGTCCTTGGAGGCAGGCACACCTGCACCAGTGTCCTCAGTGGCAGGCAGTTGCTTGTCAGTGCTCTCCAGAGCAAAGGGCAGCACCAGAGGTGCATTGAATAGAAAATCCAAAATGTCCCAGGGGGCAACTCCCAGCCCACTGCGTTGTAGTCAGCTCTCTCCAGTCGACCAACAACTCTGTGGCTTCAGCCAAACAACCCCCTCCCACAACTATTCTCCCCCATGCATAAAACACTTGCCTTGCTTTCGGTAAAGCATTTTCTATGGCTCTTCTTTCTGAACCTAGGGGCCTCGCCCCTAACACTGGGGCATCCTGCTGCGAGCAAGGAAGTGTCCTCAGTCGCAATAGGGTCCTCGAGAGTAGCTGAGGGGGAAAACTCCTATTTCACACTGGGTAGGGTAGTCCTGTGTATCTGAGTCCTTACACTGTAACCCTTGGTGAGCCAGCATTCTGTAACACGTAGGGTGGTGAAGCAGACAAAGAGGCAGGGTACAAGTGCAAGTGTCTTTTATTAAAGTTCTTTCACAGAACATCCAGGTAACAGGCAAGCAAGGAAGGGGCATGGGGATCCATGAATGAACACAAAAACATGATAACAAATACAGAGAACTAAGAAAAACAAACAGACTATGAACACAAAGAAAAGACTAACACTAGACAAATGCAAAGAAATCACAGAGAAACAACCCCAAGAAAGCAACCATGAACAATTTAACAATGCTGGCTGGGGACCAAAGGAGACAAAGGTGTAAATATATAAGAAAACAAAGGCACATGGTGGTTTAAGCAAAAACGTATGGCACTGGGAAACAAGAAAGCCAAGGCTAAAACAGAGCAAGACAGGATGTTACACTAATGTAGTAGATGCAGGATGTAAGACAGGTGGCCTGAAGCCCAACATGTTCAATCGGTTTTTGGGATTATTCAGTATCTCAGGATGTAGCTACAGCTTAAAGGTTGTTGGGAATTCCTTAAATCGTTGCTATTATTATTTGTCTAATTATTACTGTAGCACATCATTTTGTTTCTAAAACAAAATTGTTTATTATAAATGTTATAGCAACACAGCCAAAAGGAGCTGGCTCGTACTTAATGAGGGAACACATCAGGTACTGTGTCCATTTGATAATAATCAGTGTTGTCTGTTTGGAGCGCTAGAGTTGATCGGCTTTTATCATGTCATAATCTTGATGACCGCTACATTCCCATATCTTTCAGCAGCAGAGAGGAAAAGTATCTTACCTTGAGACAGCTTGGTAACGTTGCAGAAATCCATTAGAGCCCAACTTTGAAATTTTCAAGGTTAAATTAAAAGGTACCAATGCATAAAAGTGAAGAGCAAAAAATAACTTTTTTTTTTTTTGCTTTCTGGTTCTGTTTAAAAAGGTCTGATGGGGAATAGTGTTCAAACTATTTTAACACTTCTCTCTTCTTCAGTAATTGCATAAAGCTGCATGCGCCTCCTTTCAGAAACAGCGCGTTTGCCACACCTTTTACCAGTAAAGACGACTCTTCAGTGCTGTGGGAGGGAGGAAATTTCAGGAAAGCCAAATGGATCACAATGGGTTTGTATTGGTGTTACTTAAAAGCGGAGCTTAATTTGTGGTGGAACCTCTCAAATTGAATGCGCTTCCTGCACCTCGTTTAAGTATAAAAACAAAAAAACAAACATTTTTTAACAGTTCTTCTGAAAGACGCCCTCATGGTTTTAAACGTCTTTGTCCCTGTGGTGACTTTTTTTTATGGAAGAAGACACATCATGAGCGAAATAAGTAGTCAACGCCATGACTGAGCACTTCCACCTGACCTAATCCCGTCCACGGGCAGGATGTGGCTTTCCATACCATTAGCATGATGTAAGATGAAAGGATATGTATGAGAGCTGGGTGTAGCTAATTATGTGTCGTATTTTACATGCTGTGTTTTACATTTTTTTCAAAACGATGGCAGAGACGTGTCCTGTTTTCCTGCAGAGCTAAAGGAGAAAACAGCAGCCTTCATACATAATGAAAATCAGAGAAAAACAGCTGCAGTTTCTTTGGAAAAATCGACTGTCCAGCTGAACCTCTAGAGAAAACTCAGGTTTGCAGTAGCCATTTTCCAGAGGACTGTTTTGTAAACTTAGCTCAAAAACATATGGGGTTGGCCACTAAACTTATTTTGAAGCTAGACACTGTTCCACCTATTTGTCCTGGGGACGCGGTGAGTCCTAGCAAACCGGTAAGTTTATTTTTATTATGAGTGCCTTTTTAGATGTAATAAATACTTAAAAGACCATCAGTAACATATTAACAACATATTGAATTAAGTTGCTTTTAACTTTATTTGGAGTGTCCTAGTTCATATCTGTAGATGTTGACCTGACAAGTCACTGAATATGTACCAGGTCTAATACAGACCATCTCATCAGCACAGACTGACCTTATCCAAAGATTTAGGGAAAAGTTTAAACTACTATATCATCCGCATAACATCCCACTTTGTAGTTCTCCTCCACCAATATGCAGATACCTTCTTTGTTTTTTAGCATAGCTAAGAGTTCATAACTGTAAGATATTTAGCCACAAGTTGCATCTCGAATAATGATGAAGCTACAAAATGAAGTGTTGCTTTCAATTTTGTGTAAACAGTAAACAGAGTAAATGTCTTTGTACTATTTAGAATTCAGTATAAGGTTGAAATGATTTGCACATCATTGCATTCAGTATTTATTTTCATTTTGCACAGCTTTCCACCTTTTTTGGAAACAGGGTTGTACTACATCCATCTCTGCATTCAAGTGTGGTCTTAACACCTGTTTATAAACATGCATTTGAACAGGACTGAGATATAATAGTATTTGGTCAAAGTGCTTTAAAATTAAACTTACCTTATAATTAATCTTACTTAATAACTTATCATACACACAATGAACAACATTTAGAACATTTAGAATTGATCATTCGATCATTTTGTTGTACAATTGCTAACACCAACATAGTAATTGTGTAATTGTATATTTTAAGTACAACATTGTAATAATATCATAAGCCATGATAAACCGTTAATTATTCACATGCTTAGTTGTAGATCATACCTCTCAGATTCACTTGGATGCTCGAATATAGGTAGTAGCATAGTGTGCAGATCAGACATGTATAAGCTGCTGTATAACAGATTAATTTACAGCGGCTACTGTTTTTAAAAGGAAACTGCAATAGATGACAGAACATTTCTACACCATTACGCTGGTGTACGTCCCACTTTTCTGGAGTGCTGACCTGCAGGGAGTCATTCAGGTGCACATACATTGTCATTGTCTGGTAAAGCATATTTCAGGTTTTCACTTTGCGGTCAGGAAAATCATCTGTGTTATTTTTCATTGGGCCAGTCAGCATAATCTAAAGAACAGAGGTGCTTCAATAAATGGCACCAACTACACTAAACAGCAACAAGATTACATGTATTAACAGTACTTAAGAGAATAATAAACATTACTAAACAGTTCAGTAGTATGGCAGGTAATCATTAAGGAAAGAAAAAGGAATAACATTATTCTAGATTCTGTGAAATAGTTTAAAATCATTAATAAATGCTTAGTGTCTCAATAACTAGTCATAGTAATGATAACTAGAACATTATTTTAGTTATTAAGTAGTTTAGTTAAGTAGTTTCTTAATGTGTAAATATAAATTGTGTGTATATATATATATATATATATATCATATGTAAAGTATACATTGATTATTACACATACTACGTAATAAAATCTAAAACAATATTCTGCTTACAATAGTAGAGTACATTATATGCCAGTATATACTAGTTATAATAGTTATTACTATTATTAGTTAATAATTAATTGAGACATTACTGACCATTTAGTAATGATTATGATCTACTTAGTAAAATAGTTAGTAGCTACTTAGTAATGTTAGTCTGTATGTCTGTCACTAAATAACCTCTTAAAATCCCAGCCTTATTACATACTAAGGCTTATTATTCAGTAACTACATTGTTAAGTTAAGATGTTAAGTTATGTTCCCTTTTTTATGAAGTATTACAACTCAAAATACATGGAGTGTCAGCCACAATGAAGCCCACGCTACCATACCTGATTCAGGCATTCGTTATTTGATCACGTCAGACTGTCCATTTATTCCGCTAATCTCGTGCTGCATTCAGATAATCTTTGTTTGGATGTTCCACCGTAGATGTTGTTGTGTTTGTTGGAAACATTGGAATTTCTCCTGTGACCTTTAAAGGTCTGGAGGAAACCATCATCTGTTTGGATGTACGTTCACTACGGCACATCAGCGAGTTCATCACATGATCTCTGAACTCCTCCAAGATAAAATAATACACAAACGGGTCCAGGCAGCTGTTCAGGCTGCCCAGACACAGAGCAACGATGTAGATACCATAGACGTCATTCTGAAGCTCTGCACCCAGGAGAGAAATGAACAATCAGCATGATGTTACTGGGAGTGAAGCAGACCAGGAACATCACCAGCACAGTAACCATGAGGATTATAGCCTTCCTTTTCTTATTATTGCTGCTGGCGCCAATTATGGACCTCCTGAGAGAGTGAAACGTCAGTAGATATGCTACTATACAGACCACACAGGGAACTCCATATCCCACAATGCCCATGGTCAAGACATATTTAACAGGGATTTGTGTTTGGTTGAAGCGAGTGACGTCATGGCAGGAGGTAATGTTGAAATTGATGACTTTAACGGTCTGGTCATACAGGTATAGCGGTACAGTGAGGAGCCAGACTACAATCCACACACAAACACATACACACACTGTTACACAGTTACTCAGTTTCTGAGAAAGTGGGTGGACAATCCCCCAGTAGTGCTGGACACTGATGCATGCTATGAAGATAGTGGAGCAGTACATATTCCCATAGAAAAACCCCACTAGGACTTTACACAGTGGCTCCCCGAAGATCCAGTCATTGCCGTTGAAGTGGTAGGAGATCTTCAGTGGTAGCCACACGATGAAGAGCAGGTCAGACAGCGCTAGATTGGCCATTAGGATGGACGCTGGATGCTTCTTCTTCATCCTGAAGAGGAACACCCAGACCGCCATGGTGTTGGTGGGCAACCCCACAATGAAGACGATGATGTAAACAAGAGGGAGGAAGACTGTGGTGAGGCTGCTGTGAAGAACTCTCACAGCAGTATCGCTCACATTCACACCCTGTTCATCCTCTGCCTTTGTTAAAAATGCTCCTGGTCAAAAACCAATAGGAGCTTCTGTAGAAAAAGAGAAAGACAGTAATGGTTAGAATGGCATTAAACGCTTCCACTATCAACAAGTGTGAACATAATTTTCTGTGATCTCTGTAAAACACCCTGCACATGGCAGTGTGAGTCCCAATACAGTCCTAATACAGTAAAGGCTCTAAATATTTTGTGGTACTTGTAAGCTACATGCAGGGCTGGAGTAGGTCTTGTTTGCTGACCAAAACTTACGTAATGCAGACCAGCCAAAGCTAAACTCTACCTGTATTTTCTCTGCTACACACACACCAAACATTGCTTTCCTCCAAAAAAGCCAACCAACAAATCCAGTCACTTTCCTTCTTTTCTAAATATTGATAATTGCTAAATTTCAACTAACAGCTAACTAACTATCAGATAAAGGCTAGTTAACCACATTGGTCAAATTATTTTAGCTTATCTCGCATCTTCCTCAAGTCCATTTTTCCTTTCCTTCTGTGTGCTAATACTAATTTTTTTTCCTACTTCTCGTCTTCAAAGTTGTGTGAGTACAAAGCGATGTCACAGGCAGTGCATCTGTGTGCCCTACATGTCCATAGACTGCCCCCCCTTACCATCCCAAAAATGAAAGATGAAAGAAAGAAAAAAAAAGGCTGGGGATCAGCACAAACTCCCTCCCGTCCAACCCCAACCATAGACGGGCCGACGATGGACAGATAAATAAACAAATCGGAAGATATGAGGTTTTTTGGCACCACCATTTTTCTGCATTTTTCCCACTGCTGTCCATCTACTCGTGATTTCTAAATGAAAATTGCTACATTGCTAAGCAATAGAAGCAGTAATGCGCTCTGTAGAGCACAGCTTTTTCTGTCAGCCCCAGACATCCACCTGAGGATGGGGCCACTGAATTGACCTCTTTATTCCAACAAAAATATATTTGGTAACATAATTTTTTTTTATTTATATTTCATTTATTATAAAATTGTTTATATGCATCAATCTAAACATTTTTTTCCTAGATTTGCAAATGAATATGGTTGTTTTTTAATAGAAATATACATCTATCACTGCATTCATCAAAAAAGTCTCAGTCCTTTGACATTGTCTTCTTCTATTTTCTAATATAGTGGATGGAGGATGTAAGACAGGTGATCTCAAGCCCAACATGTTAAATCGATTTTGGGTTTATTCAGTATCTGAAGATATTATTTAAATTTGAGCAAATCTACAGCTTAAAGTTCATTGGAATTTCCTTAGATTATTGCTGTTATTGTTTAATTATTCTAATTATTACTGTAGCACATGATTTTGTTTCTGAATCAACGTTGTTCATTATAACTGTTATAGCAACACATCCAGTCGATACAGCCAATAAGAGCTGGCTCGTGCTTAATGAGGGAACACATCAGGTATCCATAGGTGTCCATATGATAATGATCAGTGATACCTGCTTGAGAGAGACAGAGTAGGTTGGCTTTTATCATATCATAATCTTACTTGGTGACTGATTCCCATATCTTTCAGCAGCATTGAGAAAACGTATCTTACCTTTAGACAGGTTGGTAAGGATGAACAAATCCATCAGAGCCCAACTCTGAATTTTCATGAGCAAATTCAAAGGTACTGGTTCTGTTAAGAAAGGTTTGAGGGGGAATAATGTTCAAGCTATTTTCACACTTTTTTCTTCTTCACTGACTGCCTGAAGCTGTATGCGCCTCCTTTCAACAACAATGTGTGGGCCACGCCTGTTCCAGTAAAGATGGTTTTCCAGCGCTGTTGTTTTGCAGTTAATTGTCTCTAAGTAAGAGAGGGAGAAAACAGCAGGAAAGCCAAATGGATAATAATGGATTTATGTTGTTACTTAAAAGCGGAGCTTAATTTGCGGTGGAGCCTTTCAAATTGAATCAGCTTTCCGCACCTCGTTCAAATCTTTTTTTAACACTTTCCATTGAAAATCATGTTTTTAAACTTCTTTGTCCATGTGGGCACTTTTTATGCAAGAAGACACATCATGAGTGTAATAAGTAGTCAATGTCATGGCTGAGTATTTCCGCTTTGAAACTTCAGTGCACCAGTGACAATTCTGACAGCCAGGGTTTCATATATCACAAACCTAAGGACCCAATCCCGTCCACTGGCAGGGTGTGACTGTCCATATCATTAGCATGATGTTAGGTGAAAGAAGGTGTGTCAGAGTTTATATTACCAAAGGATCTGAAAATCAGAGACAAACAGGTGCAGTTTATTTGGAAAAACCATCTCAGCCAAACATCCAGAGAAAACTCGGGTTTGCAGTAGCCATTTTCCAGAGGGCTGTTTTGTATTTTGACTGTTTTCTATTTTGAAGTTTGCCACAAATCTTATTTCGATTCTAGACACTGTTCTATCCATTTCTCCTGGGGACTCAGCAAGTACGAGCCAACCGGTAAGTTTATTTTTCTTGTTTTTTATCCGTTGATTGTTGTCACATTCCAAGCTCCGCCCACCTCTCCCCTACATTTTTCTTTGCTGGACTTCTGATTACCGACCCCACCTTCCTTCACTTGGACCTCATCAGTCCTTGGTTTCAAAAGCTCACTTGTGACTTTTAGTCTCTGACATTTTAACTAGATTCCAATCCAGGTTTTGCCTTCTAGATTTGAACTTTGTCAGCACCTTTGGGATTTGTAAGCCTGCCTTTTCAACTTTGTTATGTTTGCTGTTTTTTTTGACTTGGACTGCATATTTTTGTCTGCTCCTAAAAGCCACTGCATTTGCATCCAGCCTCCTATGAAGGCAGGGACTAGCCATCCTAAGGATATTGTTACTGCCATGGCAGAACAAGGCAGACTCCTGGGTGATCACCACAAGAAGCTGGAGGGTCTCAGCTGCATCATGGAGGAAGTGGTTAGAATGCTACAACAACTCATCCTTCCCACCAGTCTCTCTGCTGTTGTTGGCCCTCCTCAGGCTACTTAAGCTGAGCAGCAACCATTGCCTATGGCTCCCCATCAGCATAACATAACGGAGGATAAACCCTCCCTGTCAGATAAGTTGATGGAACAGCATCTAGATATAAAGGGTTTCTGCAGTGTTCTCTATATTTTACACACCTTTTTTAGCCCCTACTACTGATACCATTAAGATTGCCACCATTATGTCTCTTCTCACTGGTAGGGCATTAGAATGGGCTACAGCAGTATGGGAGAAAGGTGGTGACATTTTTTTTCCTGTGACAGTTTTATCACAGTGATATAAAGGCTGGAATGAGTCAGAACTCAGAATTTTTGAAGGGGCTTAAGAGAAAAAATACAAACTGAATTAACGTGTCGTGATGACAAACTGCAATCTGCCCAGATAATCTGCTATGTGAGAGACACAAACCTTTGCTTTTGCTATTGCTGCTTCAGTTAGGGCTGAATCGGTTCCAGAACCCATGCAACTTGGTATCACCTGGCTGTCCTCTAGTGAGTAGTGTCTACAGCTACAACCCCATTTCCAAAAAAGTTGGGATGCTGTGCAAAATGTAAATAAAAACAAAATGCAATGATGTCCAAATCATTTAAACTCTAAATTTCATTAAAAATAATAGAAAGACAAAAATGTTAAAAGAGAAATTTTATTGTTTTTTGAAAAATATGCCCATTTTCAATTTGATGCCAACAACATGTCCCAAAAAAGTTGGGATGGGTGCTGGTAAAGTTGTGTAATGCTAAAAAACACCTGGTGGTTAACTGGCAACATGTCAGTAACATAATTGGGTATAAAAAGCATCCCAGATAGGCTTTCAGAAGTAAAGATGAGGAGGGGTTCACCACTCTGTGGAAGATTGCATGAGCAAAAAGTGCAACAATTCAAGAATAACGTTTTTCAACGTAAAATAGCAATGAACTTTTGCTTTTCATCATCTACAGTAAAATATCATTAACAGATTCAGAGACAAGGCCAAAAAACAGTATTTGCTGGCCGTGATCTTTGGGCCCTCAAGCAGCACTGCATTAAAAACAGATATGTTTCTGTAGTGGAAATCACTGCATGGGCTCAGGAACACCTCTGAAAACCACTGTCTGTGAAAGACAAGTTAAAACTCTAAAACACAAAGAAGAAACCATACAGACAACCATACCAGAAACACTCCCACCTTCTCTGGGCCCAAGCTCATTTAAAATGGACTGAGGGAAAGTGGAAAAGTGTCCCATGGTCTGACAAATCAATATTTGAAATTCTTTTTGGAAATCATGGACACTGTGTCCTCTGAGCTAAAGACCACTCAGCTTGTTACCAGTGCACAGTTCAAAAGCCAGTATTCATGATGAAATGTGGGTGCATTAGTGCACATGGCATGGGTGACGTGCATATCTGTGAAGGCACCATTAATGCAGAATGATATGTACATGATTTGGCAACATATGTTGCCATCTGGACAACGTCTTTTTCAGGGAAGGCCTTGATTATTTCAGCAAGGTGCTAAACTGATCTGTCTGCAGTCTAGACCTGACACCACTGAAAACATTTGGTGCATTATGAAGTGAAAAATACGACAAAGGAGACCCCGAACTGTTGAGCAGCTGAAATCCTGTAACTCGCCCATTTCTGTTCAAGCCATGGACTGTCAATCTGTGGGCAAAGGCCCGGTCACACAAATTACTGATTCACTCCTCATTACTGGGAGCTGGGCATCAGGAAAGGCTACCTTTTTTAGTTGCACGCACCCCAGTTCACAAACTTATTTTAGTGTTCCCTTGGCAGAAAATGCACAACCCCATCACATCCGGGCAACAAGAGGACATCATAGCCTGGCTTGCCTCAAGTTCTCTTCTGCATGTACTTCTGTAGACAGTCCACAGATTCTAGAACAGCCTGATATTTCCCTGGTCTGTCACGGTCTGCTTGAGGTTTTTAGCAAAACTAAGGCAACATGACATTGGCAGGAGTTACTGGCAGGCAAACTGGCTCTTGAGGAGTGGAGGCATTGGCTGGAGGGGGCCCAGTGAGTCTTCATTGTGTTAACTGACCACAAGAACCTGGAGTATCTAAGTTCACCCAAAAGACTCTATCCAAGACAAGCAAGGTGGGCTCTTTTCTTGACTTGTGTCAAATTCAGTACACAGACCTAAGTCAAAGAATTTAAAGGCAGACACCTTTTCCTCAGTGTGTGAGACACAAACTATTGGTCTGGGCCCATATAGCCTTGGGACTGGGACATCAAAGCATTAACTGTACCAAACAATTGCTATCAGAAAAGTATTGGTGGCAATCCTTGCATGATGACATCACATGGTATGTGCCATTTCAAAGTCACCCACACAGGTTCCAGCAGGTTACTTCATGCCCTTGCCTATATTACAGACTCCATGTTCACATGGATCCATAGATTTTGTCACAGATCAACCCAGTTTTTCCAAGTTATCTCACTTTATTCCATTTGCAAATCTTCCTAGTGCCTTCCAAGTGGTCCTCTGCTGTTTCAGTATACCAGATGATATTGTGTCTGATAAGGGGTCCCTAGTTCACTTTGAGTGTGGAGAGTGTTTTTGATCAACTGTCATGACCAACCTAATGAATGGGCAAAATTCCTACCATTGGCAGAGTACGCCCAGAACTTAATTCACCACTGTTCCACAGGTATGACTACATTCCAATGTAATCTGGGGTTTTAGCCACCATTACATCCCTGGAATGTAAGCGCTGAGGAGTGAGCCACATAAACTATGCCACATACAAACAAGGGCTTTATAGGGCATAAGAGAAAAATACAAACTAAAATATAGCCGCAAGTGGCAATGAGCGGGTTCAAGCATGCAACAGCAGTATGGGCCCTTCTGCAGGTTTAGCCAATTAGGCCTAAAAAGGCCTCAAGCTTTTCGTTTAGCCCATTAGGCCTAAAAGGCCTCAAGCTGTGGGTCTTATTTATAGGCAGAGTGAATAAAACTGAAAGGAAGTCAGTTCATTAAAAGGCCTTCAGTTGCCATAAACAATGATCAGAGGTCTTTAAACACATTATAGGTTTATATTCATATGTACTGATCTACACTGGTTTGTAGAACATCCAAGAGGTTGTCAACATAGATGTCAAAACTACATGATTAATGGCAGCATTTGTCACATAGTAGCACTTGCACAGTGGATTGGTTCTATATTTAAGCCATTGATTTGATGTAGGCCATAAAGAGGCCCAATGCACTCATAAGAGGCCCTATTGGTGTGAGGAGCTCAGTGAAAGTGGGTCAGAATTAGTGAAAAGGCCACAGTATGGTATCATTCTTGATCAGGGACCATATCCAAAGACGTTCACCAAGTTTTGGTCAGAATGACCTTTTGACCTCTGTATAATAAGTCTTTATATAGTGAAATCGTTGAATGAATAAGCCAAAATAAAAGACAAGCAGTGCAACTTTTGACACAACATGTGATTAGAAAGTTGTTCATGTAAGTGAACTGAGTCACATGGCACTAATTGTTTATATGTCGACCTTGTAATAACATTGTAATAGCATTTTAATTGATTTTTAAGTGTTTTGGAGTGCTAAAGCGCCCCCTAAAGGCCAATCTGGACCAAATTTGGCAGACACCATTACAGTCCAAATTTGTAAACATCCTTAAAGTTTGGAGATAATCAGACCAATGACTGTTGAGTTATAGCAAATCAAGCTAGCAATGCCATGTTTGCAGTAATTAATTGATTGATCCTCAATACACTCAGTGGAACAGTCAAAATCTTTTTGATAATTATTGAGGATCAGTGTCTTCTGAATCTTATGGTACTAACTTGATGAAAATTGGCAAAAATTCCATAGACTAGTTCGCAAGAATAGGTTTTTCACATTATGCAAATTAGCTCGAAAATTAAGGGGGTGGGGCAAAAATTGCACTTATTCAGCAAGTCTCAAGGAATCAGCAGAAAAAAGAATTTTGTCTCTATCTCACTCTGATCAAAAGTTACAGGCAAAAATATGAGTAAAGTTGAAAAAGATGAAAAGTTGAAACATAGGGCTAAAGTAAAGTATGAGCTCAGTGAAAGTAGGTCAGCATTAGTGAAAAGGCCACAATATGGTATGATTCTTGATCAGGGACCATATCGAAAGATGTTTACCAAATTTTGGTCAGACTGACCTTTTGACCTTTGTATAATAAGCCTTCGTATAATGTAGTCTTCGAATGAATAAGCCAAATACCAGACAAACAGTACAATTTGTGGCAGAACATGTACTTAGAAAGTTGTTCATGTGAGTGACCTGAGTCGTATGGCACCATTTGTTTATCTGTCGACCTTGTAATAACATTGTAATAGCATTTTGATTTTTAAGTGTTTTGGAGTGCTAAAGCACCCCCTAAAGGCCAATCTGGACCAAAATTGGCAGACACCATTACAGTCCAAATATGTAAAAGTCCTTATAGTTTGGACATGATCTGACTAATGACTGTTGAGTTATAGCTAATCAAGCTAACAATGCCATGGTTGCAGTAATTAATTGATTGATCCACACGACCCTGAGTAGAAAAGTCAAAATGTTTTTGATAATTATTTACCTAGATATGCCAACGAATTTTTCCAGACCAAGTTCGAAAAAGATTGGATCAAAATCCAGGGACTAGTTCGAAAAGTAGGCTTTTTAAACAGTTACTGATTACAAAAAAAAACTATGCACTTTTGTAATAAATATGCATTTGCAAAATTGTTTGGAATAACATACTACATATGATACACAATGATGTTCAAGCAAACTTGTAATAAAATAGTAATAATATGTAATAATATGTTAATTTATTACAGTGGTCAATTTTTTTCAAACGTGATTAGTTGTTAGAAAGTGGCTATATGTAGAGATCATTCAAGTTTCATTATGATTGGTCAATGTTAAGCCTGTCAAAAGCATGCTAAATGCTGATTGTCCGATGGTGACCATATACTTCAATGAATCAAATTGTCCTTATGGATTCACTTATAGTCTGGCCAACAGATGGTATCCACAAAGTTTCAGCCTGATCAGATGTAGGGATGCTGAGTAACAGCCATGTAGCATTAACTCTGCCCCTGATGACATATGCGCACAAAAATTGAACAGCTACCTCAGAATCTTCTCCCAAATGTGTCTGTCAAGTTTGGCTGAAGGGTTGTCGAGTTACAGAATTTTAAATTAATTCTGAATTATTTTGAATTTATCCAGAAGGGTTCATTTGCATATGGCAGCCATGTTGTTTAGAAAAGTCAAAATGTTTTTGATAATTATTGAGGTTCAGGCTCTTCTGAATTTTTTGACACCAAAAACATGAGGATCGGGCAAAAATTGTAGGACTAGTTCGCAAAAGTAGGTTTCGCATATTATGTAAATAAGCTCAAAATCTAAGTGGGTGGAGCTAAATGGTCCAAATGGCAAAGTTGTTTGTTTGGACCCAAGGAACTAGGAAAAAAATATGGCTTGTCTGGCAAAAATCTTGTTTAGGAGTTATAGACCCAAACGCGTTGACTTGTGGTCGACTGGGCTGATTCCTTGCGCCTGAGTAGCAGGAGGGACTACTACCTATTGACCAAGTTTCAAGTCTCTAGGACTTACGGTTTGGGCTGTGCGTTCCGTTTCAGGGAAGAAAAAGAATATGAAGAAAAATCTTGACAATTACAATAGGGTTCAATGCATTGCATCCTTGAACCCTAATTAGTGTGTCGTGATGACAAACTGTCCCTGGATGGACTCTTTAAGACCGCAATCTGCCTAGATAATCTGCTATGTGAGAGACACAAACCTTTGCTTTTGCTACTGCTGCTTCAGTTAGGGCTGAATCAGTTCCAGAACCCATGCAACTTGGTATCACCTGGCTGTCCTCTAGTGGGTACCGGCAGTGTCTACAGCTACAACCCCATTTCCAAAGAAGTTGGGATGCTGTGCAAAATGTAAATAAAA
Source organism: Colossoma macropomum (assembly GCF_904425465.1). Taxonomy (NCBI): domain Eukaryota; kingdom Metazoa; phylum Chordata; class Actinopteri; order Characiformes; family Serrasalmidae; genus Colossoma; species Colossoma macropomum. The sequence continues at coordinate 29,781,472 of NW_023494800.1, forward strand.
AACAAAATGGGTAGTTAGCCACATAAACTATGCCACATATAAACAACAGTTGCCCCCTAATTTCCGTGTCTTACCATCTTTTCATGTTTCCCTCCTTAGGCCAGTGGTTCCTGGTCCCTTGGCAGAGGCTGTCCCCTCCACTGGAGGTTGGTGGTGCTCCGGCCTATATAGTGTGCTGTCCTGGATTCTATAAGGCTTGGGGGCTGTCTTCAGTACCTTGTGGACTGAGAAGTGGTCTTGGTGGGCGGCTGGGGACATCCTCGACCCCGATCTCATCAGGGATTTTCATCGACATCGTCCTGATCAACCAGCACCACACCTGGCCCAGCACACACTTGTTTTGCAGTTGGAGCCACTCCTGGAGAGGGGGGTAATGTCACATCCCAAGCTCCTCCCACCACTCTCCCATGTTCAGCTTCACCGGACTTCTAATTATTGCCCCCGCCTTCCTTCACCTGGACCTCATCATTTGCATCTGGTCTCCTTTGCTTGTGACAACTGTGCATGAAAAATCTATGAGGCTGAAGCCAGCTTCTTATTCATGAGCGTCTTGTTCAAATTAGTGTAGAGCGACATCTAAGCAACTTTTAAGGCATTAGGGGATTCGTCTCTTGGAAATAGCTTTAAAATATATAATTTTGATGAACAGAGATGAGGTTTTAAGGGTTTCATCAATGCCTGGAGAGGGTCATCGAACATGTCTTCATAAAGTCCCATTTCCACAATGAGAATAAATCAATAAATTCCCAGTAAAAGTTGTTACGAGACAAAACTTTTATGAAACATTCTGTTGTTACATTCTATTTTTGTGCAGCAAGGCAGAGTTTCCATGAGATTTGGAGACCTTACAGAATATATTATTCTCTGGAATCATCAGCCTGACAAGTTCTAATAATCCTTGACCTGCTAAACCCTGCTGTAAATAGTCAATAAAGGCAGGAACTGGAAGGGACTCCAAACCTTTGCATGAAACATCTGGCATCTGCTTCTCTAATTTCCAGTGGACGATGCTAAGCTAACATTGCTAACAAATGCTGGACTTTCACCAAACCTATCTCCAAAAATACATGCCAAAATCAGAAATTATTTGCTTCAGGAATCTATCAAAAATCTATACAAATACATTAAGAAAACAGCTTTCTAAAACAGCATGGATAGACATTGTTCAAAGATTTAAGCAAAATTTAAACTACGATATCACATGCATAACACCCGGCTTTGTGGTTCCTATGCCACTACGTAGATACCACGTTTATTTTCAGCATAGCTAAGGCTTCATAACTGTAAGACGTTTAGCTAGAAGATGCATCTCATACAATGATAAAGCTGCAAAATGAGGTGTTGCATTTTGTAGGAACAGTAAACAGAACAAACTGTGAAAACTGTGTTTGACCGATCAGTAGAGCTTTATTTTACTGTAAAGGAGGATTATTTTATTTTTACCTACAAATCTGATTCAGCTGTGGAGTCACAACAGGACAGTAAAAGAACCGCATGTTGCTGACCACTGCCCTATGCAAAGAAGTTCATTTTTTTTATTGTATAGTCTAAAGTAAGTCATACCATATTCTAAGCCACAGCGATAAATCTGCACAAATAAAGAAGATCTGGATGCATTTTGGACAGGTTGAGAGATGAGTTTTGGGCATGTATTCAGTTGTTAGCAATGTTAGCCTAGCATCTCCGGCTGTAAACTAGAGAAACATATGCTAGACACAAATCATGCCTTGGCTGATTGGCTGCATCTGGGGTAACTGATAAATCATGATAATTTGATTTTTCACCAAACTATTCCTTTAATTCAGTCTAAAACACAGAAAAGTTACCATGCAGCTAAATTGACTGCCTTTCATAGTATGAAACTGACTCATGAGAAGCTAATGAAGAGATATTATCAACGCCTGCCTCATCTTTGTGTGCTATCTTCTCCATATCTTTTAGGATTCCCCTGGTCTGACAACTAGTCCCACTCCAAGTCTGACCATCTCTAATTTACTTACTGGAAATAATCCTTAACATTACAGAGATCCTGTGGGAACATCATTTCATGGGCACATCTGTGCAGCCAGTCCCATCCAGATAGTTCTTACGAGGAGTTATTGACGGAGAATGCTTAGTGCCACATAAATTGATTGTTTATTGTTGATACTTTAATTGTTTAGTGATGTAATATAACATCTTCTGATAATGCAGTTATACTGCATGAATCAATTTGCTAACCATAAAACACAACAGACTGTGTCATCTTTCATCATCTACAGTACTTAGCAAAGCAATATGAGACTAAACCCAGTAGCGGCAATGACTTCTGGTTTATGATCTCACAAAGAATGTTTCCAGGTTCCGGACAAAGTGCCAGCTTCACAAAACCTAATAAATGTATCTGCAGTTAAATAGTTTTACAACTTTCTGTACTGGTTGCTGTAAGATTACTCTGTGCATAGTGTTTATGATGAGCAGCCAATAACGTGAAACATGGAGAGAAACCTTTAATTTCAGCAGAGGATCAAGAAATCATACTACGGAAACATGAATAATATAAAGCAATACGGACAAAAAAGCAGCACTGCTGCCAATGTCATCATGTTGATGGTGTTGATAGTGATAGGATATTTACATTTAGTTAAGACTGGCATATAATTCTTTTAATATTGGCTAATATTTATATGTATTTAAGACTGGCAAATTGTCATGAAATAATAGCCAAATGGTTGCAGTACAATAATTTGGTTGTGTATTGATTTGTGTACTATAAAACATATTAATAGCTGATGATATGCAGCAAATTTCCAAGACATGCAACCTTAAAAGGACCAGCTGGGTCCACCTCCATCCGAAGGTTGGTCCTGATTTGGTCCAAGGGCTGTTTCTGATCCTGGCTTTGAGCAGGGTAAGCATGCAGTATAAGGTGTGATGGCAAGTCGTTGGGAATGGAGGATGAATCCAGAAGTGTGATAGGTGCCAAATCCTACTAAGGAAGAAGTTGGACACCCTATGACCTAATCGCTGGTATTTTTCGCTTTGACTGAAATAACCTCAATTAGACGTTTCCTGTAACCGTCTACCAGTCTCTGACATTGACTGGGGGAAAGTTTTTCCCACTCCTCCGTGCAAAATTCTTTCAGCTGTGTGGTGTTTGAAGGGTTCCTTGCCTGCACAGCCCGTTTCAAATCACCCCACAGAATTTCAGTAGGATTAAGATCCAGGGTTTGACTTTACCTCAAGCATTTGTAATGGATTCTATGATGGAGAGCTTGCCAGGCCCTGCTTCAGCAAAGCAGCCCCAAACCATGACACTTCCACCTCCATGCTTCACAGTTGGTATGAGCCAAAGCTTTTCTTGTTGCACACCTCCCATGAAAATCAAACTTGTGCAGTCTCTTTCTGATCATAGATGCTTGTACTTCATTGTAGGTCATTTTAGGATCATTGGAGACTTCTTCACACAACTTGCAGACCGCTCTGGGGCTGAACTTGCTAGGATGGCCTGACCTGGCCATGTTAGCATTTGTTTTAACCCTTAGAACCCAATGATTTTGGGGGGTAATTTTTTGGTATTTTGGGTCAATTACACTTACAATTACATACAATTGTATTTACATGAAATAGTCACACATGCCGTATGTTGTTATTTTCAGGAGATCCTGGGGTACTCTGATATACCATTATTTGACCTATAAATGCTAACAGAAATCTGATTACTTTAAGAATTTGGCTATTTTTATAAAAAATTACCTGGCATCTGCAAAATTTTGTAAATTGCAAGCATTTTGGTGATTCATTCTATTGGTCATTATAGGTGAAAACAAACAATTAGCATAGGGACAACCATGTTTTTTATTCATTTTCTGTCTACTAGGATTTGTTCTGATTCCTGATACACAGCAAGGCAGACTTTACTTTTTAATTATGAATTGAGTTGCATATTCAATATCAGATATTTTTCATTCTCAAGATCAAAGTAAACTGAAAGACAAAATATTGTTAATTATAGCAATAAGAACTGTAAGATTATTCAACTGATCTTTTTAAATTTCCTGCATAATTAAATAGTTAAGATGTAAACAAAGTCATTCAGAGTGGTTATTGTGAAATGGCCTGTTCTAGAGAAACTTACTGAGTCAGAACTGTTCACAGTGGTGGTGATAGGAACCAGACGTCCACCTCTAAAAGCTCCCTCACAGAAAGTTCCTACATGAAATGGTTATGAATTCACTACCTGATGACTGAGACACTGTTTTATGATCGTTTTGAGAAGATTTTAGCCTTAAAATCCATTCATGGTAGAGCGATACATACAGGGCCATTAGGGGGGTCAAAATGTGGAAAAAAAGGAAACTTTTTCACATTTTATTCCATCATCAACATTCCATATAAACTCAGAAGACATGTTTAGGTTCACTGGTGGTTTTGGACAGTAAATAAGGTGTTTACGTTTGTGTTGTAATCATGGCGACCCCTGGTTCCTATCACCGTATCTGAGTCTCTACAATTCAGCAGTGAAGAGAACGGGAAAGTAGCTTACCTGGAGGGATGGTAAAGTTAGATCAATTCAAAATCACTGAAGTTTTAAGGTTAAATCCAAAGGTGTGGATATATACGAGTAAGACTTTGTCTCTTTGGCTCTGTTCAGTAAAGTTTGAAGTCTGATAGCATCTTCACTGATTGTGGGAAGCAGTGTGCACTCTCTTTATATAGTTTGTGCATTCCACAACGGTTTCCGGTGAAGAGAGCTTTCCAGGGGTGGGTGGTTGCCATTAAGCTTAATCTTAAATTGGAGAGGGAGATAAAATCGAGTGGGCACAGAATCTGGTCTGCTGGATGAAAGACAGGCCCTCACTGATGCACTGTGTTCTGAGCCTGTACTGCTTAGTCCATTTAACCATTTAAAGAGCAGGAGGATGCCTCAGCTGTTGCAATTGGAGCTGTCTTGATCTAAAGAGTGTAAAGAATATCCTGTATTATGTCTGGGCTGTAAGCTACTGCTGCACAAAACACGTTAATCTACAGTAAGTGGACCTTGGAGAGTCTCTGGTGCTTCATGAACCACAAGGCACTAACATGGATGAACACAATGAAGAACCAGAACTCATGGATCTATAGGTGGCACCCAGGGCTGAAACTAGGACCAGAATTTTAGTGAGGTCCATTTTGCAGAAATGTGACCTACATCCCATACTGATTAACTACCAAATATGAGTATTAAACCATTTTTTTTTTTTTTACAAAATCCTTGTTTCTTTTTTACCCATTCATAACTGTTATGCCCCTTTTCTTTCATTTGTTCTTCCCATCCCTCCATTCTTCCATAAACTGCTATTACTTTTCCACAAACTGATTTGACTCCAGTTACCCTGTTTAAAGTTTACTTAATTTAATAACTTAACTATTTATTTCTATGTTTAGCTTCAGCTGAAAATACATACTGAAACCTACACTACATAAATGATAGTTTCAAATTGATTTTATTTCATTTACCCATCTCTCTCTCTCTCTCTCTCTCTCTCTCTCTCTCCCTGCTTGTCTCTTTTGCATCTCTGTCCTCACTGATTACTGTAAAAGCAAACATTAAACATATGTTACACAAGGCTGTCTGTATTAAACCCCAGCTAACGGGAAAGGCAGCTACTCAGTTAATGAGACAACACACAGCCTAATGTACCTTCTGATTTCTCAATAATGTTAGCTACAGCTACTATACCATCAATATGCTGGTTAGCAGTGAACTTTCTCATGCCGGTTATTCTATATGTTATGTGTAGGTAACAAAACCCAGCTTTAATTTCTCATCTAATCACTAATATAGCTGACTATGGAGCCTGCAGCCTAAACTGAGCAGCTACTGGAGCTGGACTAAAGTGTGCTGATTTAGCTAGCAACATTGTGAGCACTCCAAATAAATAAATGAATAATTGAGTTTGCATTTTAAAAGTATAATATGTAAATTATGCTCATAAACTCTTCCATTTTTACCACAGCGATGTTATATGTTAGCCTATAGCATGTGTGCTGCATATCTGAACATCTCAAGGAGTCAAAGTTACTCTGGTTCTCTGGGCAGCGTAGCGTCTCAAACACAGATGAACAGAGCGGGCAGTTCAGTCAAGGGCCGAACCACAGCTGAGGTCAGCTGAGAACCTCTCACTGCTCTCTGTGCAGCTTTTTCATAAAACACTTCAGAGACTTCCGAGGATCTCCAGGTCCTGATGTTAGTCTTGAACATGCCAGGTTACTATTTGGAAAATTTAGAACATAAGTAAGCACCCAAGGGAAGGTAGGCTGGGAAGAATGACTACACAGAGATGGGAGGTTAAACAAGGTGGAAGGACACACCCAATATGCCACCAACGGCCAATAGGAATGATGCAAGTTTTACTCAAGGTTGCATTGACTGAGCATTCATCAAGTAAAGCTGAGAAGTCTTAACAAACTAAACTAAACTGCAAGAGGTTGATTTAAATCAAAGATCCCATCTTAATGTCCAAAGTTGTCAATAGTTACACGAAAAGCATAAGTCCAAATCATTTGAATGTAAACCCAACCCTGTCTGTACCTGTAAAGTCAACTTAAATAAAAATAGTGAACGTAAAACACTTGAATAAAGTTACCTTAACTCAAAATATGCTAACAAATGATTTTACTCAAAATGACTGAATTACTCAACAATTCATTTTTGAGTTGGTTTGAATTTATCAGATTAAGTTATTCCAACTTTCTGTAGTATTTAAGTTGTGTTAACTTTGGTCAAATACTCTTCAGTCTGTAGGACTTATGCAAATGAATTGATCTCAACTAACTTTACCTAAGTAACTACGGATTATACAAGAACTAGTAAGTGTTACTAGATTTGATACAGATGAGTAAAGTAAACCCAAAAAATTAAGTGAGTGCAATTGTTACATTTTACAGTGTGTGTCCTTATAGCTAGCTACGACCATGGTGGCACCTTGCACTCCGGCCATTCATCTTCCATCTCTGTCATAGGAAAGGAACTCAGAATAGCCTGGTGGACCTCTGCTCATGATTGCCCCACTGGCAGTCCAGGAGATGTGGTGGTTGATGTGACAAAATCGATCTTTGTTTAGTCTTATTCTCCCTAGTTATTTCATCCTACGTATATATCCCTGCTGTGCCTCTGTTTTAGTGCTACCTACTCCCCAGTATCCTCCTTATTTCATGCTAGATTGGTAACCTCAGTGTCACTTTTTTACTGGGCTTCCTTGTCAGAAGCAGACATTTCTTATATGTTTACACAGCTGTCAGCATTTCGGCTTTGAATTGGCTTCCTAATTACAGTCCCAGGGCAAGCTGGTTGGTTGATGTTAGAAGGTCTTGTGCTTGTGTGTATTTAGTGAATGTATTTATGGTAGAGTAATATGATAAGGTTGTGTTTGTGATGTTTGCCAACTCCTACTCTCTGGATGGTTTGTCCCTGTTCAGTTTAACCACCGGGGGAGTGCTATAAAAGGAGATGTTCTCTCATTGTTTAGAGAGTGAGGGCAGACTACTCAACTTTACATTAAGGGTCACAAATGAAAGATTATGTTGTTAATAAGTTATTAACTACTCATTATTTATACATAGAGGAATTTAGATATCAGTTCCTAGTCAAGTCTGAATCACGAATTCATAACATACTCAGTAGTAAAAATGATGACTTCACTGGGAGAGGCACAAAGTCATAATCAATTAATAATGATCAATCAGTTGATTAATTGGCAGATATTATTAAAGGGACTTACACAAAAAGTACTAGTTAAGTACTAGTTAGGTCTTACGTTCCTTCTTTATATGAACACACTGACCAGTTCATTAGCAGCAAAATAAGCAGTAGTTAAGCTATGAAATAACTACAAACTATCAGTGTATTCAGTTAATAAACACTAAATACTTAATGAATAAGAAAGTAATGCTTAATGAATCATTAACTAGTATATAAAATACACACACACACACACTAACACCACACACACACACACACACACACACACACACACACACACTATCAAAGCTGCTTATTCTTCTGGGTTGCAGGTGGAGCTGGAGCCTATGTACACATCCCTGTTGCTGGAACAACCTCGTATCTCCAAAATGGTAACTTTACAGGAGAAAGAAAAAACCTACTTTATTTCAATGTAAGTCAATGGAACCAGACTTTTTTCCAAGTAATTTTGGTCGTTTCTTTTGGTCCATTAATCATGAAATTTACACACAATGTAAAGAGCAACAGGCATTTTCAAATTATGTCAAATTATGCCTTGCGCCTTCCTGTGTTTTCGATGTCTGCGGTTCCGTACGGATGCAGGCAGTGCATCGCTATGAGTGAATTAGCACGAAACCTAGTAGCTGCAATCCTAAATAATGAGGAGATAATTAACCGTATTCAGTACCGTTCTACTGATGAAGAAGTTTATTCACTGTTTTATCGTGGAAGGCCAAATGCAGTGACCCCCCACAGGTCAGGCAATTCTTGTTTATCAGACAAGCGTTAATGCAGAAAGAAGCACGCCTTTCACCTCACAGGAGCTCCCCACAACAACCCCTACCTACAATCTTCGCCCATTCACTCGGAAGGGCCCAAGACAGAGGAGGTAAGAACAGAACTGAATGCATAAAGTTTTAGTTCATCACGAATCAGCTAAACCCAGAACTATCAGAGATGCTGTACATGTGTTAACTGTAACAATAAAATATGTTGAAAAATGTAGATATTTAACAATTCGAGTCCCATACGCTGCGTGTAGCTAACATTTCTAAAGAGCAAGCCACTGAAGAACAGGGTAAAGGGGGGCTAACAAAGTATGCAGAGAAACAGATGGACTACAGTCTGTAACTGTAGAACTACAAAGTGCACCTATATAGTAAGTGGAGCTGATAAAATGGACAATGAGTGTAGAAACAAGGAGGTGGTCATAATGTTATGCCTGATTGGTGTGTGTGTATATATATATATATATATATATATATATATACACTGTATAGTTCTCTTTTTTCATTGTTTTATAATTTAATAATTTCTGTTTAAGTTTTATTCCATTTTTATTTCATTTTATTCTATCTATTTTTGTTAGCTTACTTCTATGTGTACTTTGTGTTTATGTGTATGTAAAATTATAGTGTTATCTCATATACAGTGTGCTATTCATTCCCTCAGGTTACAAATTTTGATGCCATGCCACAACAAACTAGTTGAGCCATCCCTTACATCCAGGCAGACTTTGAGTGGAGAACTTGTGAAAAAACTGTTTCATCAGAAGTCCATTTATGTCCGGCCTGACAAGGTCATTTTAATTGAGGAAAAACTATCTGTAAGTAATGCTGTAGATTTCCAGAAATGTATATGGCAGTACTGTATTTTACACTGGCTGTCTTTAAGCACTGTTACTTGCAGTTTGCTTTGACATATTATATAGTCTACTGGCTCCATGAAGTTTGTTCATTTTGTCTGTTCCTTTTGACAGTCATCTTCAGATGGATGCAGTAGATTCAAGATTCAAGAGTTTTATTGTCATATGCACAGCAGATACAGTCTTAGAAAAAAGATTTAAAGTATAAGAATATATTAAATACACTGAATAAATATAAATAAATATAAATACACTAAAAACAAAAAAGTAAAAAAGTACAGTTATAAATGCAAAGTTGAAAGAAAAATTAAAGTTACATGTGCGTTTATTCAAGTATGTAGAGCAGCAGTTCAGAAAGTGCATGTTGCAAGTAACAGATGTAAACAGTAGTATTCTGACAGCAGCAGTACAGTGTTTGTAAGGTGCAGTTATTGAGCGCAAAGTCAGCCAAAAGTTAAACCAGTTCAGAGTGTAGTGACTGATGTGTTCACAAGCCTGATAGCCTGTGAACAGAAACTGTAGCACACAGGCAGCTGTGATTTTGCAGAAATATCAGGCAGTGACAAATGTGGTAAATATTTTTTCTCTACATGTATCTACAAAGAAACTGAAACTTTAATGATGTTCATTCTGTGTTTGTTTCTGTGTTTACACTGTTTAGCTATGTTAAGTCTTTTTAAACCACATTCAGATTTATTTTAAGTAATTCTTTGTACTGAAATAAACTATACTAGTTTAAATCTACAGCAAAATGCATGCAGTGTCCAAGTCCAAAATGTGTTCTGATGCTCATTCTCATATAAGTTAGAAGTTATTTAGAAGTTAAACTTCACTCTAGTTCCATTTTCTAACAGTCCTTGGTAGGGAGCCTGATATTTCAAAAGAGGTTGTCTCAGCCATCTCCACTGTTGAAGCCCAGCCCCTCAACAGTAAAACCCCTTCCATCTCTGGTGGTGATCAAGTTATCTGGTGTGTCGCCACCCAAGATGTTTGCACTGATGCACCTGCCATCTCAGCTGATACCCTCACCATGTCACATGTAATCACTATTGATGAGTCGGTCACCTTGTTCACTGGAACCTCTACCATCCTCATGGCTTGTTGACAGGTCCTGCTGTCAATGCTAGTGCTGACATGCATTGCTTTTCTGCTAATAAGGCCTCTGGTATGTCCCATGGTCACACCCAAACTAGTGCATCTGGCACTAATTCATTCAGTACATCATACAGGTTTGTACATTTCTGTCTCTTTACATGCAGTATTTTCATGGTTCAGTTTTTATATCAGTGGGTCTTGTTTACAATAAATTTTGTATTAGAATAGATTTACTTGGTACTAGATGATTGTATCCCTTATTTTTAGACACTTAAGTAATGCACTGTCCATTCAAGAACAATTAAGTTATTAGACCATCAAGGAAGTTCTTAGTTTGTGTCAACATCATATATTTGAACCATAACAATGTCCAATATGAAATATTGCATATTTCATCTTGTAGCACATACCTTGACCTATTTGAGGAAGAATACCACTCTGATGACCCTGATCTCCAGGAAGCCAGTTCAAGGTCTTTAGATTCCAGCGTAAACGAGAAGCGAGTAGAAGAGATGACATAAAATTGAATTATTTAAATTGTAATGCATGATAGCAGTAACGTCTAGACTTGTAGCAAGATGAATAAGCAAGCTGCAAGTTCCTGAATGAAACAGAAATATCTGTATTTATGTATCAACAATATAGTTTTTTATGTGATAACTAATCATTTCTGTGGTCATTTTGTCACCAATATATTTTTTAAATCATGGTGTAAAATGTCTCAGAGTGAAGATTCCCCATAATGCTATAACATGCATTATATTTCATGTGTGTGTTATTTATCACAAAAGGTTTTTTAAATGGATTTAAATAAATATTAATTACAATCCAAAATTATTACCATTACTGTTGACCCTAACTATGACGTATTTGTTTATTTTTTTTATTGTTTAGTCATTTAAAGATGACCTTGGAGAGAATAATAGAACAGATGGCTTCTAGAGTAACTAATGACAGCACTGTATGCTTCAATATCATAATAAGAAATGTGTGGGATGGAGCATTCAGAACCATGGGCAGATCCAATTTTTCACCTGAGAAGAGGGTAGATGTTACATTTACTGATGACTATGGAACATCTGAGGGAGCCGTGGACAATGGAGGACCCACTCGGGAGTTTTTCCGGTTGTGTCCACATGAAATCAAGGACAAAATTGGCATCTCTGAGGGTCCACCTAATGCTGAAGTCCTCACATGCAACTCTAAAGGTACTTATGATTAGAGTGATTCATATTGGTGTGAGAGGCCACTTTTGGATTTCTTTTTTATTAATAAATACATTATTTGAAATGATTTGTGAGGAAAAGTACGAAATTTTCTGCTTTTGTTTTTATAATACTTTTTGGAGACAGGAAATTTAGCAATTAATACCATGATTAAAAAATAATACTAAGTTCTCACAAAGTTGGGTGGCATTGTAACATTTAAAATTTAGTCGTCTCCAATTCCACCCGCTAGTTAGGACTCCCCCAATTACACGATGCTATGAACACTAGGAGGGTGAAGGCTAACACAGGCTTCCTCCGAGACCTGTGAAGCCAGCCGCCGCATCTTTTCAAACTGCCGCTAACGTAACGTCATTGGACAGCTGAGGAAAGCGCCAATCGCCAGATCTGTTATGTCAGCTAAGAGACGCCTGCGCTGACTAGCATCGCGTTGAGTGATGGGGGGAGGTATGATACTCAATTACCCTATCAAAATACCAGTAGACATAGTAATTTAAGCGTGTTTTATGTTTTTTCAGTTGAAAACGATGTCTCTCTGGAGGACGTTCTTGTTTTCTTCACTGGATCTGACAGCGTTCCTGCCCTGGGTTTCTCACCAAAGCCACCAAAGTTCATCACCCATTCCTGATTTCCAGTGGCCACTACATGTGAAAATATTCTTTGCATACCAGTTCATGCAGAATACACTGCTTTCAAATCTGACAGGAATTTTGCCATATGCAATTCACCAGGATTTGGAAGAGCGGTGAGAGGTAATGGTATGGAGGGCTTGTGGGCTTGTAGGCTTGTCAGGTCATTATCAGGATGTTTTTTTTTTATTTTGTTTTTTTTTGTTTTTTTTGGTTTTTATATAATTGCTGTTCATTTTCTTATTTCTTGAGACAAAAATTCAGCATTTACTGTAATTAAGACATGAAGAAAGAGCTTGAGTCATAATCAAGATGTTTTTTTTATTTTTTTTTTTACATTATTTCTGTTCATTTTGTTATTTCCTGAAAGCCTCAGCATTTACTGTAATTAAGACATGAAGAAATATACAGTAAAAATAATTTATGTGTTTGGTTGCATAAGAAGATATACGTCAAGCCATGGTTTAGTGTTTTGGATTTAATAATGGGAACTTGGTGAATATTTAAGTTGATAAGCACATGGTTTCAGTTAAAAGTAACAATGTTTACATTCAGTTTGCATTGGGAGTCCAAAGCTTTTCCAAAAGAGCCTTATCTCTGTATAACTACATCAGCTGGCTTGCCCCGTCTTGTTTCTTAAACATAACAATATGACTATTTGGGCTGGACTGCTTTTGCTGTGCTATGGCAGATGGTTACCTCCCTATGGGTTGTGGTATGGCCTTTCTACAAATAAGTGGATCTATGTTCCTACTTTGTCTATTTGTCCTTTTAGTAACGATTGTGGCAGGATATGTGCATCCCAGACTTTACATGAACATGACTGAATAGTCTCTGATGCTGAGGAAGTTGAAGCATTCCAACTGTCCACAGTTGCAGTGGGGAGCTGCTTTCCATTGTCCTTAAGCTGAGGTGGTTCCACTGGCTTACAAATTCATCCACAGATCTGTTTATTCTTGGAAGGTAAACACGGAGAAGAGCCCTACTGTGAAGTACGTCAGTGCTATTTAAAACTCCAGTATTTTCCATAGAGAGGAAAAGGTCTTTAAAGTATGCTGACACCACCCTGTTTAGATCTGCCCACAATCGTTCAATTCTTTGTTTATGTACACTACGTCCAACCATAAAACTTCCTCTGTTTGTCCCTCGATTCTCAATCATATAACGTGCAATGTCAATATTCTCACTACCAGCATCACCCCTGACATGATGCAGGAGTCCAAACAAACCAACAGCACCCTGGAAAAGCTGCAAAGCAGTTGATGCTCTGTTGTCTGTGCAACATCTCGGGTAGGTAATGCAGCGACTGTAGCCATCAACTCCTCCGTGGAACACAAATCCCCATGGATTTAACTTGTGGTTTGTGTCAATATGCCTGGAATAAAAAGAAATGAGTCCATCATAAACCACATTTGATGTACATCAAAATGTAACTTATTTGGTATTTTTCATACCAGATAGACTATTTCTACTGTAAAACCTGACAAGCTGATCTTGTTTTAAAAAATCCAGGAAACCGACTGCCTTGAAAAAAGTGAGTAAATAGGACTATTTAGTCTTAACTTTAGGCTGATAGTTATATTTACTTACCTTTTTAAGGCAATTGGTTTCCTAGAATTTTTAAGTAAGATCAACTTGTCAGGATTTACAGTGCAGTAATAAAACTGTTACAACTCCAGATACATTGGATAGAAGTGTTTAATATAAAAAAAAAAAAAATCAAAGAATATATTCTATGCCAAGGTGTGGAAAAAAATAATATAAATAATAATATCAAATATTTGGAATTCATCATAATAATATTATTAATTCTTTTCATATATATTTTCACGATTATTGCATTATTTTACATTTTCATGTTTATTTCACACAAGATTTTTTTTTTTTTCATAGAATGACCTATACCACTCATTATTTCACATAGTTTTGATCCTCTTATCCTTACATAAATCGTTTTCATGTGTTTCATTCACCAGCTAGTAAGTAATGACTGTAATGATTAAACAACACATACCATACTTGATTTGGGACAGAGACATCATAGACCCTCTGTTGAATTGCCCTTCGACCTCTGAAGGCTCTTCCCACTGGATCTACTATTCGTAAACGCTCTCGTCATCGCTGAACTCTGATCCCTCTCCCTCTCAAACTGCCAGCGATGTAGGTCTCTCCTGAGCCAGGGGTTTGACTTAGAATCTCAGTAATGAGACGGTCAAGATCATCATTTGACATGTTGGTGAAATTCCCATAGTCTACTAAACCAAGTTGTGTCCTGTGGTTGTACAGTGTTTATGCATTATCCATAAAGATGAAAATACAGCAAAATAGCGATGCATGGCAGAAATAGTCTATTTTGCCATCCAAAACCATTTCTATCACTTACCAAGGGCTTCCTTTCTGAGATGCAGATGGTGTGCCCGTCCAATGCGCCTGTCTATCAGCTTCTACCGGACGTGTTATTTCAACCAACATCTCACTGAGAGGCTCATAAATTCTTTCAAGAATTACAAAAAATGTTCTTTCAGCAGCATTTTTTTGAACATGGTTACTCATAACCACTAAGAATGTCGCAATAATGGAAATATGATCCTCAAGTTGACGTGATATCGACTCCAAACAGTTCGTGTCATTTTGGAGTATGACCAGCTTTTGCAAAAAAGTTGCAAAAGATGCCATTTTGTCAAGCCAAGACATTCAGAATGCTATCACTTTGATGACAAAGACATATCTATAGACTGCGGAAATGGAATATATTCAAGTTTCATTCCATATATTCAGACTTTCATTCCGTATATTCAGACTTAATTCCATATATTCAGATTTTCATTCCATATTCTCAGACTTTCATTCAATATATTCAGACTTTCATTCCGTATATTCAGACTTAATTCCATATATTCAGATTTTCATTCCATATTCTCAGACTTTCATTCCATATATTCAGACTTTCATTCCATATATTCAGACTTTCATTCCATATTCTCAGACTTTCATTCCATATATTCAGACTTTCATTCCATATTCTCAGACTTTCATTCCATATTCTCAGACTTTCATTCCATATATTCAGACTTTCATTCCACATTCTCAGACTTTCATTCCATATATAAGATACATGAGAAATCCTCTCTGAACTGTATACATTTTGTAAATGGCTTTATTGTTCATTGTTGGATTTGTGCAACTTTTCACCAAGTACTGATAAACACTGTTGCACTGACCATGCTATTACAGTGTGAAACATTATAGCTTTTATAGTGTGACATATTTCTTTGTAACTTACAGCCTACAATGTCCTCACCAGAGCAAACTGAAATACATGCAGTACAACTTCAATAAGATTAACTGAATATGTAGCCATGTACCCATAAAAATGTATTTGATGCATTGTCTTACTAAATTGTGCCCAGCCATATTTCAAAAATATAAGTAAAGTGATAAAAACATACATAGTGAATCAGATTTCATACTCTGTCATCTTTTACATTTACATCATGAACAGTAAACTCAAGAGTTGAGAGTAAGACCACATTTTAAAGCAGAGAGTTCATAGTGACTTGCCATGTGGTCACCACAGCTATTCCACATTCACACCAACATCTTACACTAAAAAATGGCACAAAATTTACAGTAACAGACGAGGTTGAGTCTTAATGGGGCAAGATTCCCAAAATTAGTTTTATATGTTTATGTGGATAAGGACTCGCCTATTAAATGCTAGCCGGAATGCCCAGTTAACCATGGTTAAGCTGTCCATTTTCATGTTTGACTGTGGCATTCAGAGAACCTTTGATGGGGTCAGTCTAATTACACACTTTGAGTGTAGGTGTAGGTGTAGATATAGGTGTAGATGTAGGTGTAGACGTTGATGTAGATGTTGTGTTTGTTGGAGGAGTTAGTCTACTTGTGTATGGTTTCACAGGTCTGTAGGAAACATTTATCAGTTTGGTTGTGGAACTGTGAGACATCAGGGCATTCCTCACATGCCTTCTGAACTCATCTGAGACAAAGTAATACACAAACGGGTCCAGGCAGCTGTTCAGGCTGCCCAGACACAGCGCAATGATGTAAAAACCATAAACATTATTCTGAAGCTCTGCACCCAGCAGAGAGTAATGCACCATCAGCAGGATGTTACTGGGAGTGAAGCAGACCAGAAACATCACCAGCACAGTAATCATGAGGATTATAGCCTTCTTTTTCTTCTTAATGCAGCTGGTGTCTGACGTGGACCTGCTGAGGGAGCGAAAGGTCAGCAGGTATGTTACTATACACACTACACACGGGACTACATATCCCACAACACCCATAGTCAGGAAATATCCAGCAGGGATTTTTGATTGGCTGGGACGAGCAACGTCATGGCAGATAGTTATGTTCAGATTGAGGACTTTAACAGTCTGGTCATAATGGTAGAGGGGTATGGTGATGAGCCAGACCACAATCCACACGCAAACAGACATGCAGACTGTTACACGGTTACCTGGTTTCCTAGAAAGTGGGTGCACAATCATCCAGTAGCGCTGCACACTGATGCATGCTATGAAGATAGTGGAGCAGTACATATTCCCATAGAAAAACCCCACCAGGACTTTACACAGTGGCTCCCCGAAGGTCCAGTCATTGCGGTTGAAGTGGTAGGCGATCTTCAGTGGGAGCCACACGATGAAGAGCAGGTCAGCCAGTGCTAGATTGGCCATTAGGATGGACGCTGGATACTTCTTCT
Source organism: Colossoma macropomum (assembly GCF_904425465.1). Classification (NCBI taxonomy): domain Eukaryota; kingdom Metazoa; phylum Chordata; class Actinopteri; order Characiformes; family Serrasalmidae; genus Colossoma; species Colossoma macropomum. Next base: position 29,798,495 of record NW_023494800.1, read on the forward strand.
TTGTCCTGAAGAGGAACACCCATAGGGCCATGGCGTTGGTGGGCAACCCCACAATAAAGATGAAGACGTAAACGAGAGGGAGGAAGACTGTGGTGAGGCTGCTCTTCAGAACATGTATGTAATCGTTGGGCACATCCACACCATGTTCAGTCTCATTTCCTACAGGAAATCCAGCAAAATTAACTGCAGGGGAACTGTCTGTAGTGAGAGAGAGAAGACTGTGGTTTAGTGGACGGCTGTGTTTTTTGTACAGATTTTGCAAATCTGTGATTACATTTGATGTATGATGGCAGCACCAGGCTCTCTTACGGTAATTAGTTGAAGCTCTACACCAAATATAATTTCAATGTATGGGCTAACAGTTTGACCATTCATCACAACATTTGAAACATAAAAAATGTAAACAAAAGTTTCCATGATCTCAGTAGAGCACCATTTACAGAGCAGAGGGAGTCTTAATGCAGTACATGACCTTAAATATTTTGTCATACCCAACGCTCAACCCAAATCTCAACGCTGTTTAAGTCCTAGTTCAGACCTCTTAAAAGATTTGCAAAACAAAAATAAGCAGTAATCAAAACCTTATTAAGGAGTCATGGAAATTAAATGACATTATTCATGAATGACAGCACATAAGATAATTACTGAATGACTGCTTTTAATAAGCTGGTCTAACAAGTTAGTCTTGACTTTACCAACTGAAGATATATGTTTTTAAAAAGAAACAACAGAAACCCCGAAAGTAATTTGGTGTTTAGTATGTCCGATTCTGTGGTCAAAATCCAGTAAAACAGCTTTTGTCCAAAATGACTACCTGCTGTGTTCAGCTACACAGTGAACTACTTTTTATTTGTATAGTTTTCAGCATGTAGAGAGGAATTTTCAGGATGTGTTTCGATGACTACTGACTTCTATTGTTTGCCATCACTGTTAGCCTCGTAGCTCCTTTTCATTAAACATAACGAATACAATTTGGACTGTAAACATGATGGACTATGTCTAGTGTAAGAGGAAATTTATGTAAATGTGATTTTTTTTTACTGAACCATCTTTTGAAATAACCATTTTCTTTTTTAGTTGAACCTTGTCTTGCTCTGTGAAATTTTACAAATTTTAACAACATGTCTAAAAACTAATCAAGTTTAATTTTTAACGTTTCATGTAATGCTGTTGAAATGGCCACCACGTTCACCTGACTTGACAACTTGTGAATTTTTTTCTATGGGGCTATGTGAAAGGACTGGTCTATACCCCCCCTCTTCCTACAAGCCTAGAGGAACTCCAGCAGAGAATTACTACTGCGCTAGAGACTGTTATGCAAGACATGCTACAGCGTGTTTGGCAGGAGCTGGACTAACGACTTGACGTGTGTCGTTTCACAGGCGGTGCGCATATTGAACATTTGTGAAGTTTTGCAAAATTGGTTACAAAATCTACATCCCTCTGAATTTCTTGTTTGAATTTTGATAAATAAATCTTGTACTGTTCAACATGAAACCTATTTAATTTCGTTTGCCTAGGACATGTAGCTACTCAGATATTCACATCTCAAATGATGTCAATTTTTTTGGGACACCCTGTATTCAGTCTGTGGGGTCAACAGGATTTTATTTCTTTCTGTAATTATCATTATACTACCTCAAACAGCTGTAGTCCAAATTTGTGCCATCATTTCTAAATTTAAACCACAATGCAAAAAGCTGACATTGGCTGGCAACTGTTACTGTAAATTTTTCATTGCACTCATTTTATATATCAGTGCCTTTGACATTTTTTTGTATTGTTTTTGTCAATTATTGTAGTGATTTTTTTGACCCTTTAATTACAGCAATAAGAGCTGTAAAATGTGCAGAAAACAGTTTAATAGGGAAATCCATTCATTTTTTTTAAATTCCTGCATAATTAAATGGTTAAGATGTAAACAGAGTCATTCAGAGTGGTTTGGTGTGAAACGCTCTGCTCTAGAGAAACTTACAGAGTCAGAACTGTTCACAGTGGTGGTGATAGGAACCAGACGTCCACCTCTAAAAGCTCCCTCACAGAAAGTTACTGCATGAAATGGTTATGAATTCACTGCCTGATGACTGAGACACTGTTTTATGATAGTTTTGAGACTAAAAGGAGTTTTAAACTTCATTCATGGTCGAGGGATGCATGAGGTTTCCAAAGAAACTGAGACAACGTGTAGGTTCACTGGTGGTTCTGGATAGTAAATAAAATGTCTATATCTGTGTTGTAGTCATGTTGACGCCTGGTTCTTATCACCACCACTGTAAAGACATCTGAATCATTTCACACCAAACCACTCTGAATCACTCTCTTTACATTTCTAACACTGTTTCATGAATTTTTCATTCCCATTTCTTTCCGCATTGAAGAGAAAGAGAAAGTGACTTACCATCAGACATGTTGGTGATGGAATAGTAATGTAAATCCAACAACACTGAAGTTTTCAAGGTTAAATCCAAAGGTGTCGATATAAAAGAGTGAGACTTTTACTCTCTGCTTCTGTTCAGTAAAGTCTGAAGGCTGGTAGTTTCCTTTCTTCGTCTTCACTGATTTCAGGAAGCTGCATGTGTGTTCTTTACTCAGTTTGTGTATGCCACACCTATTTTCAGAGAAGTGAGCTTTCAGATGATTGGGTTGTTGCTGTTAATCTCAAGCGAGTACACTGTAAAAAGTGGGACTGGGGTTAATTAATATTTACTAAATAACTAATTGTAACCTCTACATAATAAAAAGACTATGTTCAGTTAGAAATCAAACTGAGCTAAATCCAGTAAATTTGAATGTTTTAATTAATTAATCGCAGTTTTGGTTGAATAAAATTAGCTGTAATACATTGAGTTGAAGTTACTTATGTTTTATCAGGAACAACAACGATGCAGAAAATTAATAGATTTTACTCATTGGGAGGTCATTGGTTTTAACCACCTCACATTTCTGCCCAATGCATTTTGTGCCTCATGGACACCAGTGACTACACGTTTCAGGGGTTGCAGTCCTCCAATGTCCCAAAGGTAAGACCTTTTTAATTATTGCTAGGAAACAAACAATTTCCAATCGGTCACTGTGGCAGTTGCTCATTCTTTTAAGTTACTGCAGCTCACCAAACATGTCAAACTTCCTGTGCTGTAAGTCAAATGTAAGCTAGCAGCTAGCTAATGCCTTTTAGTTTTTATTAGCAAAAGCTAGAAGCCTGGCCCGGACTTAAACTACAGATTTTGCTGTTATGGTACGGACAGAGGTGAGGCTCTCTGATGTGTCTGCAAAAAAACATACTGGAAGATTCCACCCATATTGAGGAGAGCAGATTACACCTGTATTGAGCTCCGAGCCGTCACCAACGTTTCACCGCGGAGGCGATAACTGCATGTCTGAAGCCGCTTCTGGAAACTTCGAAAGGATTCAAAATGCGTTTGGTGAATAATTTATTGGTTTATTTGACGTAGCAGCGGCTTTTCAATCGGATATTTATTCAAACCTAATTCTTTAATTTGTGCATGTTGAACTCTTTATATGTCAAAACGAAAATAAGCATCACTTGCTAACAGTTAAGTTAGCTAGCATTAGCTAGCTAACTAGCTCGCTAGCGAGTCACCTCTTTTGTATGACTGTTTGCTCTCACAAAATATGAGAAAGGCAACTTTTTAGCTAAATTACAATTTTAAAGTGAGACGGTGTCGAATTTATGGTATAATAAACTAGTGTGTACACTTGTTAGAGTTGCTAGCAAGCTAATTAACCTAGCTAGCTTAGCTATGTATGCGCAAGCTTAGGCTAAGTTAATAGCTCTGCTGAATGACCCTTTCACTCCGGCTAACCTGTGCTGTTCATGATGGGCTCAAATTTGAACGGGAGATGTCGAGTAACTGACCGGTGTTTGAATGACAGAAAAGCAGAAACTAGCTAGCTAACTATGGTCTGTGATGTGTGGGGCTGTTAGCTTGGTGGCCAGCAGGCTAACAGGCTCACACGCCACATATCAGGTTCAATGCTTTTCTCACAGGAGTTTAGAGAATAAAAACAGAAATCTAAGGGGGAGATGTGGAGTGACCGGTACAGGTAAAGCATTAGTTTAATAAGGTCAACTGAGCTTCTATTTGGCAACTAGCTGCCAAGTGATTTTACATGCTAACAATCCTTTATCACACTAAAGTTTGTGAAATCTGTTCTTTCTTCTCCTTATGTCCCCATTTTCAGGCTTAACCATATCTTTTCTTCTTGCAGTTACCTACATGTTTCCTACATCTACCACTAGCATTTCTCAGGCATGGAAGCAACTTTTATTTACCTCTCTTTCTCTGGCATGTTGCTGATTTGTTTACACTCATTTTTCTACATTTGTAATCGTCTAAGATGAATATGTCTGTCTTTAATTGAAGTCAGTCTTTTAAGCTTCATAGTTATTAATATGTCTGTGTTTCTCATGACTGACTGTTGACTGACTGTAATAACCTTTGGGAAAGAACAGTTTTGTGATGTTTTTAAATGGTTTCTCATGCTGACTCCAGTACAGATGTTGACTGAATACTTTTTCACAAGTAATATATAACCCAGAGTGTTTCTGCTTTTACTCACATTACCAACACCTGTCTTACACAACAACTAAGAAGCTGTGTATTTTGCCCACCCTGCTTCTCGCTGATTACCAACTCCAGAATAAGCCAGAAAAATATCTCTAAGCTATAAAAGCAGCAGGTTTACTAGATTCGAGAGGCTTGAATGCTTATAGAAATGAAGTTAGCCAACATAAATGTGCCTGTGTCTGTTTCAGTTGTTGAAGCTAGTCTTTTAAACCTTTACCAAATGTTTTATCTTTTACAGCCGTCCACTGCTGCTTCTGATTCTTGACTGATCAGGAATTGTCCCAGGTACTTTAATTTATAGTATCTTTATGGTATTGCTCTTTGTAATATTATTTCATATTACGTTAAATATTTTATTATGTCTTTTAGCACAAGACATTGTCAATATAATGTATTTTAATATGTATTTGACTCACCTGCTTTGCTTTTATCTTTACTTTGCAAAACTGTTGTATGAAAACAATAGAACTTTAAAGGTTGTGTACTATTGTAAAAGACAAAGTACAATGTTGTTCACAGTAACCTGCTCTTTCTTGTGTTGCTTTGCATATACCTTTGTTTTTCTTGTTACTTTGTACGTTTATTTTTGATGCTGTTTACCGTTTGTTCAGGATTCTTTATCCTTATGTTTTGTATGGTGAGTATTTATTACTAATTTTGCTCACCTATTTCTACATTTTACATGCAGTCATGATGAATCCATCTTCACAAACTGCAAGTGACAAAGAAATTGACCAGAGACCTCCACATCTGTCAAGAGCTGAGTACTTTTAACAGGTAGGAGTCTATCTGTTTCTTTCTATACAGTGCAGTGACACTGACGTGGTGTTGGTATGTTAGTGTGTGTTGTGCTGGTGCGAGTGGATCAGACACAGCAGTGCTGCTGGAGTTTTTAAACACTGTGTCCACCCACTGTCCACTCTATTAGACACTCCTACCTTGTCAGTCCACCTTGTAGATGTAAAGTCAGAGATGATAGTTCATCTGCTGCTGCACAGTTTGTGGTGGTCATCCTCTAGTCCTTCATTAGTACCACACTTACTATGTCAGCATCTCTGCAATGCTGAGAATTAACCAATAATACCTGCTTTGTGGTGGTCTGCGTGTGTCCTGATCGTTAATGAATGATGTGAAAGGGGGCTAAAAAAGTATGCAGAGAAAAAGATCAGCTACAATTTGCAATTGCAGAACTATAATTTCAGTGCCTCAAAGCGGCGCAACGGTGACACTGGCTGTCCGGTAGCTATGGTAACTGGGCATTCATTCACATACCCTGGCAGGTCCAACCATGCTACAAAGGTACTGGGCTGGCGACCATGCCGGTGGGCTGTCTTAGCACTTGCGGACAACGAGCCCACTCGGTAGAGGCTGCAGGCTAGCTAAACCGAAGAGGTAATGGCCTGCCCGCCCAGCCAGCGGGGTGGCGTCAAACTATGGCTAAAACAAAACTGAAAAATGGGCCACAGTACCCTGCACGTCTATCGGACCGCTCCAGGACGGCGGGGCACAATCTGTATGACGAGAGGCTGCGAAGAATCTCGGGTGCCGAACAGCCGTCCAGGAAAAGGACTAACCTTGCCATATGTACCTACAACTGCAGGTCTCTGGCAAGGGGGACCGGATTGAACCATCTGATGGAGGAGAAGCTGAAGATCAGGTGCGACATGCTGGGAGTCTGCGAAACACGTCAGAGGAAGGAGTTGAATGCGAGATGGAATGATGGTACCGTCGTGAGACTAGGATGTGGAGAAGGCCGAAGAGCGATCAGAGGCGTCGGGTTCATCGTCAGCAAGGAGTAGGCCTCGAGGATTATTATTATAGTAAGTGGAACAGTTCTATCAGGAGCTAGAAGACATTCTAGTCTCCAAATCCACTTATACCATCACGATGGGAGATTTCAACGCAAAGATCGGAAGAGGACGACAAGGTGAAAAGTACGTGGGAAGATTCGGGCTCGGTGAAAGGAATTTGAGAGGCGAACGACTGGCCACCATGGCGGAGGCCAAGAGGCTATACATGAGGAACACCCTGTTCCAGAAGGCACCGTGGAAGAGATGGACCTGGATAGCCCCGAACACAAGGTCGAAGAACGAGATCGACTACATCCTGGTCGACAAGTGACGCATCGTGCAGGACATCTCGGTGATAGCGCCGTTCAACATGGGAAGTGATCACCGCCTGGTGCGGGCGAAGATTGTGTTGGATGAGCAGAGGGAAAAGAGGGCTCTGCATCTGACGTCGAGGGAACAACGAGTGAAGGCCATGAACGAGGTGCAGCTGAGGGATGTCGTAGCGCATGAACGATGGGATCTGCTTCAGGGAATCGAGGAAGACTACGATTCGCTGGTTCAGAAACTGAAAGAATGCTTGAGGAAGGTGAAAGTTGCAAGCCAGAAGGAGCCATGTGGAAGGACCTCGGAGGGGACCAAGAAGATGATGGAGAAGCGGAGGAATATGAAACGTGATGGATCAGATCTGGTTGAGTATTCTATCCTCTGCAAAGCAATACGACAACACCTGGAGGAAGACTTCGAGAAGTTTAGGAAAGAAAAGCTCCTGAAGGCTGCGCAAGACAGGAAAAGCCTCAAGCAATGCGAAAGGAAGATGGCACTCTATCGAGCGGCAGTGATAACATTGAAGAACAAGGATGGCATCGCGATAAATGATAGGAGAGGAGTGGAGGAAGTTTGCAAAGCTTTCTACACTAACCTCTTCATATTGACCGTATATGTCCATCCACCGTCGCCAGTGGAAGTGACCTATTCTGGCCAGCGAAATTGAGAGGGCCCTGAAGTTGATGAAGAAAGGAAAAGCACCAGGAAAGGACGGCATCACCTCAGAAATGCTGCAGGCCGGCGGAAGAAAGCTGTGGAAAATCCTCGTTCTATCCCTCGACCGCTACCTAGCAGAGGGAGTAATACCCTCTCAATGGAAGGAGTCGAATACGGTCCTGCTGTACAAAAAGGGCGATCGAGAAGATCTTAAGAACTATCGCCCTATATGCCTCCTGTCTCACATCTACAAGCTGTTCACAAAGATAATCGTTGAACGATCTGGAGGAACAGCAACCGAGAGAACAGGCAGGCTTCAGAAAGAAGTACAGCACGATGGACCACATTTTCACTCTTACGCAGTTGCTAGAGCGAGCGAGAGAGTACCGGCTGCTGCTGTGCATCGCGTTCGTCGACTACGAGAAGGCCGTCAACAGCGTTGAGATCAACGCAGTGATGTGAGCCCTCAAGGAGCAAGGAGTTGTGGTGCAGTATGTGAACCTCCTGAAGGAAGCCAACACCGGGTGCACGACGGATGTGTTGCTGCTACAGGTGCTGCAAGGGCGTCAAGCAAGGAGACACCATCTCTCCGAAGCTCTTCACGGCATGTCTCAAGATGGTCATGCGAGACATAGACTGGGACGGTGGAGTGAAGATCAACAGCAAGCGGCTCACCCACCTCCGATTCACAGATGACATCGCGCTCATCGCAGAAAGCACAGAGGAGTTGCAGACCATGCTGAGCGAGCTGGACACCAGAGGCTCGGCGGTCGGCTTGAAGATCAACCGCGCCAAGACCAAATACATGAGACAGACGGCGTGACTCCCGGTAAAATTGTGGTTGGAGGCAATGAATTGGAGGAGGTGGAAAGCTACGTGTGCCTTGGGCAGGAGGTGAACATGAGACACGATTTGATGGAGGAAATCTCGCGAAGAATAAGATCAGGATGGAAGGCGTTCAACTCGGTGAAGGATGTGCTGAAGGCGAAGCTGGACAAGGCCACTCGCGCCCACCTCTTCAATGGCACAGTCTTACCTGCGATGTTATACACAAGTGAGACTTGGGCCACCACGAAGAGGGAAGAACAATGACTACTAATGTCGCAAAGGGCCATGGAACGATCAATGCTGGGAATTTCATTGCGAGACCACATCCGGAATGAGGAGATCAGACGTAGGAGCGGCGTGGAAGACGTGATCGCAGAATACCGGCAGGCCAAGCTCAGATGGGCTGGCCATGTCGCACGGTTCACCGACCACCAGTGGACCCGCACAGTTGCCGAGAGGTATCCGCATGAGCGGAAAAGACCACTCGGAAGGCCTCCAATAAGATGGGAAGACGAGATACGAAACACCATGGGAACCTTGTGGAGGAGACTGGCAAGATCCCGTATGGAATGGAAGCAGTTTTGTGACCAGCGATGTCCACAAGACGTCTGATGGACTGGTCGGTCAAGTGGTCAAGAACTACAAAGTGCACATGTATATCAAATAGACAAAATAAGTAAATACAAGGCTGCATTACCTAATAAAGTGGCCAGTAAGTGGACACATATAATCAAGCACAGTGATGTAATTTCATTTGTATTTTTTTTAACAACGTTGTAGTTGTTACCTGCTATTCCACTCAGTATGTCTGAATTGTGTGTAAATTGTACATATTTTGCTTGGGCAGTTTAATGCAATCATTTCTATAGGATTTCTGGTGTAATCAGTTCATTTGTGCTTACCTGTGAACACGTGAGCTTTAAGAATTGTTACCGTATCATGTCTTGAAAAATGATGTAGTGTCTTAATATATGATAATGCATATACTCCTTTTTTTATTCTAAGTTCTTACAGGAGTTTCTGTCAAGTCTAATAATGTTTTCAAATAAAATAATAGTTGTCGGAGATTTTAATATCCACTTTGACAATCCTCAAGATGCACTAAGTAAGGCATTTATATCTATCATAGACTCAATAGGTTTCACCCAAATCATAAAGGGGCCCACACACTACCACAACCACACTCTAGACTTAATACTGACCTTTGGTGTAGACATAGATAACCATTCTCCCCCAGAGCACAGCAGTCTCTGACCATTACTTAATCTCATACGAAATTCACTTCAGTAGTAATGTGCGTTCATCACCATGTTATTGTGCCTGGAAGGAGAGCCTTACAGACTATAGGAGAGCACTTGCTGCAGCACACTCAGCCTACCTCTTCTCTGTCATAGAAAACAATAAAAATAATCCTAGATTACTTTTTAGCACAATCTCTGAACTAACAGAGAACAAATCAGTTAGTGAACCCCAGATGCCATTAGCCTATAGCAGCAACGATTTTATGAACTTCTTTAGTGACAAAATTGAAAAAATTTAACACAGTTAAACTCTACAAACCTGCTTCCCCATAATGCCAGCCTCAACCTTGAGAATACTATAAACCCTGCAGAGAGGCTTGAATCATTTACCTTACTTCAAGAAAATGAACTAGTTAAAATCGTTTCTTCCGCAAAATCAACTACTTGTATATTAGATCTGATTCCTACAGGTTTACTCAAGGAAATTTTGCCAGAAATAACCAAGCCTATTCTGTCAATAATAAACTCCTCTCTTAGCCTTGGGTACATCCCAAAAACTCTTAAACTAGCAGTAATTAGAGCGCTGATTAAGAAATCTAACCTCGATCCCTGTGAACTATCAAACTATAAACCCATCTTGAATCTCCCCTTTATATCTAAGATCTTGGAAAAAGTTGTTGTAAAACAATTAAGCTCCCATTTGCATAGGAATCAAATCCATTAAAAATTCCAATCTGGCTTTAGGCCACATCATAGTGCAGAGACAGCCCTAGTAAAAATTGTAAATGATCTGTTACTATTCTCTGACCAAGAAAATGTGTCCTTGTTAGTCCTCCTCGATCTTAGTGTGGCATTTGACACAATAGACCACGCTATCTTACTAGACAGACTAGAAAACCTTGTAGGAGTAACAGGAACAGCTCTTTGCTGGTTCAGGTCCTACCTCACTGATCGCTATCAGTTTGTTAATATAAACAGTGAATTATCTGCCCTCGCAAAAGTAAAGTATGGAGTTCCACAAGGCTCTGTTTTAGGACCTGTAATATTCACATTATATATGCTACCACTAGGCACCATCATCAGTAAACATGGCATAAATTTCCACTTTTATGCAAATGACACTCAGTTATACTTAGCAAGCAAACCGGAACAAAATTAAACTTAGCAAGATTGAAGACTGTATAAAAGACATAAAAGACTGGATGTTGAGTAACTTTCTCCTTCTTAACTCCGATAAAACCGAGGTTCTGCTTCTTGGTCCAAAAGCAGCTAGAAACAAACTGTCTGATTTTACACTTAAACTTAACAATTTCTCAGTTGCATCAAGCTCACCTGTAAAAAGCCTTGGTGTCATTATAGACCCTGATCTGTCCTTCGACGCACATATAACTAATATTACTAGAACAGCCTTCCTGCATCTCCGCAATATTGCTAAATTGAGAAATGCGTTCTCTCTACAGGATGGAGAAAAGTAGTTCATGCATTTATTACTTCAAGGCTAGATACTGTAATGCCCTGCTGGCTGGATGTCCCAGCAAAAGCCTGAACAAGCTTCAGCTAGTCCAGAATGCGGCAGCCAGAGTTCTTACTAGAACACGAAAGTTTGACCATATCAGCCCAGTTCTATCAAATCTAGACTGGTTACCAGTTAAATTTTGCATTGATTATAAAATTCTCTTACTGACTTATAAAGCTCTAAACAGACTCGCCCCTCAGTACCTGAGTGAACTTCTCTCCCACTATGAACCATCACACCTACTTAGATCACAAGGTGCTGCTCACTATTAGTACCTAGAATTAATAAAGTTATGTCAGGGGGGAGAGCTTTCTCATACAAAGCCCCCCAGCTTTGGAATAGTCTTCCTGTTAATGTTCGGGACTCAGACACAGCCTCAGTGTTTAAGTCTAGGCTAAAAACTTACTTGTATAGTCAAGCCTTTGGTAATTAGTTTTCCTTGTCAGATCTAGACCTGCCGGAGTCTCTGCTGCTCTGCTAACACTGTAATCTGTGATCAGTCACCCATTACAGAACTGACACCCATTACAGAACTGACTCTCTGTGTGTTTTTCCTTTCCTTTTCTTTCTTTCCTTCACCGAGTTGAACAGCTGCCCATCCTGTGCGTCTGATGCTGCTGCCTCTTCTGCCTTTGATTGGGTGCCACTGCTCGCCAGCCCTCTGGACCGGCTTGACCACCATCAAGCTCCATGCTGTACTACGCCGTGCAAACCTCACCCTCACAACCTGACCCCACTGATGCTGCTGCTGCATGAACTAAACTAATCAAATTAATCATTGCTCCACCTGTTTTCCCTGTTTTTGTACTAACAATGTTTACTATCCGGTGTCGACCAGAGGAGGATGGGTTCCCCTTCTGAGTCTTGGTTCCTCTCAAGGTTTCTTCCTGTTTCTCTTAGGGAGTTTTTCCTTGCCACTGTCGCCACTGGCGACGCTCATGGGGGCTTAGACCCGGATTTCTTTCTGCAATGCTGATTTCCTTTTAAAGCTGCTTTGTGACAACACCTGTTGTAAAAAGCGCTATATAAATAAACTTCACTTACAGTGACTCATTTTTCTTGATCAGCCAGGGCAAGTGGCTGATTCTTTTCATGATCTTAATTCATTCCACCGTGGATTATCCGTGATATATATGGACACGTGCTGTTTTTCATCATCTCAACATAGCTTTGTGAGTAACCTGGACATTTTATTGAATCATGCAAGAAAAGTTTCTTGAAGTTCATCAATATAGTCTGTACCTTGGATTGTAATGGGTGTCATTTGTTGTTTCCTGTGTAATTTATCATTAGTAGTTGTTGACTGTTAAATCTATTCTAACTAATTGTAATTCCTTATGGTTGTACTGTATTTTTTGCAATGAAATTCTGGCAACCACAGTTGGTGGTAATTTACTGTAAAGTTGAACTTTGCAATATAATACTGTAATGTGTCATACGGTTGTACTGTGTATATCACTGGTAGACTGTAATTGTGTTAACAGTATATCTGTTGTTTTCAAAATAATTTGCTGTATACAGATTTACAATATATGCTTTTTTTCACAGCAATTAACCGTAAACAAACAACAGTTCTCAACAGATAAACTGACGGTTGGCAAAAAAGCATACCGTAAGGTCTTATACTTTTCCGCTTTATATGTTTATTGTGAAGATCTGGCAACCACAGCTGTAGTAAAGTGTAGTAAATATAAACCAGTTTTCACCAGATATTTAGTAAATGTAAATAGATTTTCCACAGATATTGAGTAAATGTGAAGCAATTTTGCTCAGACACTTGGTAGATATTACTACTAAAATATTTTCCTTGTTAAATTAAATTGTATTTACTCAATATTTGTGGGGTACATTAACTCATAATGTGTTCTATTACTAAATACACATTTCAATGGTTGCTTTTATTAACATTTACGTAATTTTTTGCTTAAATTTAGTTCATTTATTTAATGCATTTTAATCAAAGTTTGGATAAGTAAAATCTATTCAGTTATATTATGTGTCATTTGTTGCCATATTTTTTTTTGTTAACCATTAGTCACATTATTTACAGTGTAGGAGGAGACAGACAGGAAGAAAAACAGCTAAAATAGACAGTAACATAGTAATTATGTAATCTCAAAGTTATCTCCTAAAGCTGATTATAGATAGTATTTGAGTGCCGTCGCAGTGGCTGCCGTCATATTACTATGTCATGCTCGTTTTTGCACTATTAGTCAATAAAGCATACTGACCAGTGTCGCAAGAACAGAAACAAAAAAAACAAAACTGTAAAATTTTGGCCACCCTTACTCATACTCCGTCTGGCTTTGAGCAACGTTCAACTAAACATCTACTAAATGCAACTGAACTTGAAGTGGAGACTGAAAGACTGAACTAAACCTCGCCCTAACTCTAACTCTAAACCTAACCTTAACTTCAACACAAAACATGCACCTGTTCCTAAACCTATCCATAACCATGCACTGTTAGTAATAAAGGTTCTGTGCAGGTACATTTTTCATCCATCAAGGTACAAACAATGTAAATGTTCCCTCAAAGCTCCAACAGTGGTTTTAAGGTCTGATTGTGAACCTTAAATAAGTTTTTCCAGGTGAAAAGTTCGTATTTGTACCTTTTCATAACCGAATGTTTTAAACAGAACAGTAAAATAAAAGCCTGGAGACGAGACGGGGTGTGTGGAGTCAGTACAGCTTAGAACATATCATTTCAGTGGATTATGGTACCGTTATGTTCCCTGACTAAAGGTACTGAGATGGACCCTTGAGGGGACCACCACAGTGAGAAGAGGGGTCCTGACCCGGTGACAGTTACCTCCTTCATTTCTGAGAGTTTAGTGTTGTTAATAGTCAACTATGAGTGTCACTAGAAAGTTTACTAATAATATTAGCATCTGTAGAACAGTGGTTACCAACCTTCCTCCTGGAGATCTTCTTTCCTGCAGAGTTTAGTTCCATCCTACACACTTAAAAAGATGGTTCTTCAATGGTTCTTTAGTAAAGAAGTGTTTCTATGTAGAACCATGAGCATTTAAAAAACCCTTTGCATAACTAAAAGGTTCTTTGCATCATGAAAGGGATATTTAGGTTGATGGAGAATGTGCTGAAGATGGTTCTATATAGACCCATTTTCAAAAGGGTTCTTTATAGCACCAAAAAGAGTTCTTCTATTGTTACACTCTTAAAATCATGACAATAGAAGAACCCTTTTTGGTGCTATATAGAAGTCTTTTCAAAAAAGTTCTATATGTTTTAAACTTTCTATACTAATTCTGTTAAAATGAATGAGATCCTCTTTTTGAGATGGTTAATACATTTATTGAATGGTCACATTTCATAGATTGTTGACAAATTATAATAATAATTACATTTGAAGAGTTACAAGAGTTGAATGTTCCCCAATCACGGAACTAGAAAGCCAAATGCAACATAGATAAACATGAGACTGGCAGGAAAACTCGTACAAATACATGCTTGAAGGAAATATGCTGACTGATGACGACTGATGCATCATCCTAGTTTCATTATTCGCAGTGTTGTAGTTTCACTATAAACATTCATAATTGAAGTCATGTATTAAAATTAGAATAATTTGTACTGTTTTGCTAAAAATTTCAGGGTAACACATCATTTTAAGGTCTGCTTCTTCTCTGCTTCGACTATCAAACTGTTAGCAAGCCATAAATAATGTCCTACTAAAATAGCACCACATCATTTGTAAGCAAGAGGTCATCTGTACATTAGTTATCGACTGCTTATTGAATAAAATTAGTTGTCATCTTTTAGTTGCAAGCATTCCTTGTCTACATTTAAGATGTTAATCATGAATGTCAACTTATAATGATCATCAATATGACCAGACATGGTAGTGAATGCTTACATTTCAAAGCGTACTCGTACTGCATACTGTAATCCCGCATTATGTTTTAACTAAAATAATTTAAGTCTGTTGTACATTAAACTCAGCATGTTTCACATATTGCTCAACAATTTTAAGATTTTTGATGTGCACTCAAATGACATTTTTGAGTTAAATTATCTTACTGCTATTTAGTTTGGCCTGCTGCCATGGCAGCATTGAAACTCCACATTTCACATTTAAATTTGTAAATGTAAAATGGAAAATTACAGTACCATTGTGGTCATTGTGAAATCAGGTACCTGTTTATTGACTGATTCCTTATTACTAAAAGATTTTAAGTATGCTTGCTGAAAGTTTACCATTAATTAACATGTAATTTACTAGTCAACAACCAGTTATTTACAGGAGACCTTATTAAGACCATATACATACATTTACACCACTTTTCTAAGCCTGCTTACAAATGACATAGGCATTATTAATTGATTGATAATACTTATAAGAAGCAAACCTCTTAACAATTAATAAGAAGGTCAGCATATGTGTCCATTATAATGCCTTCATAAAGCTTTTATCAAGTCTTTTATTAGTGAGTAATTAACTGGCTGCCTATTACTATGTTATTAAACAATAGCTGATGTGAATTAAGCATTTTAATTGTGAATTATACATCATAATCTATGTCGTCTAAGGTCTTTATGGAATAGCTTATTAACAAACTCTGTAATGAATGTACTCTTGTGAAACTTTTATTAAGCCTTAACAAGCCATTAGCTGGTGATTTACTAACTGCTTATTACTACTTTATTAAGCAGTAACTGGTACAAGTGAATTAACATTTTTTTTCAATGTAAATATGAAGCATAAATCAAAGGTTTCACTTCAGAATAGGTTTAATTTAGAAGTAATCAGTGATTTCCTGCTGAGGTATTGATAAAACACCAAACCAGGGCTTTGAAAATAAATAAAAACATATTGGTGGAATGCAATATAACTAAATAGGCGTTTCATTACAGAGTTTAGACTCAATGTTCAAGTAAGGCTTGTGCACAAGATTATGATGTATAACAGGCATGTCAAACAGGTCAAACCTTCTGGGCCAAAGTGCTGTGGAGATCAGTGTTTACCTTCATCTATCCCTCCGAATTCTAATAACCTGAAGAGCTAAATCAGGCGTTTTTAGTGAGGCAGTGTGCTGAAGTCTGCAGTGCTTTGGCCCACGGGGACTGGAGTCTGACACATGATGTATAATACACAAATTCACCCTCTCTGTTTTTTTAATAAAGCAGTAATGGGCAGTTAAAGAGCATCATGGTAAGGCTTAATAAAGGCATAATAATAATATTAAAAATAATAATAATAATAATAATAATAATAATAATAATAATAATAATAATAAACTGGAAAACATTGCTCAAATGTTCATGGTGTATAAAATACAGTAAATAAATAGGAAATAGGAAAATGTACTATTTCTAGTTGTTACTGCTTAATAAAGTAGCAATGAGCTTGTTTTGTGCAGTGTTTTTGCAAATGTTTTGTAAAATTGATGAAAATAGAATAAAGTATGATAATGGGATTAATTTGAAAGCAGTTAAATATCAGTCCTGATATCAGTCTCCTGAAAAAATCTATAAAACTATTCTAGATTCTGTCTAACAGCCTGAGTCATTTTCATCCAGTGATTAATTTGCATAAAGTGCTGCTGAGTAAAACACTAATATCTGCACACCAGCCTGTCAAGGCAGGAGTCAGGCTTAGTTAGCATAGCACACACAATTATCCATCATCTCCACCCTCCACAGGGAACAGTGGTACTGTACTTGTGACTCAAAGAGAGCTGGTAAGAAGAGAATGATTTAAAAACCACTTTAAAACCTAAGAGCCCTAAATCAATGTTGCCATTAGAATCTTCAAAACATTTTTGCTAGAGAATAAATTTCTTAGACAAAATGTATAGAGCACTTTAAACAAAAGGAAAGACAGTAATAATGTGTTGAAGGCAGAAGAAAATTCAAAAATATGGGAGCACTATACAAATCGATAATAAGTGAGTAATAATATGGTAATAATATGGTAACAAGTTGTACTTACTAAGACTTTCAACTAATTTTCAAGTTGTTACTAAATATTAAGCTTGTAATTGTAACCATATACTGCACCTGACCATTTGATGGCTAATAGTAGGTAAGAAACCAATTAGAAACAATGAATAACAGCACTAATAACACAATATTTAGAGAGTAATGAGAAGAACACTACAGAAGCTAAGAGGTTCTAGCTAAAGGGGCTGAGGAAGAGAAGCTGTTACGTGGAGACTTTGTGCAGAATGGCTGAAGGCAGCTCACTTTTCCAGCTTATGAGGGTAAAAACACTGCCCTACAGACAGACTTCCTGGAACAATTAGAGGACTGTAACTTACCGGATGACATAAACACTCCAAAATTACATTTTATCTAAATAAACACAGCAAATGCTTATGTTCGCCTGACCTGTTTGTCTTGAATTCTTACACTTATCACAGTCACATCGGTGCAGGTGAGAGTTGAGAGCTTTCAGACTAGGTGTAAATGTGTAAAATACTTTTTAGCCCTCTAACCTAATTTGTGCACAATACTTTTGTTCTTCAAGCATTTTGTACAAAATAAATTGTTTTAACTTTTGTGCATTAAGAACAAACCAGCTTCCTTAAGGTGGAGGACGACAGTGAGTGAATTGAAATGATTCATAAGGTAATCACATTTATCTGTAATGTTGGAGCACCAAGTTGAGTATATAATGACTCCTGAAAGCAGCTTGTTCTTTACACAAGAGTAAATTCCTGCAACAGAGTTAAAGGAAAACAGCTGCTGTAAATTCAGGATCCATCCTTATTCACTGAGGCAATTTTAGGTTAAGTATAGGTTAACAAGTGCCTTTTGATGGTTCTGAGAGTGTCCTGAATCCGATGGCGACTCAGGTTTCTTTTTGGATAAAGGCTACTCAGTGTGAGAGGAGCCTTTGAAGGCAGTGATGTAGGCAGCCGCCTCTAGAATGGAACGCACTGACCGTGTCTGTTTGTTTCATTCCATTTAAAAAACTCAAAAGGGAGCCAGTGTTGTGCAATTAAGGTAGGGTTTAGACTTTTTGGTTGAAGTGCTTTGTGGTATGTCTGGTATGGCATAGTTAGGCATTTGGATTAAGCTTGTACCCCAGTGCTGCCACCTACATGTACAGCAAATCACTATAATGCATCCAGTGCATGTTGCATTTTTTGCAACTTGGAGCTAAAGAAGAATGTACAACCTCATTTCCAAAAAAAGTAGGGATGCTGTGAAAAATGTAAATACAAAGAAAATGCAATGATGTGCGTATCATTTAAAAGGTGTATTTCATTCAAAATGCAATCAAATGTTGAAACTGAGATATTTTATTGTTTTTTGAAAAATATATTGAATTTTGAATTTGATGCCAACAACACCTTCCAGAAAAGTTGGGACAGGGGGCAACAAAAGGCTGGTAAAGTTGGTTAATGCTTAAAAAAACACGTTCTCCTGGCAACCGCCAAACCCAGACTCGTCCATCGGATTGCCAGATGGAGAAGTGTGATTCGTCACTCCAGAGAACACGTCTCCACTGCTCTAGAGTCCAGTGGTGCTTGGTGATGTAGGTTTGGATGCAGCTGCTCGGCCATGGAAACCCATTCCATGAAGCTCTCTACGCTGTTCTTGAGCTGATCTGAAGGCCACATGAAGTTTGGAGGTCTGTAGTGATTGACTCTGCAGAAAGTTGGCCACCTCTGCGCACTATGCGCCTCAGCCTCCACTGACCCCGCTCTGTCATATTACGTGGCCGACCACTTCGTGGCTGAGTTGCTGTTGTTCCCAATCACTTCCACTTTGTTATAATACCACTGACAGTTGACTATGGAATATTTAGTAGTGAGGAAATGTCACGACTGGACTTGTTGCACAGGTGGCGTCCTATCACGGTACCACGCTGGAATTCACTGAGCTCCGGAGAGCGACCCATTCTTTCACTAATGTCTGTAGAAGCAGTCTGCAGGCCTAGGTGCTTGGTTTTATACACCTGTGGCTGTGGAAGTGATTGGAACACCTGAATTCAATGATTTGGATGGGTGACTGAATACTTTTGGAAATATAGTGTATCAAGTATTGACATATATGCTAAATATATTGATCATGCATGTGCTATGTTTAGGGGTTAAAACAGGAAATAAGTAAAATATTGCTCCTTGAAATGTTGAAACCCCTTAAAGTCCCAGTCTTTCTACATATTAAGCCTCATTTTGAATAGATCTCCAGAGCTTGAACACTGGAAGTGCTACTTTAATGGTAAAATAAAAAAAAAATGAGGTAAAAATACAAAAAGGTAAATGGTGATTTAATTAATAAGAAACTCACGGCACACTGAAGACTTACAACCAGAGGCAGCACACCATGTTTGGTTGTTCTTGCTTTAAAGCTGCTGTCAATAAATTAGCCAATCTTCTGCACTTCAGCTGCTCTACACCAACACCAGATACTCAAACTGTAGACCAGGAATGCACAGCTCTGGTCTTGGAGTGCAGGTGTCCAGGTTTCACCCCCAGCCTGCATTATTAAATACATGGGTATATACTGAGTATTTAGCTAAAATGATAAATAATTACTGTCACTCTACAATAGTAAATGTAGCAACACATTTTTGATATTTACCTCATCTTACCATCATACAGCCAACCACATTTAATGTATGTGAAGTCTCCTGGGAAAATTATAACTACAGACAGAATTCATTGAGGATTAACAAAATAATACTACATTCTTAAAAACAGTTTTACTTTCGAAGAAACAAAATGATTTTATTCTCTCACAGCTGCCGACTGAAAAGCTGCTCAGTGGTGATGACAGTTTGGAAATTTAGTGTCGTCTCATCTTCAGAGTCTGACCAAATCAGCTGTCGGTCAAATGTGATCTTAAAAGTGTCCATTTTCTGTTTCTGCAAAGTAAGAAGTAAAAACGTTCAAATGGCTTGAGCGTCTCCTACAGCTGACAGAGTCATTGCTTAGCAATGACGTATCAGTGGAGTGATTCAGTGTTTGTGAAAAAACGCTTCTCAACCAATCAGCGTGGCCGGAACTAACTGTTGTATAAATTTAAAATATTCTATGTTTTGTTGACAATGAGACACAAAAACTGGACTGTTAATGACTGGAAATGTGTTATCTGGTCAGATGAATCTGGTGTCTGCCTGTGTGTGAATGATGCTTGGCGTCGTGTTTATCATCGACCTCAGGAAGCCTTTGATGAGGACTGTGTGCAGCTGGGGTTCAAGCCGGAGGAGCTCTGTGATCTGGGGGTGTTTAAATTATGCTGAAATGGGTCGTTTGGTTAATGCAACACTAAATTTGTGCCAACATTGAGCTGCTGGACGATCAGATTTTGCCTTTTGCTTTCATCTTACAGGAACATAACATTCCTGTTCCTGTATTCCAAGATTCAAGCATTCACAGGGCTGAAAATGTGACTGATTGGCATGATTAAGGTTCAGGAGTGTTTTCACATCTGGACCAACCCGCAAAATCCCCAGATCTGAATCCTCTTGAAAATCTCTCTTGTAGGGTGACCTGGAACAGCAAGTAAGACTCCAGGGAAGGCTCCATGAAATCTGGCAGGACTGCTCAATTCTTTGATATCGCAGCTATTATTCATGTTCATGGAAGTCTTGCATGCTATTAGGTACGTTTCAGTCACAGGTGACTAAATGTTTGTCCAGTGGGCTTAGTTACACAGCTGTTACTCACTTTTACATCATGACAGTGTTTTTTGGTGTAGTTGATCGTAAAGACAGAATAACGTTGACCCTTCCACAGAACAAATAATTATATTACTGCATTGTGACAAATAATTATCAAATTCTAATGATTTGTTTCAATCAATCAATCAACATTTATTTAAACTCAGAATACATTGAGGGAGACCCTCATTTACAATGTAGCTGAGTAATGCAGGAATCAGGGATTGAGAAGTTGTACAGTAAAAAAAACTAAATCAAATGCTATAGTTAAATAACAAAAATAATTAAATCATAAGTAAAATTTAATAATAAGAAGCCACCAATAAACTGTTAAATCAATAGATGTTTAAAGTTAAAATATAACAACTTAGAGCAGATAAGGATGAAATAAATTAAGGAAATAAAAGAAATAGATGTAAGACAATAAGTTGACAATAATAAAATAAATAAAAAGAATACTAATAAAAGAAATAAAAAGAATAGAAATAATGACAAAAATAAAGAGAAAAGAGTACAAAAGTAAAAGAGTAAAAGGAAAATCCATAGCTAAGACATAGCTAAACCATACCAAAAGTCATATTAAAATTTAAGTAAAATCAAATAAAGCAGTTGCAGGCTGTACAGAGGTGGTTAGAGACTAAATGTTTATAATGTTCATGTGACACTGTTTGTGTTTGTACACTAAAAAAATTAGACTCATCTCATTCTCTCATTCCATCCGACCTTGGCCCTCACCCTTGTCCTCGCTCTCCCCTGCAGAGCTCTGGGAACAGCAGTTTATCTCTTGTGAGCAAAGCATTCAGTTTATTGCACAATATACACAGCGTTTATAGGCAATGTTACATAAACGCCTTATCACACAGCATTCCTTACGAGATGAAAAAGCATGTTTCAAGGGAGCAAGCAGTTTGAATCATTAAAAGGGCAAGGCGTTCTGCTCCGCCTGTCACCCGCTTCCCAAGTGAAACTACAGCAGGACATCCCAGAGGAAGGGAGGCAGAGACAAGAAGTGGTGAGAAAAATTCCCACCAGGGCTGAGTGAAAAAGGCCAATCACTGGAGGAAAAGCCTTTAGGTTTACCTTTTATAACTCAAATAACCCTTTTTGTGGTACTGTATAGAACCAGTGTAGCTGCGGTTGGGCATTTGGATTGAGTTTGTAGCACAATCTGCACCAAACGTCTCCCCCCAACATACAGTGCATTCAGTACACTCAGCCTGCAGTTACAGTGCGAGCAAAATGCCCACATTCGCTATTTGAAATTTACAATGTTATAGCCTACAAAGTCATTGTATGCATTTGTTGTGCGTAAATACAAAAGTGTTGATTTCCTGCTTCCCATTGACTTTGAATGCTACTGTAGTTACAGAGTGAGATGAGAAAATGAGCCTATTGGTTTTACTTGTCACTAGAAGCCTAACTAACCTAAACTAAACTAATGAGTGACCTGCACTGCTGTCAACTGTCATGGTTTACTTAAGAACTTTAGAATGTCATAAGACATTTTTTGCCTTTGCTGTGGTCTCCCAGCAGTAAATATCTATCTCATTGGATAAAAACATGCATAACAGAAACAAACAACACTTGATACATATTTGCAGTGCATTGCCCAGCTTTTTTAGATTAGCCAATACAGTCCCATTACATTAAAGCCAGGTGTGTTGATTTGTCAGCAGCAAAACTTCCTGAACTGCAGTAAAACGAGTGGTCCTGGCACAGGATACAGTGGAAGTTGGGTTCTGCCACCTGAACACAGCTGAATACAACAGAAAAATCTAAATCTAAATTAATTTTTAAGCTAAAATGCAGTGGAAATCAGTCTGAAAAACTAGTGATTTGCACTCCAACTCTAGTCCCATCACCTCATTCTACTTAGCAGTGTTTTTTTTTATCTAAGTTAGCAATATTATCTACCATTTAATTTTTCACATAGTAGTTTAGATAATTAACAACACTGTTTTAGAAAATGTAAAATCATCATGCAATTACAGTAACTGTACTGCCTTGATAGTTTTACATTGGAAGCAAAACCAATAAGAACTGGTGGTCACAGATAGATAGATCTGATAGATGCTCTACAGATACCTAAATCACTAACAAACTTTCTGGTGATGTTCAGTTAATTATCACCAACAGTATGGTTATGGTTAGGGTTAGGAGTAGGTGTAGGTTTTGCATTGAAGTTAAGGTTTAGGGTTAGGTTAAATGGGTGGACAATCCCCCAGTAGTGCTGGACACTGATGCATGCTATGAAGACAGTGGAGCAGTACATATTCCCATAGAAAAACCCACTAAGACTCTACACAGTGGCTCCCCGAAGGTCCAGTCATTGCTGTTGAAGTGGTAGGTGATCTTTAGTTGGAGCCACACGATGAAGAGCAGGTCAGCCAGTGCTAGATTGGCCATTAGGATGGATGCTGGATGCTTCTTCTTTGTCCTGAAGACAAACACCCAGGGGGATGTTGCATTGGTGGGCAAGCCCACAATGAAGATGATGATGTAAACGAGAGGGAGGAAGATTGTCGTGAGGTTTCCCTTCAGCAAATGTATGTCATCACTCTTTGGTAAACTTATGTCAGTGCTGTTCAGCCCATGATGTGATCCAGAGTGTGCAGTATCAGGAATCATTGTATTTCCATATGTGTCTTTTCTGGAGTTCCATAATCCCACCAAGATCTGAGTCTGTATATCTATCATTCTAGCTATCATTATCATTTTTTCATATAGTCATTATAATCATTAGATCTCTGTAAACACACACACACACACACACACACACACACACATACACTCAAAAACTAAGCAATAAAATAACAATAATAGAAGGAAAAGGAAGAATTAAGAAAGGAATGATGATACTAATGACAACAATGTAAAACTTAGCTAAATATATAATTCATTGTTGTTCAGATTAACGTACAAAAATTACTGATAAAATATTTTTTTCTTGCAGGTATCCAACTATTTGTGCAAGTAAACAGTCTCATAGTGACAAGGCAAAATTAACTGAACATTATTGCTTCTTGTCTACCTCAAAACATACAGAAAATATATAGAAAAAATATTGTATTTATTTATTTATTTATTTTTACTCATATTTTATGTCCATAAATTAGTAGGTTATACCAGAAAATACTATAATGAACAGAGGAAGAAAGCCACAGCACTTTTCTATCCAAAAAGTAAAAAATGGTTAATTTGCTACATAGAAAATCTAATAATAATAATAATAATAATAATAAGAAGAAGAAGAAGAAGAAGAAAAATTAGATCAATTCCAATAGGATTTATGTACCGTGTGTATTTTGTTTTGCTGTGTGTTGTAGAGCTGCTGAACACCAAGACTGTTTTCCTGCACTAACATAGGAGTTTCACCTCTCTCACCCTCTTGTCGTGCTTTGGTTTCTTCTTCCTTCAGGGTTTTTAAAAAGCTGCCTGTGCAGACCTGCTACATAGTGTTTGTCCTTCCAACATCCACACCTCTGCACGTAAAGTATGCAGAGAAACAGATGGACCACAGTCTGTAACTGTGGAACCACAAAGTGCTCCTATATGGTCAGTGGAGCTGATAATATGGACAGTGAGTGTAGATACAAGCAGATGACACTTAAACGACTTAAAGTATCAAAAATGAAAATGTGGATTTAAAAGTGGTTTCAGCAACTAATTTATTCAGATAAACAAAATCAGTTTATTAATTTACCAATAGAACTCCAGAATTGTGGGGATGTTTTCAATCAATTACTATTTCAACTGCAATTAGAAAGTATGTACTTGTGACAGTCACACATGCCATATGTTTTTATTTTCAGAAAACTCTGGGCTGCTCAGATATGATTTCATACACTCAATGTATGAATTCAAACATTCAAATGTTTCACACTTTTGACTCAAAGAGAGCTCGTAAAGCCAGAATACCTTAAAAACCTCTCTAAAACCTAAGACTCTTAAATCAATGACACCATTTGAATCTAAAAAAGATTTTTTGGCAAAAAAATTCTTAGGAAGAATGTATGGAGCTCTTTGGGGAACACAAAGAAATGCACTAAAATATGGTAGCACTTTACAAGTTGATAAGAAGTGGGTAATAATATGGTAATAATATGGTAACAAGTTGTACTTACCAAAAAATTGTCACTAAATAATAAGCTGGTAAATTCTAAACATATTCTGTACCTGACCATTTAATGGGTATAATAATAATAAAAGGTAAGAAACAAAGTAGAAACAAATGAATAACTATAATACCACATCAATTTAAGGATTAAGGAGAAGAACATTACAGAAGCTGAGAGGTTCTAGCTAAAGGGGCTGAGGAAGAGCAGCTGTTACGGTGAGACTGAATATCTGAAGGCAGTTCACTTTTCCAGCATGTAAGGGGAAAAACACGACACTACAAACTGACATAATGAGACAATGAGAATCCTGAAGCTTGCGGATGATGTAAACATTCTGAAATTAACTGTTTTTTTCCTTAAAAACACATTAAATATGTTGCACTGTTACACTTATACTAGCTACATCAGTGCAGGTGATGGTAAGAGCTACACTTCAGACTCAGTGCACATAAATCAGATGAAAATGTGTAAAATACTGTTTAAAATGCATGTTATCTGTTTATTAGCTGATTGTCTGAGTTGCTTTTTCCTGCATGGATTTTGTATAAAATTATAAGCAGTTTCATTCTTTGTTTGTTAGAAAACAAAGTGGGTTATTTAAGGTGGAGGAGAACAATGAATGAATTTCAATGATCTACAAACTAGTCATCATGATTATCTGTAGTATTGTGGCACCAGGTCGAGTTACATAACAACAGATATGACTCATTAAATCAGCCGATTCTTTACACACAATAAATTCCCACAACAGAGTCAGTGCAAGGAAAACAGTGGCTGCAGATCTGGGATCCATCTTTACACAGATTTATAGAAGAGGTCATAAACCTTTACAGTAAAGTGGATATCCTGTGTACAGCACATTAATAAAAAAGAGGTTCTTTAATAAAGACATTTGCTCAATATAGAAACATGAACACTCAAAGAACCCTTGGCTTGATTAAGGGGTTATTTGCATTATGAAAGTGATGGAGAATGTGCATGTATGTGCTATAGCTGGTTCTACATAGAACAATATTAAAGAGGGTAGATACATTTTCAAAAAAGGTTCCATATAGAACCATCAACAGCACATTGTCTGTTAATATGAAGAACCCTTTCACAATGCACTTTTATCATGGGTCATTTGAGTCTTCATGATTTTGTATAGAACTTATTTGTTTACCAAAGAGCTCTGGAAGAACCATCTTTTTTAAGAGTGTATGAGGTACTATGGTTCTGGTCCCAAATGCAATGTCTACAAAAGTTCCTTTGTTGGCCAACGAGAGAGGACCCTTTGAAGGTAGTGACGTAGGCAGCTGCCTCCAGAATGGAACACACTGATAGTTTTGTTTTTGCCTTCCACTTAAATTCTCCAGAGGGAGCCAGTGCTGCATAAGTGTGGTCTAGACTCTTTGGGTGAAATCTCTTGGCGGCTTAGTCTGGTATGGCATGGTTGGGCATTTGGATTAAGTGTGTAGGCCTGTCTGACACCTACACCAGACATCTTCCACCAACATACAGAGCATCCTATAATAATACATCCAATACATGCAGCCTGCAGCTATAGAAACGTAGAAAAAGTTGAGGTTTTACAGTTTTCTACAAAATACTCACATTTGCTATTTACAATTTACAACTTTGATAGTCTACAACTTCATTATGTGCGTTTGTTTCTGTGGTCTCACTGCAGTGAACGTACATCTCACTGGTTGAATACGTGTACAGTATCATAACAGACAACACCTGATACATGTTTGCAGTGATTAGATTGGTCAATACAGTCCCAGCAAATTAAAGTCAGGCGTGTTGATTTCTCAGCAGCAAAACACCCTGAACTGCAGTAAAATGAGTGGTCCTTGTACAGCATACAGTGGAGTTTGAGTTCTGCCTCGTGAACACAGTCAAATACAACAGAAAAATCTCCCGTATTGAGTGTTTAAGTGCCCTGAGAAGTGAAAACTAGGAGAAAGTGTATTTTGTAGAGTTTGTTAGGGGTAAAGATTGTTTGTGCTGGTTCAAATTGAGAACACAAGTACATCTTGGCAAAAAAGCTTATTATAGAACCCTAGTTTAGTGAGGCATGATTGGTTGGTGGGGCATTGCCGATTAATTAACCCTCATGTTGCTGATCCTGCTGGCTACTTGAATCTGTGATGAATGTGGCCACTGTGTTGAGTTTGTGATATAGTGTGTAATGTATGATATTATATTCGGGAGTGTTTGAATAGTTGAACTAGAGAACTCTAGAAAGCTCATTAATGCTGCTGAGTACCATTATATTGGATTCAGTGGAAACTGGGTGGTGCAGGTACGTTGTCTCTCACATCCTCTACAGGTGCTGTTTCCTAAGATGAAGATTCTGTGGAGACCTTCACGGGTCTGAAGGCCACCTTCATATCAGCTGAACGTGCACTGTGACAACTTAACATGTTCTTCACATGATCTCTGAACTCATCTGAGATAAAATAATACACAAATGGGTCCAGACAGCTGTTGAGGCTGGACAGGCACAGCATGATGATGTACAAGCCGTAAGTGTTGTTCCCAGTCCCTCGAGCCAGCAGAGAGAAATGTACCATCAGTGTGATGTTACTGGGAGTGAAGCAGACCAGGAACATCACCAGCACAATGATCATGAGGGTTATAGCCTTCCGCTTCTGCTTGTTGCTGCTGACATTCATAGATTTCCTGAGAGAGCATAATATTCGCAAATACGCCACTGTACACACCACACAGGGAACTACATATCCCACAATGCCCATGGTCAGGAAATATCCAACAGGAAAATGTGTTTGGTTTGGGCAAGTGACGTCATGGCAGGTGGTTATGTTGAGATTGCTGACTTTAATAGTCTGTTTATACAGGTAGAGTGGTACAGTGAGGAGCCAGACTACAATCCACACACAAACACATACACGCACTGTTACATGGTTGCTCAGTTTCCGAGAAAGTGGGTGCACAATCGCCCAGTAGCGCTGGACACTGATGCATGCTATGAAGATAGTGGAGCAGTACATATTCCCATAGAAAAACCCCACTAGGACTTTACACAGTGGCTCCCCGAAGGTCCAGTTATTGCGGTTGAAGTGGTAAGTGATCTTCAGTGGGAGCCAAATGATGAAGAGCAGGTCAGCCAGTGCTAGATTGGCCATTAGGATGGACGATGGATGCTTCTTTTTTGTCCTGAAGAGGAACACCCAGAGGGATGTTGCATTAGTGGGCAACCCCACAATGAAGACGATGATGTAAATGAGAGGGAGGAAGACTGTGGTGAGGTTTCCTTCTAGCAAACGTATGTCTTGACCTTTAGGTAAACTGACGCCAGAGATGTTCAGCCCACTCTGTGATCCAGGGGGCAATATTTCACTTCTTTCATTCCATGATGGCACCATGATATAAAGCTCAATCTCTGTCAAAAGAAAGAAAATTCTTTTAGCTGTTTTAAGTTTTGTCAAACAAATAAGTCTACAGTCAACACACAGGACTGTGCATTAAGAGAATATCATAGACATATAGAACAAAAAAGCAACAAGAATATAGTAAAAGTAATATTAATTTATAACAACAAATAAAATTCATAGAACACCTACAAGATGTAAGCCAAAGTAATAGCAACAATACTAAGAAGAATAAGAAATAAAAAATACACCAATCAAGACAATAATGATAATATCTATGAAAGCATTAGAACTTCTGCCAAAATCTAATTTCTTTTGTACATGTAAACATTCTCATTGTGGACAACCAAAGCAAAATTAATCAATCATTATCACTTCTAATCTACTTAACTAGTCTTGTCTAGTCTGCTTAACTGATTACATGTAAATAAATGTCATTACCATTTATTTATTTATTATTCTCATGTTTTATCTCCTGTAAATTAGCAGGATAAACCAAAAAATACTGTAATGAACAGACGACGAAAGCAGATTTTCTATGTAGTTAAAGTCTGTGTTCATAATTCTGAAATTTGTTTCTAAACACTTTACACATGTTAGAAAATGATTGCTGATAACGTGATAAGCCTGTTAACTATGTACTACTGAATTGTGGAGAACTGATCTTCATCACTTGCCTAGGTTATGCTGGTCAGCAATACCTTTTGCTAACTTGCATAAATGGGACAAATATTAACCATTATTTCACAGATTGAGAGGTCAATTCTCAGGTAGGTCAGTGTCCTTTGACTCCGAATTCGATTCTGGCTCTGGTGGCTCAAACATTTATGACATTAAGTTTCTAGACGGAGCGACTTCTGTGTTATAGTGGAAGCGCTGCCAACGACCTCATTTAAATCCAAAAGAAGCTTTGCTGCCTTACCTAGCGAGATGATGGACATGCTAAAATTTGTTTTGAAGTCAGCTTTCTGTTCAAATTTTCCCTGTTCCACCTTAAATGGTACAGCAGTTACATTCTGTTCTGTTGTTTGTACCAACAGACACCTGACCTCAACTTCATACTCTCAGAATTTAACTACTGCACCATTTAAGGTGAAACAGGAAAAATTCAGACGAGAATGTGACTTCAGTGTTGCATTTTACTAATGTAACTGCTGCAGCATTTAAGGTGGAACTGGAGAATTGGAACAGGAGGCGAATATGAAGGTGAAGAGAGCCTGTACCTTTCCTTTGACTGGGCATGGTTTCATTTCAGAGCAGAAAATATTGCTTATTTTTTATACTTGGCAATTTTTTAATCATTCAAATTTTGGCTGGGTCATTAATGACAGATTTTTCTTTGGTGTGACAACCTCAGAACACATATTTATTACTGCTTTACACACCTTAATAAAGCATTTTCACTTTTCAGATAATAGAGTGCTATGGAGTTTTAATTCTCTGTTCGTCACAGTTCTTTTTCAAAACACACCTTTTTTTGTTGGATCTTTTTGACTCCAGATGTTTTGTTTCGTAACAGAAAAAAAAACAAATATTTTGGGGTTTTGCTTACAGATTTCATATATCGTTGCTGTCAAAACCTCAAAATCAAAACCATGTATCCCCAAAATCTTTACAGGAGAAGAAAACACTGTTAACTTTATGTAATTCATGTAAGGAATCTTTATTTTGAGTAATTCTGAACCAATTCTGTTGTTTTTGCCATGAAATTATAACACAGTGTAAAGTGCCATTTTTTAATTATGAAAACAAAAACCAACAAACATGGAGATACAGGTTTTTGTTCTGACAATGACAGTGATGACATAGTGGTGTACATCGTTTTTCTTTTACACTGAAAGAAAAAAATTGTGCTCTGAAGTGACAAATACATGTTAAATCTGTCAATCTGACGTGAATAAAATTACATCAACACAAATCTTCCCAGAAGAAGTAAACTAACACTAGAAGTAGTTCTGATGCAGTTGTAGGTCTTAGTATATGCAAAACATTTGAATCAAACCATCACTTTCTCCAGTGTAATATGGAAATGTAGCTTACCTGGCAATGTATTGTTAATGTCAGTCTTATTCCAGTCCATGTCTGCTGAATCAGTAATCCTGATAAATCAGTGTGTATTCTGTTTTGCTGTGTGTTGTAGAGCTGCTGAACACCCAGACTGTTTTCTTGCTCTAGCGTGAGAGCTTCACCTCCCTCTCCCACTTATTGTCCTTCTGTTTCTTCTTCCTTCAGGGTTTTTTAAAAAGCTGCATGTTTAGACCTGCTGCATAGTGTTTGTCCTTCCTCCGTCCACACCTCTGTCGGTAAGTGATAAATTTCCGACATTTTTAACAGGAGGTGCTCGTCTTAATGGTAAAATAATAAAAAAAAATATTCTAGTAGAGTGATAAGATGGTAAATGGAGATCTGATTAAGGAAGAAAGTCTAAAAAGCTCATAGGTAGCCATATATACATGTAAATCAAGGGTCAGGCATGTATTTTGAAATATATGCACATATGTTGTGTACCTGTATCTAGTATTGACATATCTGTAATAAATATTGATCATACATGTATGTCTGATAATGGATGAATTCATCCCAGGACGTTTATAATTGGTACTATATTATCTGTTTGCTTCTAGGTATTAAATTATTAAATTTTTTGGTGTAAAATAAGTTTGAAGTGGTGTAGAAAACCAGCAGTGTGAAAAGGGACAATGACTGTAAAAACAAGGAGAAAGTTTTAATGAAGTGGCCGGTCGATGTCTGTTTTTATTGTAGTTAATGTGCTATATGGAGTGACCTCATACCTTAATTATGTTTATTTTATCAAAACATATCATTGAACCTTCCACTTTGTCACTACCAAAACAATCAGAACAGTACAGAAATTTAACTGTACCAAATGTTTTAGCAGTGACTCAAAAACACAGCCAGTACATGACCAGCAAACACAGCTTTGAACAGCTGTACACACAGAAAATCATTAATGTTTTTTATTAAAACACTAAAATATTTACTTAACTGCAGAAAATGTGCTTCAGCTGTGAAAACTCTTAATGTTTCAGACCAATTTTCACTGATTTACTTAGCCTCTTATTCTCCAGGGTATATTTTGTTTTTGTTTTGTTTGAAAAATTGGGACAAAAAAGTGAGATCATTGGAAAAAATGTTTTAAGTATTATTGTGTCAAGTGTAAATTTAGGGGTTAGGGTTTGGGACAGACACCTCCCAATAGAAAGTACATTTCTTAGATTGTACACAAATTATAATAAATCAGATTTAATTTTACAGATTTACAAGAGCTGAATGTTCCCCAATCAAATCACTAAAAAACAAAATGAAGCCTAGAGAAACATGAAACTGGCAGAAACACTCATACAAATACATGCTTCAAGGAAATACGTCGTTTGATGATTGGTGCATCATACTAGTTTCATTATTTGCAGTGTTACAGTTTCATTATGAACATTCATATGTGAAATCACGTATTAAAAACACTTCAGAGTAACATAAAAAAATATATAAACATTCCGCAGACATAAAGGTGTCTACAAATATAGATCAGCTCTAATATTGATTTCTAAAAAATAAAAAGTAAAAATAAAACCATTCAAGAGCTGTTTTAGTCCAGTACATTGTGACTAATTTCCTTAAAGTGAACACTAATATCTGCACTCCAGCATGTCAAGGCAGGAGTCAGGCTTAGTTAGCATAGCACACACAATTTCCCATTATCTCCACCCCCCACAGTGAAGAGTGACTCTGTTCTCTCAACTCAAATAGAGTGTATAAGGCCAGCATGGTTTAAAAACCTCATTAAAACCTTAAGACTTTAAATCAATGTCACCATTTGAATCTTCAAAACATTTCTGGCAGAAAATTTCTTAGGCAGAATGTATGGAGCTCTTTGGGAGACAAAAGGAAAGACAACAAAAATGTGGTAGCACTTTACAAATTGATAATAAGTGGGTAATAAAATAGTAATAATATGGTAACAAGTTGTACTTACCAAAGAATCTCATGCTAATTTTCAATTTGTTGCTAAATAATAAGCCTGTTAATGTAAACATATAATGCACTCTATTATTTAATAGGTAACAATAGGCAAGAAAGAAAGTAGAAACAAATGAATAACAGCACTAATAACAAATCATTTAGGGACTAAAGGGAAGCTGAGAGGTTCTAGCTAAAGGGGCTGAGGATGTGTAGCTGTTATGGGGAGACTTTGTACTGAATGGCTGAAGGCAGCTCACTTTTCAGACTGATGCCCTGGAACAATGAGGATACTGTAACTTACTGGATGATGTAAACATTCTGAAATTAAACATTCCTCTTAATAATCACATCAAATGTGTTGCATTGTTCCACTTATCAAAGTCACATCAGTGCAGGAGATGGTAAGAGCTAGACTTCAGACTAAGTGCACATAAATCAGATTAAAATGTATAACATACTGTTTAAAATGCATGTTATCTGTTTATTAGCTGATTGTGATGTTTTTCTTTCATGTATTTTGTACAAAATTACAAGCAATTTTAGTCTTAGTCTTATTCTTTAGAAAACAAAGCAGAGTATTTAAGGTAAAGGAGCACAGTGAGTGTTTGAAATGATCCTCAAACTAGTCGTCAGGATTATCTGTAATATTGGGACTTTAAGTCAAGTTGCATAACAGCAGATACGGTTCCTTAAATCAGCGGATAGTGTACACAATAAATTCCCACAACAGAGTCAGTGCAAGGAAAACAGCTGCTGCAGATCTGTGATCGATGCTTACATGGATTTATGAAGGAGATAATCCACCCTTACAGTAAGGTACAACCTCATTTCCAAAAAAGTTGGGATGCTGTGCAAAATGTAAATGAAAATAAAATGCATTGATGAGCAAATTTAAACCCTAAATTTGTTTCAAAACAGTACAAAGACAACATATCAAATGTTGAAACTGAGAAATTTTATTGTTTTTTGAAAAATTCTCCCATTTTGAATTTGATGCCTATAACACATTCCAAAAAAGTTTGTAATACTAAAAAAACAACTGGTGGTTGATTGGCAGCAGGTCAGTAACATGATTGGGTATAAAAGAGCATCTCAGAGAGGCTGAGTCTTCAGAAGTAAAGATGAGGAGGGGTTCACCACTCTGTGAAAGAATGCACCATCAAATAGTGCAACAATTCAAGAATAACGTTTCTCAACATAAAATAGCAAAGAACTTTTGTTTTTCATCATCTACGGTACATAATAACATTAAAAGGTTCAGAGAATCTGGAGAAATCTCTGTATGTAAGGGAGAAGGCCAAAAACCAGTATTTACTGGCTGTGATATTTGGGTCCTCAGGCATTGCATTAAAAACAGACATGATTCTGTAGTGGAAATTTACTGCATGAGCTCAGAAACACTTCTGAAAACCACTGTCTGTGAACACAGTTCATCACTGCATCCACAAATGCAAGTCAAAACTGTAAAACACAAAGAAGAAACCAAATATAAACAGGATCCAGAAACACTGCCACCTTCTCTGGGCCTGATCTCATTTAAAATGGACTGAGGTGAAGTGGAAAAGTGTCCTGTGGTCCAATGAATCGACATTTGAAATTCTTTTTGGAAATCATGGACACTGTGTCCTCCGGGCTACAGACCACCCAGCTTGTTATCAGGGCACGGTTCAAAAGCCAGTATTCATGATGGTATGGGGGCATTAGTGCACACAGCATGGGTGATGTGCTCATGTGTGATGGCTCCATTAATGCTGAATGATATATGCATGTTTTGGTAACATGTGCTGTCGCCCAGACGACGTCTTTTTCAGGGAAGGTCTTAATTATTTCAGCAATACAATGTAAAACTAGATTCTGCACATCTTACCACAGCAAGCCTCTATAGTAAAAAGGTTAGGGTGCTAAACTGACCTGCCTGCAGTCCAGACTTGTCACCACTGATAACATTTGGCACATTATAAAATGAAAAATATGACAAAGAAGACCCCTGAACTGATGATCAACTGACATTCTGTATCAAACAAGAATGAGAAACATTTCACTTTCTAAACTACAGCAGTGTCTCCTCAGTTCCCAAACACTTACAGAGTGTTGTTAAAAAAGCAGGTGACGACACCCAACTTTTTTAATGTGTTGCTGCCATCAAATTCAAAATGGACAGACATTTTTCAAAAAACATTAAAATGTCTCAGTTTTATCATTTGATATGCTGTCCTTGTGCTATTTTCAAATAAATACAGGGTTTAAATAATTTGCACCTCATTGCATTTTGTTTTCATTTACATTCTGCACAGTGTCCCAACCTTTTTGGAAATGGGGTTGTAGATATCCTGTGTACACTCTTAACTAAGGTTCTATATAGACACATGAACACCCAAAGAACGCTTTGCGTGATTTTACGGGTTCTTTGCATCATTAAAGGGTCCTTCAGCTTGATGGAAAATTGGCATGGATGTGCTATAGTCAGTTGTATAAAGAACCTTGTTGAAAAGGGTTCTATATAGCACCCAAAAAGGTTCTTCTATTGGTACAAGCAAAAGGTAAAAGGTAAAAATATGCACAGTATCATAACAGAAACATACAACATTTGATACATATTTGCAGTGCATTGCCCAGCATTATTAGACTACCGGCAGTGACTGGACCTTTGGGAAGCCACTGAAAGTGTTGTTCAGGTGATCCTTAAGAACCTGAACAATGTAGGAAAAACCTTATTGCTGAATTAAACATCTTTCAAAAGAAGGAATCAAAATGTTTACCTTAAGATTGTGCTTATAGATTTTTTTTGTTAGCTCAAATATGAAGCACCAGTACTTCATGGTAAATAAGCTTCGTATAGGACCCTGGTCTAGTGGAGCATGATGATTGGTTGCTGGGGTATTGCCCCATTAATTAACCCTCATATTGCTGAGCCTGTTGGCTACTTGAATCTGTGATGAATGTGGACACTGTATTGAGTTTGGGTTTATTATATTAAATTCTGGAGTGTTTGAACTCTGCTGAGTTCCATTAGGCTGGTTTTGGTGGAAATTGGGTGGTGCAGATACACTGTCTCTCACATCTTCTGCAGGTGCTGTTTCTTAGGATGAAGATGTAGATGATTCAGTGGAGACCTTCACAGGTCTGAAGGCCACCTTCAAATCAGCTGAATGTGCACTGTGACACATCAGTGTGTTCTTTATATGATCTCTGAACTCATCTGAGATAAAATAATACACAAATGGGTCCAGACAGCTGTTGAGGCTGGACAGGCACAGTGTGATGATGTACAAGCCATGAGTGTCGTTCTCGATCCCTCGAGCCAGCAGAGAGAAATGCACCATCAGTGTGACGTTACTGGGAGTGAAGCAGACCAGGAACATCACCAGCACAGTGACCATGAGGGTTATAGCCTTTCTTTTCTGCTTGTTGATGCTGACATTTGCAGATTTCTTGAGAGACCATAATATTAGCGAATATGCCACTGTACACACAATGCAGGGAACTACATATCCCACAATGCCCATGGTCAGGAAATATCCAACAGGGAAGTGTGTTTGGTTGGGGCAAGCGACATCATGGCAGGTGGTTATGTTGAGATTGCTGACTCGAACAGTCTGCTGATACAGGTAGAGTGGTACAGTGAGGAGCCAGACTACAATCCACACACAAACAGATACACAGACTGTTACACGGTTACTCAGTTTCTGAGAAAGCGGGTGGACAATCGCCCAGTAGCGCTGGACACTGATGCATGCTATGAAGATAGTGGAGCAGTACATATTCCCATAGAAAAACCCCACTAGGACTTTACACAGTGGCTCCCCGAAGGTCCAGTTATTGCGGTTGAAGTGGTAGGCGATCTTCAGTGGGAGCCACACGATGAAGAGCAGGTCAGCCAGTGCTAGATTGGCCATTAGGATGGATGTGAGATTCTTCTTCTTCGTCCTGAAGAGGAACACCCAGAGGGCCATGGCGTTGGTGGGCAACCCCACAACAAAGACACTGATGTAAACGAGAGGGAGAAAGACTGTGGTGAGGTTTCCTTCTAGCAAACGTATGTCATCACTCTTTGGTAAACTTATGTCAGTGAAGTTCAGGCCACAGTTTGATCCAGAATGTGCAGTATCAGGAATTAGTGGATTACCAGGTAGCTTGATATTTTTAGATTTCTTGTTGATGGCTCCCTTCAAGATGTAAGACGCTATCAAAAGGAAGAAGATTATGATTTCATTTTATTGTATCTTTTTGTCAAACAAATAAGCCTATAAATATATGTGAAGACATTATAATACAACCCCATTTCCAAAAAGTTGGGACGCTGTGGAAAAAGTAAATTAAAACAAAGTGCAATGATGTACAAATCATTTAAATCCCTATATTTCATTGAAAATACTACAAAGACAGCTTATCAAATGTTGAAACTGAGAAATTTTATTGCTCACTGAAAAATATATGACCATTTTAAAAACAAAAAGTCTGGTATAAAATGCTAAAAAAAACACCTGGTGGTTAATTGGCAACAGGTCAGTAACATGATTGGGTATAAAAGAGCATCTCCGAAAGGCGGAGTCTTTCAGAAGTAAAGATGAGGAGGGGTTCACCACTCTGTGAATGACTGCACCATCAAATAGTGCAACAATTCAAGAATAATGTTTCTCAACATAAAATAGCAAAGAACTTTAGCTTTTCATCATCTACGGTACATAATAACATTAAAAGATTCAGAGAATCTGGAGAAATCTCTGTATGTAAGGGACAAGGCCAAAAACCAGTATTTACTGGCTGTGATCTTTGGGCCCTCAGGCAGCACTGCATTAAAAACAGACATGATTCTGTAGTGGAAATCACTGCATGGGCTCAGAAACACTTCTGAAAACCACTGTCTGTGAAAACAGTTCATCACTGCATCCACAAATGCAAGTAAAACTCTAAAACACAAAGAAGAAATTGTACATAAACTGAATCCAGAAACACTGCCACCTTCTCTGGGCCTGAGCTCTTTTAAAATGGACTGAGGTTCTGTATTAAAAGAGTACAGATGCTAAACTGACCTGCCTGCAGTCCAGACTGGATACCCACTGATAATATTTGGTGCATTATGAAGTGAAAAATACAACAAAGAGACCCTGAACTGATGATGAGCTGAAATCCTCTATCAAACAAGAACAGGAAAACATTTCGCTTTCAAAACTACAGCAGTGTCTCCTCAGTTTCCAAACACTTACAGAGTGTTGTTAAAAGAAGAGGTGATGAAACACAGTGGTAAATACACCCCCGTCCCAACTTTTTTTGGAATGTGTTGTTAGTATCAAATGAGCATATGTTTTTCAAAAAAACAATAACATTTCTCAGTTTTAACATTGGATATGTTGTCTTTGTAGTATTTTCCTTTGAATAAAAGGTTTACATGATTTGCATATCATTGTAATCTATTTTGAGTCCCAACTTTTATTGAAATGGGGTTGTAAACATATAGGACATCAGGATCTATAATAATAATAATAATAATAATAATAATAATAATAACAACAACAACAACAACAACCTCATGTTTTACTTCCATAAATTAACAGGATATACCAGAGCACTTTTCTGTCCAAAACGTTAAAAATACATAGAAAATCTAAAAATAAGAACAATATTAAGAAGAAGAAAAAGTCCAGCAGTTCCAATAGGGTTCTATGCACTTACGAGGCTTGGACCCCTGACAAGTGACTGACAGAGAAATGAGCTACAGCCCACATGTAGCAGCAACAAAGACTTCAGACCTCTTTTTTTGGTAACATTATATTTGGATGGTCCCATGTAGATGTTTTGTAGATGGTCAGTCTTCTTTTAACTTTCAACTAAATATCTGTTAAAAGCAGCTGAACTTGAAGTTACATGTGAAAAACTGTATTAAATCTGCCCCTAAACCTAAATCTAACCTCTAGGCAGATTTTACACTTATTCCCAACCTTGCCCTGACCTTAACGTTGTGACAATCAGTATCACTAGAAAGTTCATGAGTAATATAAGTATCTGTAGGTCATCTATAGGGGACCATCCAAATAAAGTGTGACCACTTTTTCTAGTTTTCAAAATTTCTATGTAGTTATTTTTTAATAACAGTTATTTTTTAATAGTAGTTATTTTAAATAATAGTTATTATATATTTTTTTATATTTATTTATTTATTTATTTATTTTTTTGCTTTTAGAAGTTTTGCTTTTAGAATGAATGTGGCTTTTCCTCTGTTCATCACAACTCTTTCCCAAACAGGACCTTCTTTTTTGACCTTTTGTGCACTCCAGACTTTTTGTTTGGCAATAGAAAATGCCATATTTCAGGGTTTTACTTACAGATCTTATCAATCATTGCTGTCAGATCAAAACCTTGTATCTCCAAAAAACTTTACAGGAGAAGAAAAAACACCCATGTAAGTCAATGTATTAAGGCTTTGTTTGAAGTAAATCTAAAATCTGTTATGTTTGCCATGAAATGCATGGTGTAAAGTGCAAGTGCTGTTTTCAAGTTATATAAGAAAAGAACAAACAACATAAATGGACATACAAGTTTTTGTTCAGACAGTGATGATATCTTGATTTATATCATTTCTCTTTTACACTAAGAGAAAATGTGCTCTGAAGTTTCAATTAGGTGTTAAATGTGTCAGTCAGATGCA
The DNA here is from genome assembly GCF_904425465.1 of Colossoma macropomum. Lineage (NCBI taxonomy): Eukaryota > Metazoa > Chordata > Actinopteri > Characiformes > Serrasalmidae > Colossoma > Colossoma macropomum. The sequence goes on from NW_023494800.1 coordinate 29,837,198, forward strand.
CATCAATAGCATTACCTCAACACAAATCTTCCCAGAAGAAGTAAACTAAAGCACAGCAGTTGTTCTGAGGCAGAAGGTCTTATGAGCAGAAAACTTGAATCAAAGCGCCACTTTCTCAGATGTAATACTTTCTAACAGTTTTCGAAGGAAATGTAGCTTACCCCCCTTCTTTACAATGCTGAACAACTCAGTCTTATTCCTGTCCATGTCTGCTGTGAGATTCTGTCCAGTAATCCTGATAAATCAGTGTGTATTCTGTTTTGCTGTGTGTTGTAGAGCTGCTGAACACCAAGACTTTCTTGCACTAATGTGGGTGCAACACCTGTCTCACCCACTTATTGTCCTTCTGTTTCTTCTTCCTTCGGGGGTTTTGAAAAGCTGCATGTTTAGACCTGCTGCATAGTGTTCGTCCTTTCACCATCCACACCTCTGTATGGGAAAGTTTGCAGAGAAACAGATGGAGCACAGTCTGTAACTGTAAAACTACTAAGTGCTCCTGTATGGTCAGTGGAGCTGATAAAATGGACAGTGAGTGTAGAAACAAGCAGTTGGACTTAATGAAGTATCAAAAATGACAGAGTGAAGTCAGAAATGGTTTCAGCGATGAATTTATCCAGATAAATCAAACAAGGTTATTGACTGAAATTATGTTTGGTTCATTTATATAAGATCTTTTAAAGTTTTTTTTCCCTGACTCTGGAAGCGTTTCTCAATTCCACCGGCCTCACCCGCCTCTGAGGAGCCAGGGTCGTCAAAAGCCTCTCCTTTGACCCCAGAGGAGCACAATGAGTCAGAGCCTTGTCTGCAGCACCATAGAGGAAAGAAGAGGAACTCCCTTTAGGGAAAAAGCTGCTAGAGAAGAGACTAGACACATAGAGGCAAGCACCCCCGGAGGAGTGATGGAATGCCGCTGCCCCCAAACTTCATCCAGCTTGGTGAACCTCCAGCTTCATTTTTTTTAAGCTTTTTTAGATGCATATGTTTTCATTCCAGTTGATTTTATTGTTGTCTTGTTGTCTAATGTGCTCCACAAATAAAGGTGAAATAAGAGGCTTTATCTGAAAGGCAGTACAGGTAGACACACTCTCCTGAACTAGGAGTTAGAAATCACAAATAGAAAGCTGCTGTCCAGGGCTCTGTAAAAACTGTTGACCGTATTTGGAATTGTTGGAATTGCTGTCTTATTGTTAGGCATTTTCCCACATGCCTATTACTCACTGCCAAATCAAAGAAAAATAAACCAAAAGAAAATAAAATGGTAGATAATTCAGTTGTAGGTGGATGATGATAGTAAACAACTGCTTGGACATGCATTCTGTGCGTGTGACCAAACCATTACAGTAAGCAATGGATGGCTTATGGTGGTATTCTGGAGGCGATTGCGTGTCTGCCACAAGACAATTTGGAAAACGTAAAATTTGTTTAACCCCTTGGATGACACAGCTGCCTAAGGCAGCATCTCTGCATTTCACTGTAATGGCCGGGATTTAATGAAGTGAATTCTGACAGAAAACATACCATGTTTGTGGCCTCCAGGTCACCATCTGAGAATATGGCTCTGTTTTTGGCAAACAGAAAGCCAGTATTCACAATGGACGAAACTCATCGTAGTGTCTATTTTTACACTTAAACTTAACAATTTCTCAGTTGCATCAAGCTCACCTGTAAAAAGCCTTGGTGTCATTATAGACCCTGATCTGTCCTTCGACACACATATAACTAATATTACTAGAACAGCCTTCCTGCATCTCCGCAATATTGCTAAATTGAGAAATGCATTCTCTCTACAGGATGGAGAAAAGTTAGTTCATGCAATTATTACTTCAAGGCTAGATTACTGTAATGCCCTGCTGGCTGGATGTCCCAGCAAAAGCCTTAACAAGCTTCAGCTAGTCCAGAATGCGGCAGCCAGAGTTCTTACTAGAACCCGAAAGTTTGACCATATCAGCACAGTTCTATCAAACCTAGACTGGTTACCAGTTAAATTTCACATTGATTATGAAATTCTGTTACTGACCTATAAAGCTCTAAATGGACTCACCCCTCAGTACCTGAGTGAACTTCTCTCCTACTATGAACCATCACGTCTACTTAGATCACAAGGTGCTGCTCACTATTAGTACCTAGAATTAATAAAGTTATGTCAGGGGGGAGAGCTTTCTCATACAAAGCCCCCCAGCTTTGGAATAATCTTCCTGTTAATGTTCGGGACTCAGACACAGCCTCAGTCTTTAAGTCTAGGCTAAAAACTGATTTACTTTTAACATGTGAAAATTTAATTCTATCTAGTAAAAATAAAATTTTTACTAGTAAAAATGTCATTCTTACTAGTAAAAATTGAATTTTCATGTTAAAATTGAATTCTTGATAGCAAGAAAAAAGGATTATCTTTACTAGTAAAAATTTGATTTTCACATGTAGAAATTGAATTCTTGATATCAAGATTTAAATTTTTACCAGTAAATATTTAATTCTTGATATCAACAATTCAATTTTTATTATTTAAGAACTAAGTTCTTACTAGTAAAAATTGAATTATTACATGTGAAAAGTGTTACATGTAATAATTCAATTACAACTCTTATAAATTATATTTTCTACAATATAAAAATAAAAATACAATTTTAACATGTGAAATTTAAATTTTTACCAGTACAAATTCAATTTTCCCTTACTAAAAATTCATAGTTGTATGGCAAGCCGTTTTAGCTTTTAATCCCTTTTTTCTCGATATCAGGAATTCAATTTGAACATGTGAAAATTTCATTCTTACTAGTAAAAATTTAATTCTTACATGTAGAAATTCAATTTTTTATATCAAGAATTCAATTTACATATGTGAAAATTTAATTCTTACTAGTAAAAATTGAATATTCACATGTATAAATTGAATTGTTGATGTCAAAAAATTTTCCTAGTTAAAATGTAATTCTTGATGTCAAAAATTCAATTTTTACATGTGAAAATTCAGTTTTTACTAGTAGGAATTAAATTCTTACTAGCAAGAATTGAATTTTTACTAGTGATAATTTATGAGTTTCATTCATCTTAATGGGGGAAACATTTTAACTAATAAGAATTAAATTTCTACTAGTAAAAATTTAATTTTCACATGTAGAAATTAAATTCTTGATATCAAGATTTGAATTTTTACTAGTAAAAATTAAATTCTTGATATCAGCAATTAGATTTTCACTAGTAAAAATTCATTTGTTGATACCAAGAATTTAATTCTTACTAGTAAACATGGAATTTTTATATGTAATAATTCAATTAGAACTAGTAAAATTTTATTTTCTACACATAAAATTACAATTTTTGCATGTGAAATTTATATTATTACAAGTCGAAATCTAATATTCACATGTATAAATTGAATTGTTGATATCAAAAATTAAATTTTTCCTAGTTAAAATTGAATTCTTGAATAAATTAATAAATCAGTGAATAAATCAGCTAATTTTTATGACCCAACCCTGATCGGTGCTTCTTTGTCCAACAGTTTTATCTAAAAGCTGATTGGTTTTGACAGTGGTGTTTTTTCTGATATGCCCTAATAAACTGTGGAGCCAACATTAACGATGTTTAGATAGAGAGAATATGCCTTGCCATTTTTCTTACTGTTAGACACAAGATGACCCAATTGCATGTTTCCTTTTGAGTTAATTTTATACAATATTAACAGTTTTCTTCTCCTCTCTGTGGTAGGTTTTTAATGAAGGACGTGCAGTCCACTTTGGGCATTTTCGAGGGACACCCAGGCAACCTTTTTTTTGTTATGATCAGGCAGCCCTAGATAAGGGAAAGTATTATACTGGAGGGAAGCTTATTGCCTGGTCTCTGTTGCATGGGGGACCAGGCGTTAAGGCGTTACAACCCAGCCTTTATCAGTTAATGTGTGGTCAGGCTCCAGATCTTGAAGGATTTGATATTTCCATCTTGCCAGACAAGTGTGTGAAGGACAAGCTTCAGCAGGTATTCTGACGCTATGCCGTTTTTTGCTTTGTTGTTTTCAAAGTTAGAGCTCATTTTAAATTCTATAGAAATGAACTTTGAGGGAAAAAAAGAACAGTGTACTTTGTTTCTTATCTTGTACTTTAATATTTTGTTGAACAACCTAAAACACTGTACTATTTAATGTAGCCTAAATTTCTGTTTTGGTTTCTGTGCCTTGTCTTCTGCTGTATTCTTAGATTAAAGAATACATGGAAAAATCTTCAGGACAGTTTGGGTGACTGGATTGCAGACTGTGGTGTGCCAGGGGTATAAGAAGCCAAAGTCCATGACATTCCTCAGATACTTTCTCAAGTTGTGAAGCATTTCATCTTTCACAGGTATTATTCCCAGTGCTGTCAGGACTTAATATCTGTCAAATGTCAAATTCATTGCACAAAAATATGTTATACATAATTGTACCGTATGAGGCACGTGTCCGTTGATGTGCCACAGACTGTTCGTAAACGGTACGTGATATGTGTGCCTTGCAATAACGTTGCTCCACTTTTGCGCAGCTGCTGCGGGATCGATTCTGTTCAGCGTGTCGCGCACTGGACGTCGGGGAACACATATACCCGCAGCAGAAACATAGCCCCTCATCATCTACCAGGACAGTTCTCAACATTAGACACACATTAACTAGGCTATGTTTTTCCATAGAAGGTTAACAGATTTTCTGATGGATGGCTTAACTGCAATTATGGGGCAATCGTTTTCCTTATACCTCAACTTGCTCTGTGACACTCTTCCTTATGCCTCAACTTAGGAATTCAGCCTCCTACCTCACAACCTGACCTGGGATGTTGTTGATGTAGCATTCTTACGTGCTGTTCGAGATCACTGTCACTGACGGGAGTAAATCTTTGTCTAATCATAAATGCCCAGAGATCTTAGTTTTCTATAAATGAAGGATGATGAGCAACCAAGAAGCCGTGCCATCGATTTCACCTTAAATCCTTGGTTCAATAAAAGTTCCAGTTGTTCTCTTGATACGTCTATTCTGGGTCTTCCACGGGAACCTGAAATATCCAATAAGAAAAACACACTGAACGCAGGCAATGTTCAAAGTGTAGTTATAGAACTAATCAAAAAAGTCGTTTGAATTAATGCAGTAGGCCTACATAGTGGTTGTATGATGCATACCAGTGCTACTACGCTAGGCAGAGTATGAAGCAGTTGGCACATCAGCAGTTATGGAAGACTGTAATGCAGTCAGACTCTCAAACAACTCTGTGAATGTTTCAAGGCTCAAATGGTGCTCAATACGACGCAGATTAGCAATGAGAGAATTAATAATGCCAACATTGTGCAGGCCTCCTTTGCTGCCTTGCTGGAAGTTTCTTTCGATTAGCCTGAATCTCCTCATAATCTGCCCAAGGACCACCAATGCCAGAGTTTAACAGTAGTCTACGATCAAGCAGTATGGCCTCATCTTGTGTGCACGTCACAGAGGAGACAGGAGCACTTTCATTTAAAGTGTTGTGAAACATTCACATTTTTAAAGCTTTTTTAATGTATTTTTTTAAATATGCCGCAAGATTTGTTAAGTACAAGCTTTACTATTTTTTCCCGAAAACTAAATTGTACAATATATGTGGTACTTGCTGTTGTCTCTTTAAGAAAAGCACAAACCAGATTATCTCCGCCTTCACATCCACATGCAAATCAAGCTAATTGACATTAGAACATTTAATAATTCAATTTGTACTAGTAAAAATTCAATTCTTACTAGTAAAAATTTAATTCCTGATATCAAGAAAAAAAGGATTAAAAGCTAAAACAGCTTGCCATATAGTTGGTATTTTTACTAGTAAAAATTGAATTCTTGATAACAAAAATTGAATGCTTGATATCAAAAATTCATTTTGTACTAGTAAAAAATCAATTCCTGATATCAAGAATTAAATTGTTTATATCAAAAATTATTTTTTTACTAGTAAAAAATTTAAATTTTTACAATTCCTAATATCAGGAATTAAAATTTTGATATCCAGAATTAAATTTTGACTAGAAAAAGTTCTGTAAAAATTACATTTTTGATATTAGTAATTTAGATTTCAGGAATTGAATTTTTACTAGTTCAAATTTATTCAAATAAGCCAGTAATGTGTCTGTTTAAATCTATCCAATAATGGGCCATTGTCACTGCTAGTGGGAGTGTCTCCACAGAGCCAAGATTGCCAAGTCTGCAGCCTGCTTAGAATTGTAAGGTTTTCAAAGTAAAATGACAATGGATTAGAGTAAACAGAATTATTTACTTTGATGTGTGCTTTTAAATGTTTACATATTTCTATACATTTACAGTAGCTTATATTTTTGAGTCTTGGTTTATGAAGAGCTCTTGATTTTGCAATCTGTAACATTACTTACAAAGCTTTCTGGCAACCATGCTCCCATTAAGTGTTGTGTGCATGTCAGTGTAGATAAAGGAGCAGATTCTTTGAAAGTTTTGCAAGACAATAACATTTTAAATGTTTTTTAATGTAAATGTTTGAATGTACTGCAAGCTAAAGGGCAAGCATTATTTTTCCTAATGACTTAATACATAATATATATTTTTGATACTTGCCGTTGTCTCTTTAAGAAAAGCACAATGCAAATCATCCCCGCCTTCACATCCACATGCAAATCAAGGTAATTAACATTAGAACATGTAATAATTCAATTTGTACTAGTAAAAATGCAATTCTTACTTGCTAAAATATTTTTTACAAGTGAAAATTTAATTTCCACTTTTAAAAATTTTATTCTTGTTATAAAAAATATAATTTTAACTAGTAAAAATTTTATTTTTGATATCAAAAAAATATAATTTTTACAAGTTAAAATTTTATTTTTACTAGTAGAAATTAAATTTTTACTAGTAGAAATTCAATTATTACAAGTAAAAATCCAATTCTTGATATCCAGAATTTAAATTTTACTAGTGGAAGTCTCCCTGTTCTCCCTGTGTCTGAATGGTTTTCCTCCCACAGTCAGACTCCTTGGAGATGCTAAATTGCCCCCCCAGGTGTGAGTGAGTGTGAATGTTTATATCTGTGTGTCTGCCCTATAATGGACTGCCAACCTGTCCAAGGTGTTTCCTGCCTTCCACCCAATGAGCACTGGGATAGGGTCCAGGACCCTTCGTGACTCAGAAGGATCAGCAACTTAGATTGATGTATTATTATTATATTATTATTATTAGATTAGGGAATCTCAACAACCAAACTTTGCATTTTTGAGTAAAAGAAATTTCTGCCATGCAAATAGAAAAATCTAAATTTATTGTTCAAAATAAGATTCACATTTGAGAAATAAATAAACGACAGCAGATGTGACAGTATGCCAAATTATACAAATATGTAACTTCATGTTTAGATTACACTGGATGCTTATTTTTATATTTCTGTTTATTAGTGGACTGGAACCAGTATGATGTTCTTTGTTTGAAGAACTCTCAGACATCACATATAGTTAGATGGTGATGTGGATAATGATGTTGCCCAATTTGTGGATAATTAGGATTCAATTCCTGACTATGGCAGTGTTGACAACATTATAGGCTGCTTTGGGAAAGGCTCCTAAAGGCCTAGTGACACTAGACTTATAGGGCCGGATATGAACTCCATACTGGTTGCAGCTCTGATACTGAGAACAGTTAGATAGTAAAGTGTTTATACCATAATATCTATAACTATAAATGTTAAAGACTTGCCTGTTGGTAAAAGAGGTTTACATTCCTGTTTGGGCTGTATGTTGTTTGGAAAAAAAAAAAGTATGTTATGTATGTTAGCTTGGTAAAAAATAAATAAGTAAATAAAAGTTCAGCATATTATTTGGTTACTTCTGAAAGATGTTTACATTGCTTTCTTATTAAAGAGTAGAAGCAACATTGTAATTTTAAATTTAATCAAGTTTAATTCACCTTCCTGTGTTCCCATTTGAGCTCCTACCCCCAAAAATGTCAGTGTATGGGCCTGCCTACTACGGTTTTTAGCGACTGCTACAGCTAGCTCCTTGGCCTGTGGGGCAGCGTGTAGCATTTGCACTCAGTCTGCTTTCGGCTGACCTGTTCATAAACTCTAAGTGCTGGAAACAAACTTTACATATTCATTTGTAGTGGAGAAGTATAGGTTGCTTGTATAAATCATTCTAGAGGCTCTGTGTGTAGTAGCTGGTGACACATTTAGCAGGTGCTGCCCTGAGTGTGGGTGGAGTCGGAGGTGTAGGTGGTGCTCCGAGTGTGGGTGGAGTCTGAGGTGTAGGTGGTGCTCTGAGTGTGGGTGGAGTCGGAGGTGTAGGTGGTGCTCTGAGTGTGGGTGGAGTCGGAGGTGTAGGTGGTGCTCTGAGTGTGGGTGGAGTCAGTGTTGCTCTTCTTTGAAAATTTCAGAGCACTGAAAGAAACCTTCATCCGTTTGACTGAACGTTCACTACGGCACATGAGTGTGTTCTTCACATGATCTCTAAACTCCTCTGAGATAAAAGTAGTACACAAACGGGTCCAGGCAGCTGTTTAAGCTGGACAAGCACAGCGTGATGATGTAGAAACCATAGCCATTGTTCTGAATCTTGGCAGCCAGTAGAGAGTAATGCACCATCAGCATGATGTTACTGGGAGTGAAGCAGACCAGGAACATCACCAGCACAATGATGATGAGGACAACAGCCTTCTTCCTCTTTTTACTGATGTTTGCATCTGTCATGGAGCTCCTGAGAGAGCGAAAGGTCAGGACATATGCCACGATACAGACCGCACAGGGAACTACATAGCCCACAATGCCCATAGTCAGGAAATATCCAACAGGGATGCGAGACTGGCTAGGGCGAGTGATGTCATGGCAGGTGAGGATGCCAATATTGGTGGCTTTAACCGTCTGGTCATACATGTAGAGAGGTATGGTGATGAGCCAGACTACAATCCACACACAAACAGAGACACAGATTGTTGCTCGATTGTTCCTTTTTTGCTGAGAAAGTGGGTGGACAATCGCCCAGTAGCGCTGGACACTGATGCATGCTATGAAGATAGTGGAGCAGTACATATTCCCATAGAAAAACCCCACTAGGACTTTACACAGTGGCTCCCCGAAGGTCCAGTCATTGCCGTTGAAGTGGTAGGCGATCTTCAGTGGGAGCCACACGATGAAGAGCAGGTCAGCCAGTGCTAGATTGGCCATTAGGATGGACGCTGGATGCTTCTTCTTGGTCCTGAAGAGGAACACCCAGACGGCCATGGCATTGGTGGGCAACCCCACAATGAAGACAATGATGTACACAATAGGGAGGAAGACTGTGGTGAGGCTGCTCTTCAGAACATTCAGGGCAGTGGAGGACACCTTTACGCCTTTTGCAGTTTCCTCACCAATGAACCCTTTGACATCAGTGGGTACATTGGAATCTGGAGAGAAGAACGATGAACAAAAGAGAATTTACAATCAGATTAATGTAAAACCATCAAAGGCCTCCAAACTGACCATCTTGTATTTGCTTTATTACTGTCTAAGTAATATTAGAAGTATCTTATATTATAAGTATAAGTATATTATAACAGTCTAAGCATTGTTCCTGTCATCAGAAGAGCAAGTCCGATCCCTGTTGATGCTATAGCCATCCGTGGCCCGGAGCCCAAGAGAGCACTCGCTCTCTGGCTGGGTAGGATGCCCCCCCCTCCCATCACTCAGAGTGATGCTAGTCATCACAGGTGTCAGTTAGCTGACATAACAGAACTGGTGGTTGGTGCTTTCCTCCCAACGCATTTGGTTGTCCAATGACGTTGTGTGAGTGGCAGTTCATAAAGATACGGTGGTACTCCATGGGTCTCAGAAGAAGCTTGTGCTACCTTTGCCTTCCTAGCACAGGTGGTATTGTGTGATTGGGGTAGTCCTAACTACTGTGTGGAGTTAGATATGACTAGACAAAAATCCAAAAAAAAATAAAAATTTTAATTTTCATATTTGCCATTTTAGGAATGTCACATGATTAAACTGTGTGTTTTTGCCATAGTGGATCACTCTCAAAGACTGTGACTGGTTCATTTGAATGTTTATCAGGTGCAGCAAGTGCCCATTTGTCGTGATTATATTTATTTATTTGTTTATTTAGTGCAGTGGTCCCCAAACCTGGTCCTGATTCTACCTTCCTGCCCAGTTCCTGGTTCAGCTAATCAACTCTCCCAAGTCCCTGATTGGCTGGATGTTTAGCATTAAGTAAGTGGTGGGCTGGCTTTTAGGATACAGGTTAGAACTAAACTCAGCAGGAAGGCAGCTCTCCAGGACGAGGGTTGGAGACCAGTGATTTAGTGCCCTCAAGTGGCCTCCTGGTGACCATATTGATAGTGTTTCCTCTGTTTGGAGCTTCTGAATGCTGGTTCATGCTTCCTCTGATTGTATCCATTAACCTTGTAGCTGCTTGACCTCTTCCTCTTTTAACTTCAACTTTGAGTGCAATCGTCTTTTACAATGAACTGGTTATTTTTAGAATTTATCCAAAGTAAGAGCTTCAGTTTGGTCATCTGGGCTTTGACTGAGAGCTGAGGCTTGATTTGTGAACCAACTTTTGCCCACAACAGTCCAATCTTAAAAAGATGGTCCTTCAAGGGTTCTTTAGTGAAGGAAATTATTCTTTATAGAGCCATGAACACTCAAAGAACCCTCTGAGTGATCAAGGGGTTCTTTGCATCATGAAAGAGTTCTTCAGATTGATGGATATCTGTTGTATATGGTTTTATATGGAGCCTTTTTGAAATTGTTACAAGTTTGACATTTTGGTGCTATATAGAACCCTTTTCAAAAAGCACATTCTCCATTAATCTGAATAACCATTTCATTATGCAATGAACCCTTTAATGGTTCTATACAGAACCATATCCATTACTAAAGAACCCTTAAAGGACCATTTTTCTACAAGTTATTTATTCTTAGGTATAGTAGTACATACTGAGGCTCAAGATCGAAAGTTTTAATATTTCTTAGTAATATTTGCTAGAAATTTGCATTGTTTAACAAAAACTCAATCTCTTTGAATAAAACATGTGTTTGTTCAAAAATAAGCTTGAATTATGCTATGATCAATATGTGTAATATCCCCTTGTAATATGGGGTTCCATGTTAGTTGGCTGCTAACTCACTTGCCTTAGCGGTGCTGATGCTTCAATGACAGCAAAATGATTGGTTTAACAATTCTTCAACACACTAACTGAGATCTTACACAACTTCTCTTTTGTCTTTGGTTTGAGAAGTGAGCAACAATTCACTCTTTCCACCAAATTTTGGGAAATTGGGTGAGTTTTCATGTTTACAAATATGTGACGGCATGTTTTTAAAGTTTTACAGAGGTATACTGGGCAGAGTTACAGTTGCTAGGATATGAAGGACCAACTGGGTGAACCAAATTGCTACAGCACCACCCTGAGGCAGAGCAGTGCTGCAGCTCTAGTTAGTTAAGAATACAAAAGGCAAAAGCTGATTGTGAGTGAAGCGGGTAAACAAACCTTTCCCTAAATTTGTATTTGAGTATCTATTTTTCCCTAACAGACAGAATAATTTCATGACTTTTAATTTTCAGGCATTCGAGGGGTCCAAGAATTTCACACTTTGGCTATAACCATTCACAGTGTAGTACATTACAGCAGATTACAGTTCTGACTTCATTTGGTTGTGATATCGGTGACTTTGAAGACTGTTGTGTTTATATTTTGTGTGTATTTATTTATGATGTAAACATTCAGATCTTCCAGGACTTTTCCCTTCTTTTCACATTTAATTTGTAGCGTTGTGTGGATGCCAATCATCAAGGAAGAGCAGAATGCAATGTGTTTGCTCAGACAAATTCAGAAAAATATCAAAATGATTCAACATTATAACTAGAAATGTAAGTAAACCTGTTTAACCTAAAATGCTGAGCTCACTAAACTTCCGAGAATGAGTTAGATAGAAGGTAAAACAGATTATTGGTAACATTATGATACTATGTTCATGAACATTTTAAGTCAACCAGATCTACCTACGTTTTTACCTAAAAAGTTTGTTGTGTTTAGTTGTCTTAAGTTCAATTTAATTGCCAATAAATGTAATTTATACATTTCACGTTTTTTGACATTTTTTAGTTCTAATGAACTCAATTTTTTTACTGTTTAAAGTTAAAACACTGAATCATTTTTTTGTTTTTACAATCCAATGTACACCATTTCCACTTGTTTATGAAACCATGTGAAGTCACTGTGGAATGTCTCAAATGTTCCAGGTCAGAGAGAGTCAAGGACACTCCTTTTTCAGTGGAATCTTGAAATTCAAGTCATTGAAAATCGATAACGGCATTCACAGCACACTGATTTGACTGAACAGGGCTTCTCTGAGCTCAGTTTGATATGTAAAGCACTAAAACACAAATATCTTGCCAACTAAAGAGCTTTCATCCGAAACCACCACCTGTTCAATGACATATCCCCCCAAGCCCACCTGATTTTGTTCATGATAAACCAACATTTATGGCTTTGCACATTGCATAAAGCACAATGAGCCTATTTTACTACACTGTCAACTCAGCACAGTTAAAAAAGAATGCCGTCAAGGTACTTCATAGTATTTCATGTCTGAAAACAATGGCTAAGAAATCCAGTGGAGAACTAAAATGGGTAAAAAAGCAGAAGTTCATTGTTGCAAACACAAGTTTTGTTCCACTAATAATGAACATAGAGTAAAGAGAGAAACGTACCTTGTAAGGACACATTAACGCAGAGTAGTGAGATAAGAATGTGAAGCCAGAGTAACGTGTGCTTCATGATTAACCTCCACTCGGCTGAGAAGGTTCCACTACACGCCTGAATGTGTAGAGCACACGGAGCTGATGGTCTGTCGTGCCTCGGCGCTTTGGAATATTTGCACGTAAGAGAACACAGAGGTGACTCTTTCTCATTATCACATGACCTGTTCCATGTTGTTCCTCAAAGCCTGCGTGGGTGGGTGTCTGGCATACACGCCTATATGTATGAAGTCATAACCTCAAAGAAGGCTGAGCAAGCAGGTGCAAAAATAAGCCATGTTTTGTTATGAAAGTCTAAGTGAATACAATAGATGTTTTTTTTTAGATTAAAAACTAAAAAAAGGTTTTTCAAGCATTCCTTAGTAAAACAGTGGTTTTATACAGAAGCACAAACACAATTTCACGACTGTTTGTATGAAAACAGAGTGAAAAGTTTCTTCAGATTGACAGAGAATGTGTTGTATATGATTCTACATGGAACCTTTTTAAAAATGGTTCTATTAAGCACCAACACAGGTTCTACAGGTGTGAAGACAAGTTTGTAATAATAGAAGCCCCCTTTTCAGTGTTATATAGAACCATTCACAGCACATTCTCCATCAATCTGAAGAAACATTTCACCATGCAAAGGTGTTTCTTTGAGTGTTCATGGTTCTAACTAGAAGCATTAAGAGTTAAAAGCATTTTTAAGAGCATAGTCTGTGTTGACTGTATGTGATTCTATGAAAAGATTGTCCACAACATTTGATGAAACACGTAAGAGAAAAAAAAAAATTCTAAAACGACTGTTTTTTAGCCAAAATTGTGTTTATTTGGGTATAAAATTCAAATAAAAGTTATATTTCCATAAAATCAATGCACAAATGTGTATCTATATACAGTTCTTTGCAAAAGTTTGGTCAATTTCCATGTTGTTGTTGATTTTCTAAGTAAATATAAGTTATCCTCTATAGAGAATACATGCACTGTTACTGTATGTTTACTGAATTTAACCAAAAAAGAGGCTTGTACAAAAGTTATCGAATTTTTCACAATTTTCTTGTTAAATGAAAAGTGTAGCATCGTGGCCACCATTTTAGGGAAATAAAACAACAGAGGAAACAATTATTTCATTAATATCTGTCAATCAATCCCTCAACTGCTCTAATGGGGTCAAGTGAAGTCAAAGTTTATTTATAGAAAACTAAACAAAACGGCAAAGAGAGAGATTTAAGATGAACATCGATAATTTAGAGACGGATAGACTTATAAGTGTTTATAATCACTCCAGCTGGTTTCCTGATACGTTTAATCTGCAAGGAGAAACTGACAAACACTAAGAAGTTACGAAGCTTAAGTCGCTTCTCCTTCACCAGTTTCCTGCCAGAGATGCAAGAAAAGTGTCTATAGCTGAGCTAAAGCTTAAAGCAGAGCAAAGTAAGTCTGCATTTTTGTTTATGTTTTTAGTCTGTTTATGTTTTTAGTTTGTAGCTCTCAAGGTGGTTTGATCATTGTTGAAAGTCTTTCTAACATTTGGGTTGAGACCCCTGAGCTAGAAGCTGCGACGCTCCACAGACAAACCCCCCATTTAAGAGGAAAGATGCAAACAAAAGGAGACGGACAGGCATCTCCGAATGGCGTCTTTTATTTGCTAGCCCCTCGCTCACTCTGAAACAGGGGACATGAAATAATTAGTTACAATGTGCAAAATAACAACTACAAACAAATCACACATACATTTTAACAGTATATCATCTTGTGAAATAATATTATAAATAATACTCTGAATCTGATATATATGAAACACACTGGAACTTGTCACTAAAGGTTGCTGTTAATACAATAACAAGCATGTAGGAGCTGTAGTCTTCTGGAGTTCATAGCATGAATGTTTCTTCACTTACAAAACAGGTGTAGTAATATTATAAGAAACTATAAGGTTCTGTAATTCTTTAAAATGTTTCTATAATCTATAATATTTTCTCCTCTGTATAATAATCCTGTAGTGCTGTCTTATAGCTGTCTATAATACTGGTGTAGTGTCATGTAGTAACCTATAGTAAATATTCATAACAATCTGTAATATTTTGCCCTCTGTGTAACATTCCTGTAGGGCAGTGTATGGTATAGATGTAGTAAAGTAAAAATTAAAAATATTCAATTAAATGTTGTTTTTCACATTATTTCAGTAAATGTGTGCCAATATTTGTGGAAGGCACTGTATATGGGTCTGAGATTGGTGTGAATGCTAGGAGACATTGCCATCTACTGGGCTAATCGAACACAACATGTACATTTTTAGAATTTTCTTTGTAGTTCTGGCTGATGAATAAGTGGACGGATGGATGAATGGATGGATGGATAGATAGATATGCACATGCATATCCCACAGGTCAGTGTAGCGTTCTTTAGCTTCCATGGGATATGGGAGCAGAAGACCCACCCAAGTGCTTCTGTTAACACCACAACACCGGACACAGTGCCTCACCTGGGCTTGAGAGGTTGCTATGTGGACCCTAGAAGACTGGCAACATGCGGCGTGGTCCGATGAGTCATGGTACCAATTGTTTCAGGCTGATGGTAGAGTTTGTGTGTGGCGCAGACCCCATGAAACCATTGACTCAGTTGTCAACAAGGCACTGCGCAGACTGGTGGTGGTTCCATACGGGTGTGTTCTCATGGCATGGGCTGGGTCCACTGGCCTGCCTAAACCAGTCATTGACGTTTCACTGCTTGATGACCATTTGCAGCCCTTCATGGATTCACACATCCCAACAATGATGGGATATTACAGCAGGATAATGCACCGTACCATCGGACCGAAGTTGTCCAGCATTAGTTTGAGGAACATTCTGTTCCTACATTAACCCAACATGATCCCAATCAAGCATCTATGGGGTGTGGTTGAGAGGTCCATTCACACACTACAAATACCATGGAGGTGTGGGTGGCTGTCCAGATGACACGACTCAACATCCCAGACATCTTCCGTCCCCTTGTGGAATCGGTGCCACGTCAACTTGCTGCACTTCGCCAGGCTTGCAGGGGTCTGAGACGATACTAGTTCTTGTCTTCCAAACTAGGTTTGTTGGAGTTAATCAGTGTTAGCTTGATCTTACACTTTGGTTGAAGGTTTTTCCTGATTATTCTCACTGTCCAAAGATTTCTCCTTCACCAGCTCAGTCCAAAGGGTGGCCTGTGCCACCCTCCCATGAAGCATGGCCCTCTGGCCACTCCAGTTACATAAAATGAGAGACATCATTAGTGAAGCAGTCACCAAAGAAAAGTGCGGTGAAAATCTGCCATCAGTGCCGTTTCTAATCAGTTGATGATGAGTTCCTTTCTTGTTCCAGTGCCAAACTTGACTTCAGTCATATACTATCTATGGTCATCTGTAGGAGATTCTTGTGAGATTACATAATAGCTCACTATCCATTTACTGTAAAATCTATTCTTTTTGTCCTTTCCCTCTCTAACTCCTCCTACTCGTATTAGATCGAAGGCAACAACCCACATCACCAGAAAGCTCTCTTCTCTGGAAACAGGTGTGGCAATGACAAACTCATTAAAGACTGCACAGGCAGCTTCCCGCAATCACTGAAGACAAAGAGAAGATATCAGCTTTCAGCCTTACTGAAAGAGGCAGAGAGCAAATACTCACTCTTAGACATCCATAGCTTTGGAGTTAATCTTGAAAATTTCAGTGTTGTTGGATTTATCTTACCATTCAGATCATCAACATGTCTGACGGTAAGTTACTTTCTCTTTCTCTTCACTGCAGAAAGATATGGAAAAGTTAGTTGATCACATTTGCAGTCCAAATTTTGTTTCTGTATGTTTCATGAAAAGAATCTATGAGGCTACTGTTGATAGCAAATAATGAAAGTCAATGGTCACCGAAATCTTTTCTGTAAACACAACTTCTCTCAACGTGCTGAAAACTATACAAATTACAAACAGTTCACTGTGCAGATGAACACAGGCATTGTGGACAAAAGCTGTTTTATCAGATTCTGACTGCAGAATCGGACTCCCTTTCACACACAGTACATTAGAGTACACATTCGACGCTGGATTACATTTGGAGTTTCTGTTCTTTCTACTGAAAAATATATATCTTCAGTTGGAAAATTCAAGATTAACTCATTAGACCAGTTTATAACTAAATATGCAAAGTGTGGACAAATCTGATTGAGTGCTGTTAATGTGGAAAAAACTGTACATCTGATGTTGCCTTAAATCATTCTTTTAAACTGTTATGTTACATAGAGTTTACATGTAAACGTATGTTTTTAAAGAAAACAGGTTTTGTTAGTCTTACAATCTAATTTTCTTCAGTTATCAGATTATTAAGTGCATGTAAATGCACTCATTTTCTGAATTCTTAGTTAGACTTCTAGGACTTACTCTGATCAGAGTATGCGGTTTATGTGATCATTTGAATTATCATAAAATTGCAGAAAGCCGATTATAATCTGATTATTAAGTGCATGTAAATGCACTCATAGTCTGCAAATTTGAGCACCCAGGCTATATAGGTCTATAACATATGTTTGTCATTCAGTAATTATCTCATTTGCTATTATTTATTATTATTAAGTAATGTAATTTAAATTCCAGGACTCCATAACGTTAAGGTTTTGGTTTTTGATTTTCTAATCTTTTAAGAACAGTAGAATTAAAACAGCCTTGAGACTTACATAGTGTGTGTATCACAAAACACTTAAGGCCATGTACTTCATTAAGACTCCCTCTGCTCTGTGAAAGGTGCTCTACTCAGATGATGGAAACTTTCTTTATTTTGCTTTATGTTTAAAATGTTTCATGTTGTGGTAAATGGTCAAACGGTCAGCCCTTACACTGGAATTATATTTGGTGTAGAGCTTCAACTATTTAGAAGTGTATCGTTTTACCATCGTACATCAAATATAGTCACAGATTTGTAAAACCTGTACAGAAACATGGCCTTCAACTAAACTTTCTTTCTCTCACTACAGACAGCTCCACTGAAGTTATTTTTGCTGGATTTCCAATAGAGAGCGAGACTGAAAATGATGTGAAGGTGACCAACAATTCTGTCAGTCTTCTGACGAGCCATCAGACCACAGTCTTCCTCCCTCTTGTTTACATCATCATCTTTGTTGTGGGGTTGCCCAGCAACGCCATGGCCATCTGGGTGTTCCTCTTCAGAACGAAGAAGAAGAATCCCACATCCATCCTGATGGTCAATCTAGCACTGGCTGACCTGCTCTTCATCGTGTGGCTCCCACTGAAGATCACCTACCACTTCAACGGCAATGACTGGACCTTCGGGGAGCCACTGTGTAAAGTCGTAGTGGGGTTTTTCTATGGGAATATGTACTGCTCCACTATCTTCATAGCATGCATTAGTGTGCTGCGCTACTGGACAGTAGTGCGTCCACTTTCGCGGAAACCAAATAGCCGTGTAACAGTCTGCATATGTGTTTGTGTGTGGGTTGTAGTCTGGCTCATCACTGCACCGCTATACCTGTATGACCAGACGGTTAAAGTCAACAATCTCAACACAACCACCTGCCATGACATCACTCGCTCCAACCATACACACTTCCCTGTTGGATATTTCCTGACCATGGGCACTGTGGGATATGTAGTCCCCTGTGTGGTCTGTATTGTGTCATACCCACTGACCTTTCACTCCCTCAGCAGGTCCACGTCAGACGCCAGCAGCAATAAGAAAAAAAGGAAGGCTATAGTCCTCATGATAGCTGTGCTGGTGATGTTCCTGGTCTGCTTCACTCCCAGTAACATCATGCTGATGGTGCATTACTCTCTGCTGGGTGCAGGGCTTCAGAATGAAGTCTATGGTTTCTACATGTTTGCTCTGTGTCTGGGCAGCCTGAACAGCTGCCTGGACCCGTTTGTGTACTATTATATCTCGGAGGAGTTTAGAAAACTTGTAAGAAGTGCCCTGATCTGTCACAATGAGCACACAGGCAAATTGATAAGAGTTTCTTTCAGACCTGTAAAAACATTGAAAGAAAGCCCAACCCCTCCAACAAGCACAACATCGACATCCACGCCTACAGTGTATAATCCAAAAGAACCCATTAAAGATTCTCTAAATGCATCTGTCGAGCAAGAAAATGCAAAGCTTAATTTTGATTAAAGGCATTTCAGCCTAAAACTAGCATTTAATAGGTGGAAAGGCCTCACATTATATAAAATCTTAAACACTGGTGGACTAAAGAAAAATTGAGAAAATAATTTGAAAAAATTGAGAAAATCCCACTGCATATAGACACTTCTATGACGGTTACCGTGAGTTTTGTGCCATGTTGTTTTATTTTGAGGCTGTTGTCTGAATATGGAGTGACTGTGGTGACCACATGGCAGGGCACTATGAAATCTACTTGTGTATGAAAACTACAACTGTCTTTCGAACCATCTGAGATGAGTTTGGGCCCAGAGGACTTGGCAGCGTTTCTGCATTGAACTGATATATGGATTGGAGTTTTGAATTTCATTTCTTGATGTAGACTCTGTTAAGTGACAACTATTTTCCAGACAAGTCCTTCTGAGCCAGCGTGGTTATATTTACCACAGCAGCATGATGGTTTCTCATGCAATGCTGTCTGAGGGCTCGAAGGTCATGCAGATTCAACTGAAATCACAGCAGAAATCACAATCACAGCCTTATTACATATATGTACCATATGTACATTATATACATTAATTAAAATATATACAAGGCACAAGACCCTTCTAACAAGGACCAATCCATATGGTCCACACTGTCTCAGCTTGCCGTGGGACTGTAAAAAGCCAGGTAAATGATTAGGATGCTTTCCCCCAGCTCAAAGCCAAAATGCTGATACTTCCAGATAAGATTAAACTGATACTGAGATTACTGACCAAAGTAGCATGAAATAAGGAGGTTGCTGGGGAGCAGGGAGCACTAAAACAGAGGCACAGTGAGGATGTATTTGTGGAATGAAATAACTAGGAAAAATGTGACCTCAACCACGACATCTCCTGGATTGCCAGTGGGACAATCTCATCCACCAGGAATTTCCGAGTTCATTTCCTGTGACAGATATAGAAGATGAACAGCTGCAGTTCAAAGCACCACCTTGTTATCTATAAGTTCTAGTGCTTCATATTGTTCATCCATGTGAAAACTTTACTTCTTTACATCATCTTAAGAAAGTTTGAATGATGCTGCTTACTGGTAAACGTGATTTTGAGACATTTCTGATGAATGTGAGTGAGAGGTAACAGGGTTGAGTGAATATTAAGGGATTAGCAAAAGCTATAATGAATGACTCATGAAACAGTATTTTTCACATATTAATGAGAATTAATGATTTTTGAAATACTTCAATGATTATAAGGTTATGAAGGTAAAGTGTAGCTATGATGGACTGTTTTCCTTATTTATCTGAAAGATGCACATATGTTGCTGTAAAAGTAACTTTACCTGTTTACAATGTCTTTATCTTTACTTTGCATACATACTACTGAATTTACATTCACAGGGACACAAATGGCAGTCCAATTGTAGAGTCACCCAATTAGTAAATTCATTCTGAACTGCAGTATCAGACACTTTTTAGTAACTATAGACTGTATTCACAAAACCAAGAAGAAGCATCCTGCGGCCATATTGTTGACATTCCATCAACATAATGTATATGAGCATTCAGTGCCAGCTGTGGCTTCCAAATATATGAAGAAAAAGTCAGTTTGATCAGAGGGGCTGATCCGTACCAAATCAATAATCTATCTTAGAATCCAAATTACACGTTACTGTCCAAGATAACATATGCAGTCATCTATAATTACCTTAAAGTAGAAAAAATCTAGACATAAGTAGTTCAATTCCAAAGGTCAGTTATCAATCCTGAACAATTCTCAACATTAGTAAATGATCAAAACACCAGAAATCTTCCCTCTCGTAACGTCTAGCTGTGACCGACTGTTCAGAGCAGACTTTGGCAGCATTATGGTGAGATCCTGAAAGTTTCTTTTGTTTATTCTCTCTACTGAAGATTTCTCTTTGGCTCACTCAGCTCCTCAGCCTCTTTCCCCTCATGACGTTGGACAGCCATCGTTAAACCCCAGTTAAACAAAAAGAGACAGTCAGACATCATCAATGAAGCAGTCACTATAGAAAAGTTCTGCTAAATTGTGGGAAAAGCTTTACGGTGAAAATCCTTCCACTGCAGCCACTCGTCTTCGATCTCCATCATCATAAGGAAGACTATGGAGGTGGAAGATGGAAATCAGAGTGGTTACTAATCCTTTAGGATGCACTCACTGATCAGCGCATCTCACATGAGACTAAACTCAAAACCTTAATGCTATTCTTGTTCGTTTTGCTTAAGAAAGCAGAGAACATTGGCTTTCAGCACCTAAATAAGTCCATTTATCAGTGTAGTACAGCATTTTTTACACTTTGTGCTCTATGTAGATTACTGTAACATTACTGTGCCTGCAGACTGTATGTTCATCAGAGAGTAGAAACAGTAGGTGTCCTGCATCCCTCCAGCTCCACTTCCCAGAATCCCATGGGAGATCACGTGAACTTCCTCAATCCTCCAATTACTGCTCACTACCAACATACTGATGTTTTGCACCTGTTCTATGTGTCATGTGACCAGCCTAGTTCAGTTTATAAGCCCGAGCTTTAGTATAGGTTAGTTGTGAGGTATTGCTGCTCATTTCAGAGTTATTGAGCATTTCCTGTTTGCCATTTTTATGTATCTGACCTGTTTGATCTGATTGCCTTTCTCATGTTTGTCCTTTTTAGTCTTTTTGCTGGATTTGACCCATTCATGATCACTGCCTATGAATATTGTCAAACCCTTCACAAATAAAGGCTCATTTCTTGTTTTTTACTGCAAACATCTGGCTGGTTTTGTCACTTTACAAGAGGGAACAAAACACATATTATTCACATGACGTAATGGAAAACAGGGTAAAATCAGAGTGAAATTCTATTCAGAAGGGTGAATTATGACCACACTAATAATTTTCCCAGTGCACCTCTGCAGTGCTGCTCTGTGAGCTACATTATATGAGGCTGGTAATGTGATGGTGGGATGAAGTAACTATCAAATTGATAGCTAGTTACATTTACTATGGTACAGTAACATCTATCATTTATCATGTAAGGTAAATGCATTTTAGAGCTGGGTACATACATGTGTTTAATGATACAGGCTGGATTTTATCAGAGGTGGTTCCAGTGCTAAGTATAAGTTGCTGTAGTTGCCCAAACCAGTATTCTTTCATAACATTAGGTTCAACAGTTTGCCAACCCAGTAAAATCACTGGGTCTAACCGGTTTCTAACATACAATAGAAGAGGTTCTGGCTACGCCTCTGTAGCAGGGATGTCTTAAAAGCTTACAGTGTTGTTGCTGTTGTTACTTTAGCCATGAAGCACACAGCACACCATGGCCATATATTATCAGTCAGGATGCTTTATTAACTACTCTAATCTGCAAGTACTGCAGTCATTATAGCGCTGACTGGTGATATATCAACATTATGGCCATTGTATTTACTGTCCAGAAGCACCAGTGAACCTACACGAGTCATTGGAGTTTTTATATGAAATGTCGATGGTAAAATAGTGAAAAATCTGGGAAAAAAAAGGTTTTCTTCGCAAACTATTTTGACTCAGGGCACCCTGCATGTTTCCATCTACCATGACTGGATATTAATAATATTTTAACACAAAAACCTTCTCAGGAATATTGTAAAATAACATCTCAGATATCAGGCTGTGTATTCATAAGAATTTCCTGTAGTAGCTTTCTGTGGGGGAGCTTTTAGAGGTGGACGTCTGGTTCCTTTCACCCCCACTGTGAACAGTTCTGACTCTAAGTTTCTCTAGAATGAAGTGTTTCACACCAAACCACTCTGAACAAATTTTTATTAAATATTATATTATGCAGCAATTGGGCAAAATGTTATGGGACGGCAGGTAGGTGGACCCAAGTGCACAGCGGGAAACCCGTGAGAAAGGGTCTTAAATGAATTTAATGAGGTGATGGAGTGTGAATTGAGTGATTGTACATGTTGAGGTTGAGGCAGCTCAGAGCCAGACTCGAACCGTGAGGTTCAAAGAAAATGGTAAAATCACTGAACTCCCTATTGAACTGTTTCTGCACATCTTACAGCTCAGATTGCTTAAAGAATGGTTCTGTGGAAAAAAGACTCTTACATAAATTCCAACTCACACCAGATGAAGTTGAGCATGTTTGAAGTCCAAATTTTGTTTCATATGAAGTGGAACTATGAGGCTAACGCTGCTGTCAGGCTCGGACAGAATTCAGATGCTTGCAGACGACATGTAAGTGAAATGGGTTTATTAAGAAAGGGAGGATCCAAAATCAAGGTCAACACAGTGACCATGTGGGAAGTCCAAAAAGCAACAACCAAAAATCACAAGCAAGGTCAAACCAGAAAGTACAACAATAGCGGAAGGACACGGCAAAAGGCAAGGTCGATAAACAAACAAGGCAATGGTCATACACGAAACAGCAATCAAACAGACTAGACGGCTCAGTAAGGCTCTGAAAACAATACTTCACAACGAGACTAAGCTAAAACCCAGGCTTATATACTAAAATAACTAGTACATGGAACAAGGAACAGGTGTGGGTAATCAGTAGTCAGGTGAGGCAGACCAGTGTAGAGTCATGTGAGGGGAAGATCATGTGGAGTTCTGGGTAATGGAGTCCGGAGACTAGGAGGCAGAGACAGTGGGAACGGAGGGAAGTGTGACAACACTAGAAGTCAGTAGTCACCCAAATCTTTTATGTAAACACATCCCAAAAACCTCTCTCAACATGCTCAAAACTATAAACATACCATTCTATATTACGTAGTCCTTGCTAATTTGAGCACCCAGCCTCTATTTATTTAATAAGCATGGTAAAATATTTCTGTTGTTTGGAAATTTTCTTATATGATGTTATATATAAATAATGTTATTTCATTTCTAGGACTCTGTATTGTTGAGGTGTTTATTTTTGCTTATTTTTGTTTTTCTAATCTTTTAAAATTAGTAGGACTAAAATAGCATTGAGACTTGAGTGTGTATATGACATATATATGAATATTTAAGGCCATGTACTGCATTAAGACTCTCTCTGCTCTGTGAAAGGTGCTCTACTTATATCACAGAAATCTTTGTTTATATTGCTTCATATTTGAAATATTTAATGTAATGGTAAAAGGTCACAATATTAGCCATTACACTGGAGTTATATTTAGTGTAGTGCTCCAACTAATTACCTTAAGTATGTCTTATATTCATGCATGTTCATCTTCATACATCAAATGTAGTCCCAGATTTGCAATACCTGTGCAAAAACACAGACTTCAACTAAACTACAGTCTTCTTTCTCTCACTGCAGACATTTCCACTGGAGTTAATTTTGTTGGCCTCGCTATAGAGAATAAGAATGAACATGGTGTGAGTGTGACCAACACTGGCACAAGTGTTCTGAACAGTAATCAGACCTTCCTCCCTCTCGCTTACATTTTCATCTTCATTGTGAAGTTGCCCACCAATGCCCATGGCCCTCTGGGTGCTCCTCTTCAGGATGAAAAAGAATCCAGTGTCCATCCTGATGGTCAATCTAGCGCTGTCTGACCTGCTCTTCATCGTGTGGCTCCCACTGAAGATCACCTACCACTTCAACGGCAACGACTGGACCTTCGGGGAGCCACTGTGTAAAGTCCTAGTGGGGTTTTTCTATGGGAATATGTACTGCTCCACTATCTTCATAGCATGCATCAGTGTCCAGCGCTACTGGACAGTAGCTCACCCACTTTCCAGTCCAAATAACCCTTCAACAGTGTGTGTATGTGTTTGTGTGGGGATTGTAGTCTGGCTCCTCACTGTACCGCTCTACCTGTATGACCAGACGGTTAAAGTCAGTAATCTCAGCATAACCTCCTGCCACGACGTTACTCGCTCTAACCAAACACATTTCCCTGTTGTATATTTCCTGACCATGGGCATTGTGGGATATGTAGTTCCATGTGTGGTCTGTGTAGTAGCATATCTGCTGACCTTTCGCTCTCTCAAGGGATCTATAACAGATGCCAGCAGTAATAAGAAGACAAAGAAGGCTATAATCCTCATGGTTACTGTGCTGGTGATGTTCCTGGTCTGCTTCACTCCCAGTAACATCATGATGATGGTTCATTACTCTCTGCTGGGTCCAGGGCTTCAGAACGATGTGTATGGTTACTACATTGTTGCGCCTGAACAGCTTCCTGCACCCATTTGTGTATTACTTCATCTTAGCGGAGTTCAGAGAAAATATGAGGAATGTTCTGATGTGTCATAATCAGCACACAAGAGACAAGACAAGAGTTTCCTACAAACCTGGGAAAAACCTTCACAGAAAGCCCACCATCTCCAATAAACATATCTCTACCTACAGTGCAGAATCAGACTGAACCAACCAAAGCTTCTCCATAAAAATCCATAATAAATCCATAAATCTTATAACATTTTAAGCACTGGTAGACTAAATTTTGGCAATCCCACCCATATAGGCACAATTTCTAAGTCTGTTATTGTAAGTTTTATCAGTGTTTGGTGAAAAGTTGCATAAATTCAATGATGAAACAAAAAAAATCCTTTTATAGCACTCCACCTGGTGGTAAAACTGAACAGGTATAAACCATCCAGAAAGTATAACATTATGAGCAATTCCTTGTTTTTATGCTCATTGACCATTTTATCAGCTCCACTTACTATATAGGTGCACTTTGTAGTTCTACAGTTACAGACTGTAGTCCATCTGTTTCTCTGCATACTTTGTTAGCCCCCTTTTACCCTGTTCTTCAGTGGTCAGGACCCCCATGGACCCTCACAGAGCAGGTACTATTTGGGTGGTGGGTCATTCTCAGCACTGCAGTAACACTGACATGGTGGTAGTGTGTTAGTGTGTGTTGTGCTGGTATGAGTGGATCAGACACAGCAGTGCTGCTATAGGGCTGTTTTTCAGGGGTTGTTCTAGAACCCTTAGTTCCAGTGAAGGGAAATCTTAAAGCTTCAGCACCAAGACATTTTAGACAATCGTACACTTCCAGCTTTGTGGGAACAGTTTGGGGAAGAACCTTTCCTGTTCCAGCATGACTGAGCCCCAGTGCACAAAGCAGCTCCATAAAGTCATGACTGAGTTTGGTGTTTGAGTTTGGTGTGGGCGAACTTGACTGGCCCTCACAGAGCCCAGACCTCAACCCCATCACACACCTTTGCAATGATCTAGAACAGAGATTGTGAGCCAGGCCCTCTCGTCCAACATCAGTGTCTGACCTCACAAATGCTGTTCTGGATGAATGGGCAGAAATTCCCACAGACACTCTCCAGAATCTTGTAGGAAGATACACAGAAGAATGGAAGCTGTTAGAGCTGCAAAGGGGGACCAACTCCATATTAATGCCTATGGATTTAGAATGGGAGTCATAAAAGCACCTGTAGGTGTAATGTGTAGGTGTCCCAATACTTTGTCCATATAGTGTAGGTAGGTCTATTCACCCTCTTGGAGGCTGAATTTAGACTGTAATGCTTTTAGTTGGACAGCGTCAGACCATTTGAGTTCATCAGACTTAACACTGTCAGTCTCATCTTGAGTGGCTGAGGTACCACATACCATGAATATTTGCAGGGTTTAACTTGCATCTGTGGATGCAGTGATGAACTGTGTTCACAGTGTTTTTCAGAAGTGTTTCTGAGCCCATGCAGTGATTTCCACTACAGAATCATGTCTGTTTTTAATGCAGTGCTGCCTGAGGGCCCAAAGATCACGGCCAGCAAATACTAGTTTTCAGCCTTGTCCCTTGCATACAGAGATCTCTCCAGATTCTCTGAATCTTTTAATGTTATTATGTACCGTAGATGATGAAAAGCTAAAGTTCTTTGCTCTTTTATGTTGAAAAATGTTATTTTTGAATTGTTGCACTATTTGATCGTGCAGTCTTTCACAAAGTGGTGAACCCCTCCTCATCTTTACTTCTGAAAGACTCCGCCTCTCTGAGATGCTCTTTTATAACCAGTCATGTTACTGACCTGTTGCCAATTAACCACCAGGTGTTTTTTAGCATTACACAACTTTACCAGCCTTTTGTTGTTCTTGTCCCAACTTTTTTTAGAACATGTTGCTGGCATCAAATTCAAAATGTGCATATATTTTCAAAAAACAAACAAAAAAAAAATTCTCAGTTTCAACATTTGATATGTTGTCTTTGCAGCATTTTCAATAAAATAAAGGGTTTAAATGATTTGCACATCATTGCATTTTGTTTTTTTTTATTTACATTTTTCACAGCATTCCAACTTTTTTGGAAATGGGGTTGTACATCACAGGAAAGCTCACTTCCCTGTAAACAGGTGTGGCATGCACAAACTTGTGCATGCAGCTTCCCACAATCAGTAAAGACAAAGAAAATATATTATCAGCCTTCAGACTTTACTGACCAGTAACAGAGAGCAAAAGTTTCACTCTTCTACATCCATGTCTTTGGATTTAACCTTGAAAACGTCAGTGTTTTTGGATTTATCCAACATTACCAACATGTCTAATAGTAAATTACTTTCTCTTCACTGCTGATAGATATGAGAGGACATCAAAGTCAGTCACCTACTGATTATGTAGCAGTGGTTGAGACATAACCTGTCATTCAGAGTAGTTTGGTGTGAAATGGTCGATTGTAGAGACTCTGATTTCTTTACAGTGGTGGTGATAGGAACCAGGGGTCGCCGTGACTACAACACAAATATAGACATATTATTTACTATCCAAAACCACCAGTGAACCTACATGTCTGCTCAGTTTTTATATGGAATGTTGATGATAGTAAAATAGTGAACAATCTAAAAATAATGTTTTTTTTTGGTGACTATTTATATTGGTGAATATTTTGTGTCACAACACCCTGCATGTGTCTTTCCACCCAGAATGAATTTTAAAAATGCAAACCTGATTTCTGGAAAAGTTGGAGCATTTTCTAAAATGCCATAAAAACAAGAATCTGTGATTTGTTATTTTTTTTTTTACCTTTATTTAACTGACAAAAGTACAAAGAAAAGACTTTTGATGTTTTGGTTGACCAACTTGATTGTATTTTGTAAATAGAAACAAATATGAATTTGAAGCCTGCAACACATTCAAAAAAGTTGGAATAGGATCAAAATAAGAGTGAAAAGTTTATAGAATATTCAAGTTACACTGTTTTGAAACACTCCACATTAAGCAGCTACACTGGCAACAGGTCCTATCATGTATCATGGTTGCGTTATAAAAGGAGCGTTCTTCAAAGTCTCAGACTTTGCAGGCAAAGATGAGCCATTTCTCACCACCTTGTGCCAAACTTTGTGAAAGAATTGTCAAACAGTTCATGAAGAGCATTTCTCAATGCAAGACTGCAAACAATTTAGGTCTTTCTCCATCTAACATACATAATATTGTAAAAAGATTCAGGGATTTTGGAGATAGAAGTCCATGTAAGTCAAGGCTGGAAAGCACTATTCAATGTGCGTGACATTCAAACCCTCAGACGGCACTGAATGAGTCATACTACAAATATAGCCACATGGGCTCAGGATTACTTTGGTAAACTGTCCACTGCATGAAACTTAAAACTCTATAAGGAAGGAGAAAGCCACACATCAATCCTATGCAGAAACGCTTCTCTGGGCCCAAACTCATCTCAGATGGTCCAAAAGGTAGTGAAAGTGTGAACTGTGGTGAGATGAGTCCACGTTTCAGCTTGTTTTGGGACAAATGGATGTCATGTTCTCTCTGCCAAAGACAAAAAGGACGATCCAGACTTATATCAGCGAAAGATGGAAAAGCTAACATCTGATATGGTATGGGGGGCATCAGTGCCCATGACATAGGTGACCTGTATATGTTGGTATCATTGACCTTTGTCCCAACATTTTTTAGCATGTTGTAGGCATCGAATTCTAAATTCATTTCTAATTACAAATTACAATTAAGATGGTCAGTGCAAACATTGGAAGTCTTTGGAAGTTCTTTGTACTTTAAACAGTTAAATAAAGGTTCAGGAGACTTTTTTTTGCCTTTTTTTTGGCTAACTTTTAAAGAAATGGGGTTTGTATGATTGAACTCAAAATTTGGGTAAAACAAAAGAGAGTTTTCCATATTTTTTTTTGTACATTTTGAAAACGGAAAAAAAAACAACAATTTGAGAAAACACCCAAATATAGCAAAAAGAGTTTTACCTTAGGACCAGATGGAAAATTTAGAATATCACTAAAGCCAAAAAGCGTTCTTGTTTATATAAACTATGGCATATCAAGCCACAAGTTCTATGATTGCTACAGACCGTCCATTCATGGTGCAAAGCTTCTCAAAATTTGCTTTCAACTTTCTGAAATGCCCAATGAAAAGCTTGTTTGAAAAAAAAACTGTTCCAACCAATGTGCTCTCATAAAAACCAAGCTAAATCTCTCTGACATGCTCGTTTGGATGTAGCCTCTAATCACAGTGGCCTATGTCATCTAAAGTTTCTTCACATAACTAAAGTGGATGGAAACATGACTTAGTTATCTTTTTTCCCACCAACATTTCAAAAATGTGCATATCATTTCTGAAATGTTTGAATGGAAACCCAGCCAGTGTGTCAGACCTAAGGCAGTAATAAATGATTGTGCCAGTGTTGCCCAAACCTTTGCTGTGCTATGGCAGATAGTTACCTCCCTATGAGTTGTGGTATGGCCTTTCTACAAGTAAGTGGTTCTATGTTCCTATTTTGTCTATTTGTCCTTTTAGTAACGATTGTGGCAGGATATGTGCATCCTAAACTTTAAATGTCATTTAGATAGTTGTATTTAAGAATTTATGAAATGCAGGGTTCACCTTGATCAATAGGGTTAAATTAATACATTATTGTATAATGATACATAATGTACAATGCACATGTGCATATGATGATAACAACTATAGTTTGTCATTAAAGAAAAGTGTATTTTAAGCATTTACACATCTTTTGTCCTAGGGCCTGTAGACTCTTCTTGTCCATTGCTGTCCTTTGAAAGGCTCAGTTTAAAGAATATTGAACTAGTCATTTACAAATTCAGTTTTTTTTACAACATAACAATATTGAGTATTTGTGTACATACCACCGCTCTATTTGTCTGCTACTAAAACAGGTTACATGCTGTGAGAAAAAGTTCTATCCCATGATTTCCATGTCAAGCAAAGGATTAATTAGCCTTAATTCAGCGTTACACTGGTGGTGATCATGAGGGCGTTGCACATGCACATGACATGACATGCTGAGGAAGTTGAAGCATTCCAACTGTCCACAGTTGCAGTGGGGAGCTGCTTTCCATTGTCCTTAAACTGAGATGGTTCCACTGGCTTACAAATTCATCCACAGATCTGTTTATTCTTGGAAAGTAAACACGGTGAAGAGCCCTACTGTGAAGTACGTCAGTGCTATTTAAAACTCCAGTATTTTCCATAAAGAGGAAAAGGTCTTTAAAGTATGCTGACACCACCCTGTTTAGTTCTGCCCACAATCGTTCAATTCTTTGTTTATGTACACTACGTCCAACCATAAAACTTCCTCTGTTTGTCCCTCGATTCTCAATCATATAACGTGCAATGTCAATATTCTCACTACCAGCATCACCCCTGACATGATGCAGGAGTCCAAACAAACCAACAGCACCCTGGAAAAGCTGCAAAGCAGTTGATGCTCTGTTGTCTGTGCAACATCTCGGGTAGGTAATGCAGCGACTGTAGCCATCAACTCCTCCATGGAACACAAATCCCCATGGATTTAACTTGTGGTTTATGTCAACATGCCTGGAATAAAAAGAAATGAGTCCATCATAAACCACATTTGATGTACATCAAAATGTAACTTATTTGGTATTTTTCATACCAGATAGACTATTTCTGCTGTAAAACCTGACAAGCTGATCTTGTTTTAAAAAATCCAGGAAACCGACTGCCTTGAAAAAGGTGAGTAAATAGGACTATTTAGTCTTAACTTTAGGCTGATAGTTATATTTACTTACCTTTTTAAGGCAATTGGTTTCCTAGAATTTTAAGTAAGATCAACTTGTCAGGATTTACAGTGCAGTAATAAAACTGTTACAACTCCAGATACATTGGATAGAAGTGTTTAATATTAATAAAATCAAAGAATATGAATTCTATGCAAAGGTGTAGAAAAAAATAATATAAATAATAATATCAAATATTTGGAATTCATCATAATAATATTATTATATTTCCTTCCATGTTTATTTTCATATATTTTTTATGATTATTGCATTATTTTACATTTTCATGTTTATTTTACACATTTTCATAGAATGACCTATACCACTCCTTATTTCACATAGTTTTGATCCTCTTATCCTTACATAAATCGTTTTGATGTGTTTCGTTGACCAGCTAGTAAGTAACTTCTCAAAATGGCAGTCACTCCCTACAGCCGGTTCACACTGACTATTTACAAATATATACAATATATATATGTATATACAGTTATTAGGGGACAGGCTAAATTGAAGTCAAAACAAGCAGGGTCAGTAACAAGCACAACAGGCAATGAATCAAGAGTTACAAAATGCACACAAAACAAGAGCAACAGCAAAGAGGAAGTCTCCTTCTGACCAAGCCATCAGGGCCTCTTTAAGCAGGTGGAAGGAGATGAAACCATGGAATGGATCACAGCAGGGTCTGGGAGCGGAAAGGGTGAAGGTACGGGATGGAATCTGGAATGAATACAAAAACACACAAGACCAGGCAAAAACACAAGGCATAACAGTTGTACAGTGTTCTAATGTTTACAGACAACATTCAAGAGATGGCCATCCAGCTAAATCCTAAGTCTCTCATGTGAGTCAGTTTAGCAGCTGGTATGTTGTACCTTAAAGGGAATGAAAAATAAAAAGAAAAAACAAATCTGTAAATGTGTTGATTTACATTACATTTAGCAGCTGGTATTGATAATTTTGCTTGCAACTTCTTGACTGTACCAGGCCTATATTCTGGCTCACTCTTTCCACTTTTCTGTGGTCAGAAACGACAGACACAGCATTTATTTAAACCACTTGAGTTTGTTTTTATTCATCAGTATTCCTATCAATAAAAATAAGCATACAAAGAATAAGAAAACTTGAAAAGTAGCTGCTGCTGCGGCTGTGCTTATTTCAGCTCCAAAGAGCCTGGATAGGCAGCATGGAGAGAGCGCTTTCAGTCATACTAGTTGTCCACTTTATTGCTGATGGATACTGAAACTGTGTTCAACAAAAACATTCTGTTTTACAAAGGCAAGACAGAAATTCGAATGCCTTAAAAATGTATTAAATTGTAGCAAATTAGCGATGAATCACCTTTCGCATGAATCACACAACAATGATAGCCTACGTTTATGCATTATCCATAAAGATGAAAATACAGCAAAATAGCGATGCATGGCAGAAATAGTATATTTTGCCATCCAAAACCATTTCTATCACTTACCTAGGGCTTCCTTTCAAAGATGCAGAAGGTGTGCCCGTCCAATGCGCTTGTCTATCAGCTTCTACCCGACGTGTTATTTCAGCCAACATCTCCCTAAGAGACTCATGAATTCCTTCAAGAATTACGCAAAATGTTCTTTCAGCAGCATTTTGTTGAACATGGTTACTCATAACCACTAAGAATGTCGCAATAAAGGAAATATGATCCTCAAGTTGGCGTGATATCAACTCCAAACCGATCGTGTCATTTGGAATATGACCAGCTGTTGCAAAAAAGTTTTCCAATTCAACAAAGTATTGGAATATCTCAGCCGATGCCATTTTGTCAAGCCAAGACATTCAGAATGCGGAAATGGAATATATTCAAGTTTCATTGCATATATTCAGACTTTCATTCCATATAATCAGACTTTCATTCAATATATTCAGAGTTTCATTCTGTATATTCAGACTTTCATTCCATATATTCAGAATTTCATTCCATATACTCAGAATTTCATTCCATATATTCAGACTTTCATTCCATATATTCAGACTTTCATTCCATATATTTAGACTTTCATTCCATATATTCAGATTTTCTTTCCATATATTTAGACTTTCATTCCATATAATCAGACTTTCATTCCATATTCTCAGACTTTCATTCAATATATTCACTTTCATTCCATATAATCAGACTTTCATTCAATATTCTCAGACATTCATTCCACATTCTCAGACTTTCATTCCATATATTCAGACTTTCATTCCATATTCTCAGACTTTCATTCCATATATTCAGACTTTCATTCCATTTTCTCAGATTTTCATTCCATATATTCAGACTTTCATTCAATATATTCAGACTTTCATTCCATATATTCAGAATTTCATTCCATATTCTCAGACTTTCATTCAATATATTCAGACTTTCATTCCATTTATTCAGGCTTTCATTCAATATATTCAGACTTTCATTCCACATTCTCAGGCTTTCATTCCATATATTCAGACTTTCATTCCACTTATTCGGGCTTTCATTCAATATATTCAGATTTTCTTTCCATATATTCAGACTTTCATTCCATATTCTCAGACATTCATTCCATATTCTCAGACTTTCATTCGACATTCTCAGACTTTCATTCCATATATTCAGACTTTCATTCCATATTCTCAGACTTTCATTCCACATTCTCAGACTTTCATTCCATATATTCAGACTTTCATTCAATATATTCAGACTTTCATTGCATATTCTCAGACTTTCATTCCTTTTATTCAGGCTTCCATTCCATATATTCAGACTTTCATTCCATGTATTCAGACTTTCATTCCACATTCTCAGACTTTCATTCCATATATAAGATACATGAGAAATCCTCTCTGAACTGTATACATTTTGTAAATGGCTTTATTGTTCATTGTTGAATTTGTGCAACTTTTCACCAAGCACTGATAAACACTGTTTCACTGACCATGCTATTACAGTGTGAAACATTATAACTTTTATAGTGTGACATATTTCTTTGTAACTTACAGCCTACAATGTCCTCACCAGAGCAAACTGAAATACATGCAGTACAACTTCAATAAGATTAACTGAATATGTAGCCATATGTAGCCATGTACCCATAAAATGTATTTGATGCATTGTCTTACTAAATTGTGCCCAGCCATATTTCAAAAATATAAGTAAAAATGATAAAAACATACATAGTGAATCAGATTTCATACTCTGTCATCTTTTACATTTACATTATGAACAGTAAACTCAAGAGTTGAGAGTAAGACCACATTTTAAAGCAGAGAGTTCATAGTGACTTGCCATGTGGTCACCACAGCTAATCCACATTCACACCAACATCTTACACAAAAAAAAAAATGGCTCAAAAATGTACAGTAACAGACAAAGTTGTGTCTTAATGGGGCAAGATTCCCAAAATTAGTTTTATATGTTTATGTGGATAAGGACTCACCTATTAAATGCTAGTTTTAGGCCAGAATGCCCAGTTAACCATGATTAAGCTGTCCATTTTCATGTTTGACTGTTGCATTCAGAGAA
This sequence comes from Colossoma macropomum, assembly GCF_904425465.1. Lineage (NCBI taxonomy): Eukaryota > Metazoa > Chordata > Actinopteri > Characiformes > Serrasalmidae > Colossoma > Colossoma macropomum. The sequence continues at coordinate 29,871,483 of NW_023494800.1, forward strand.
CCTTTGATGTGGTCAGTCTATTTATACACTGTGAATGCAGATGTAGGTGTAGATGTAGGTGTAGATGTTGTGTTTGTTGGAGAAGGACTACTTGTGAATGTTTTCATACATCTGTAGGAAAGTTTGGTTGTGGAACTGTGACACATCAGGGCTTTCCTCACATGCCCTCTGAACTCATCTGAGACAAAGTAATACACAAATGGGTCCAGGCAGCTGTTCAGGCTGCCCAGACACAGAGCAACCATGTAGAAACTATAGACATCGTTCTGAAGCCCTGCACCCAGCAGAGAGTAATGCACCATTAGCATGATGTTACTGGGAGTGAAGCAGACCAGGAACATCACCAGCACAGTTATCATGAGAATTATAGCCTTCCTTTTCTTGTTACTGCAGCTGGTGTCTGACGTGGACCTACTAAGGGAGTTAAAGGTCAGCAGGTATGCTACTATACAGACCACACATGGGACTACATATCCCAAAATGCCCATGGTCAAGAAACATTTAATAGGGAAATGTGTTTGATTGTGGCGAGTGATGTCGTGGCAGGTGGTTGTGTTGAGATTGTTGACTTTAACCGTCTGGTCATACAGGTATAGCGGTGCAGTGATGAGCCAGACCACAATCCACACACAAACACATACACACACTGTTACACGGTTATTCAGTTTCTGAGAAAGTGGGTGCACAATCATCCAGTAGCGCTGGACACTGATGCATGCTATGAAGATAGTGGAGCAGTACATATTCCCATAGAAAAACCCCACTAGGACTTTACACAGTGGCTCCCCGAAGGTCCAGTCATTGCCATTGAAGTGGTAGGTGATCTTCAGTGGGAGCGACATGATGAAGAGCAGGTCAGCCAGTGCTAGATTGGCCATTAGGATGGATGCTGGATACTTCTTCTTCGTCCTGAAGAAGAACACCCAAAGGGCCATGGCATTGGTGGGCAACCCTGCAACGAAGATGAAGATGTAAACAAGAGGGAGGAAGACTGTGGTCTGGCTGCTGTGAAGAATTCTCCTGGAATTGTTGGTCACAGTCACACCGTCTCCAGTCTCATTTTCTATAGGAAGTACAGCAAAATGAACTCCAGTGGAACTGTCTGTAGTGAGAGAGAGAGAGAAGGTTGTGGTTTAGTGGACGGCTGTGTTTTTCTGTGATTACATTTGATGTATGATGGCAACACCAGGCTCCCCTATGGTAATTAGTTGAAGTATTTGAAACATAAAGAATAAAAACAAAAGTTTCCATGATCTCAGTAGAGCACCATTTACAGAGCAGAGGGAGTCTTAATGCAGGCCTTTAATATATTTTGTCATACCCACTCTATGTAAGTCTCAAGGCTGTTTAAGTCCTAGTTTAGACCTCTTAAAAAATTTGCAAAACAAAATAAGCAGTAATCAAAACCTCATTTAGGAATCATGGAAATTAAATTACATTATGTATGAATAACAGCATATAAGATAATTACTGAATGACTGTTTGTTGCATCTTTTTAATAAGCTGGTCTAACAAGTTAATCTTGACTTTACCGACCGAAGATATATGTTTTTAAATAGAAACAACAGAAACAAAAGTAATTTGGTGTTTAGTATGTACTCTACTGTGCTGTGTGTGAAAGGGAGTCCGATTCTGTGGTCAAAATCCGGTAAAACAGCTTTTGTCCAAAATGACTACCTGCTGTGTTCAGCTACACAGTGAACTACTTTTTATGTGTATAGTTTTCAGCATGTAGAGAGGAATTTTCAGGATGTGTTCGGTGACTATTGACCTCTATTGTTTGCCATCACTGTTAGCCTCATACCTCCTTTTCATTAAACATAATGAATACAATTTGGACTGTAAACACGATGGACTACGTCTAGTGTAAGAGGTAAATTTATGTAAATGTGATTTTTTTTTACTGAACCAATCTTTTGAAATAACCATTTTCTTTTTTAGTTGAACCTTGTCTTGCTCTGTGGTTCTTCATCCTGATTCTGGTCCTCTTGCTCCCAGCACTCCTGATACAACTAAAGAACTAATTAAGAAGCACTTCCTGGGGTGAACTGGCTTAGAAACAGGGGAAACATCACAAAATGCAGGACAGTAGTTCTCCAGAGTCGAGACTGACAACTAACAGTCTATCTTACTGACCTCTACTTGAGAAGATGATGTTTGTCAGTACAAAGTAAATGATGTAGCCTGTTATTAAATACAGGGTGTCCCAAAAAAAAATTACTAACAACATAGCCAATTCTCCCTCAAATGATCTCAAATTTTAACAACGTGTGTAAAAACTAATCAAGTTTAATTTTTAACGTTTCATGTAATGCTGTTGAAATGGCCACCATGTTCACCTGACTTGACAACTTGTGATTTTTTTCTATGGGGCTATGTGAAAGGACTGGTCTATACCCCCCTCTTCCTACAAGCCTAGAGAATTACTACTGCGCTAGAGACTGTTATGCAAGACATGCTACAGCGTGTTTGGCAGGAGCTGGACTAACGACTTGACATGTGTCGTTTCACAGGCGGTGCGCATATTGAACATTTGTGAAGTTTTGTAAAATCGGTTCTTTTTCGAATTTTCATAAATAAATTTTGTATTGTTCAACATGAAGCCTATTTAATTTTGTTTGCCTAGGACATGTAGTTACCCAGATATTCACATCTTAAATGATGTAAATTTTTTGGGACACCCTGTATTCAGTCTGTGGGGTCAACAGGGTTTTATTTCTTTTTGTAATTATTATTATACTACCTCAAACAGCAAATTTGTGCCATCATTTTTTAAAGTTAAAAAACAATGCAAAAAGCTGACATTGGCTGGCAAATTTTTGGCCTTTTATTTACAGCAATAAGAGCTGTAAAATGTGCAGAAAACAGTTTAATAGGGAATTCCATTCATTTTTTTAAATTACTGCATAATTAAATGGTTAAGATGTAAACAGAGTCATTCAGGGTGGTTTGGTGTGAAACGCTCTGTTCTAGAGAAACTTACCGAGTCAGAACTGTTCACAGTGGTGGTGATAGGAACCAGACGTCCACCTCTAAATGCTCCCTCACAGAAAGTTCTTACATGAAATGGTAATGAATTCACTGCCTGATGACTGAGACACTGTTTTATGATAGTTTTGAGACTAAAAGGAGTTTTAAACTCCATTCATGGTTGTGGGATACATGAGGCAAAATAGTCTCCAAAGAGACGTTGAAAACTGAGACGACTTGTGTAGGTTCACTGGTGGTTCTGGATAGTAAATAAAATGTCTATTTTCTTATCACCACCACTGTAAATACATCTGAACCATTTCACACCAAACCACTCTGAATCACTCTGTTTACATTTCTAACACTGTTTCATGATTTTTACATTCCCATTTCTTTCCACATTGAAGAGAAAGAGAAAGTGACTTACCATCAGACATGTTGGTGATAGAATAGTAATGTAAAGCCAACAACACTGAAGTTTTCAAGGTTAAATCCAAAGGTGTCGATGTAAAAGAGTGAGACTTTTGCTCTCTGCTTCTGTTCAGTAAAGTCTGAAGGCTGGTAGTTTCCTTTTTTCGTCTTCACTGATTTCAGGAAGCTGCGTGTGTGTTCTTTTTTCAGTCTGTGTATGCCACACCTATTCCCTCATGCCTCTTCCAGAAAAGAGAGCTTTCATGTGATTGGAATTAATCTCAAGTGAGTAGGAGAAGACAGCTAAAATAGACAGTAACATAGTAATCTCCTAAACTCCTACAGTTATCTCCTAAAGCTGATTATAGATAGTATTTGAGTGCCGTCGCAGTGGCTGCCGTCATATTACTAAAATAGTACTGGTCAGCATGGTGGTGCTCGTTTTTACACTATTAGTCAATAAAGCATACTGACCGGTGTGGCAAGAACAGAAACAAAAAAAACAAAACTGTAAAATTTTGACCACCCTTACTCATACTCCGTCTAAATGCAACTGAACTTGAAGTGGAGACTGAAAGACTGAACTAAACCTCGCCCTAACTCTAACTCTAAACCTAACCTTAACTTCAACACAAAACATGCACCTGTTCCTAAACCTATCCATAACCATGCACTGTTAGTAATAAAGGTTCTGTGCAGGTACATTTTTCATCCATCAAGGTACAAACAATGTAAATGTTCCCTCAAAGCTCCAACAGTGGTTTTAAGGTCTGAGTGTGAACCTTAAATAAGTGTTTCCAGGTGAAAAGTTCGTATTTGTACCTTTTCATAACCGAATGCTTTAAAACAGAACAGTAAAATAAAAGCCTGGAGACGAGACGGGGTGTGTGGAGTCAGTACAGCTTAGAACATATCAGTTCAGTGGATTATGGTACAGTTATGTTCCCTGACTAAAGGTACTGAGATGGACCCTTGAGGGGACCACCACAGTGAGAAGAGGGGTCCTGACCCAGTGACAGTTTACTACCTTCATTTCTGAGAGTTTAGTGTTGTTAATAGTCAACTATGAGTGTCACTAGAAAGTTTACTAATAATATTAGCATCTGTAGAACAGTGGTCACCAACCTTCCTCCTGGAGATCTTCTTTCCTGCAGAGTTTAGTTCCATCCTACACACTTACAAAGATGGTTCTTCAATGGTTCTTTAGTAAAGAAGTGGTTCTATGTAGAACCATGAGCACTCAAAAAACCCTTTGCATGACCAAAAGGTTCTTTGCATCATGAAAGGGTTATTTAGGTTGATGGAGAATGTGCTGTAGATGGTTCTATATAGACCCTTTTTGAAAAGAGTTCTTTATAGCACCAAAAACATTTCTTCTATTGTTACACTCTTAAAATCATGACAGTAGAAGCACGCTTTTTGGTGCTATATAGAACCCTTCTAGGTTCTATAGGTTTCATTTTTGCTTTCTATTCTAATTCTGTTCACTGTCAGGAAAGAAAACGTAAAAATGAATGAGATCCTCTTTTTGAGATGGTTAATACATTTATTGAATGGTCACATTTCATAGATTGTTGACAAATTCTTATTATAATTAAATTTGAAGAGTTACAAGAGTTGAATGTTCCCCAATCATGGAACTAGAAAGCCAAATGCAACATAGAGAAACATGCGACTGGCAGGAAAACTCGTACAAATACTTGCTTGAAGGAAATATGCTGACTGATGATGACTGATGTGTCATCCTAGTTTCATTATTTGCAGTGTTGCAGTTTCACTATAAACATTCATAATTGAAGTCATGTATTAAAATGAGAATAATTTGTACTGTTTTGCTAAAAATTTCAGGGTAACACGTTATTTTAAGGTCTGCTTCTTCTCTGCTTCGACTATCATACTGTTAGCAAGCCATAAATAATGTCCTACTAAAATAGCACCACATCATTTGTAAGCAAGAGGTCATCTGTACATTAGTTATCGACTGCTTATTGATTAATATTAGTTGTCATCTTTTAGTTGCAAACATTCCTTGTCTACATTTGAGATGTTAATCATGAATGTGAACATATAATGATCATCAATATGACCAGACATGGTAGTGAATGCTTACATTTCCATTGAAAGCGTACTCATATGCAGTGGTGGACAAGGTACACAAACTATGTACTAGAGTTAAAGTGGAGATACCTAAGGTAAAATATTACTCCAGTAAAAGTAGAAGTTCCTCCCTTTAGACCTCCAGTTGTACAAAAGTATTTGCCTTCAAATGTACTTAAGTATTGAAAGTGAAAGTACTAAAAGATTAATTATGACTCTGATGTCCTATTATCATTTTTATAACACGACTCTTGTTTAATGAACTAATTTTAGGTGAAAATACTCCAGTGTCACTCTTGGTAAACCAGTCTTTTAATAGAATGTCATTAATTAGTGACGCTGATGCCTATTAAAATTACCATAAGCACAAAACACTGAACGCAAACAATTTCCATTAGGTAGAACCAAGAGGCTCTGAAATAACTTTTAAAGTTTTGATTTAAGATTTATTCGCAACTTACTTGCAAATTTCAGTTCACAAATGAGTTTTCCTTTACTGCCAAGAACAATGTCAAATCAGTTGACTAATGCTTTGATGTGTGATTGTCAGTGTTTGCATTAACCCCGACCCTGCTTTACCTGCTAATGTGACCTAAGCATAGTGTGGATACGTCAAAACCAGTTGCATAACATGTCATCACAAGTATTAAAACAACAAGCCTGAAATGGAAGAGAACAGTGATGGCAGTAAATATCATTAGATCTAAATAAATGATCTAACTACAGCTATAATATCTTTTATTCAGCTTGAGGAGGAGCTGGTTCTCGAAGTTGTTTGAGTCCATTCTTGCCCTCCTGGGACTGAAAATATGTCCTGCTGTGCTGAAAAGATGTTCACAAGCAGCAGAAGCAGGTAAAGCAGTATTGACCTTCAAAGACAAGTTGCAGATTGCTGGGAAGGATTCAAAATTTCTTTGTCATCAACTTCGCAGGCAAGGTAGCCATCTAACTGCTTGATACCTTCCTGACCATGAGTGGGCTTCATGCTTGCAAAAAAGTCCTCGTTGTCAGAGGCACTGGAACCATCAACTGGTGACGTAGCCTCTTCCTCCAGATGGTCCTTGATGTAGTCCAGATACTGAGAATCAATCGAACTTCACTGTGATCACACAGTTTCTCCAAATTGAAAAATTAAAAGAACAGTATTGCCCCGTGTATTTCCAAGGTGCATTTAAAACTAACCTAAACAGATTTATATGAATGACATGATAAAATAATTTAAGTTGAATATCTTGTAAAATATTGCTAATGCAGTTTTGGGTTGTAGTGTATTACCATTAGCCTACTTAGCTAGCTAACTATCTAACAATGCATACAATGTTTATGGTAATGCCAGACTTATTTTAACAAGATACATGAAGAAACCATTTTCTGCAAACTACTGTTAGGTTACTCATCAGAGAATGACCAGAATGAAAATAGCTTACCTTTTTGTGTTTCCTTAGATTGGGATGGGGAATTTTTGTAAGAAGAAATCTTATGGGGCTGAGGCTGGCAGAGAAGGCACTTGAAAATGAACGACTCCTTTTCTTTTCAACTACTTCAAAAAACTCGCTCAAATAAGGCCAAGGGTGTTGTGGCAGGTTAGAGTCAGGAGTTTCTTCCATCATTTATTTTGGCATAGGCAGCGCCAAACTTTTACGCTGCTGCACTGATGTTCAACTCTACGCTTGCACTGGGTCAGTATGTCCAACAGGTCAAAACAAGCTGAAGACGAAGCATTTTGCAAAGGGGACGTTTTTGATTATTTCGTACACTCAAATGGCATTTTTGAGTTAAATTAACTTATTGCTATTTAGTTTAGTCTGTTGCCATGGCAGCTTTGAAACCCCACATTCCAAAAAATCAGGACATTTCGGTGGGTTTTAATCATTTCTTTCGCATTAAAGTTCCTGAACAAATTTGTGAAACTGAGTGAAACTAAGTAGGCTGTAAAATACAGTTACATGTTTGTTTTGTTAACATGATCTTATTGGATAAACTGTATTTCTTTCCCATTGGCTCCTGGCTCCATCTATTTGCATACTGGATGTTTCTTTCCATTACTTTTACTTACCATCAGTGTGCTTTCATTCCACCCAGGATGCCTGCCCTCAGGCGAATCCTTCTCATATATGCTTTACTCAGCTGCCTGACTTTGTGTTGTTGGCTAAGAGTGAAGGTTATCGTTCTCCTTGCTGATCAGTGGGGGTTTGTGTTGGTCAGTGACCACGTTCACGCTAAAAGTTAAGGCAAAGTGGTGGATAACTCTTAAATAGAAAAAAAAAAATCTTAATTGCCTAATGAAACATATAATTAAATCGCAATTTCAAAACGTTAAATTAAAATAATTCAAATTTACGAATTGCACAAACATGTGCTTATGTTAACCTAACACAAAAATTATGGTCATTCTAACTCAAGTTTTCGTTACAAATTACTTTATGGTTTTCTCAATTTTTTAAGTAAATCCAACTCATCTGGGCTTACAATGTACGTTATGTGTTCTGAATGTTTGTATGTCCTGTTAATCAGTACTCATAAATAACTGACCACTAATATTACAGTGATTAGTAGAGCAATGTGTATGAAAGTGTCATGTTAAATTGCTCAGGCCTGTAAGAAATACAGAGGGTATTTAAAAGCAAGATGAGTGAGCTGAAGAGCGGAGAGTACCTGAAGAATGTATTCCTTTGAACAACATTGCCCAAACAAGATATATACATATAACATATAACTTACTCAGTGTAAATGGCCTAAAGCTACGCATATGATCTGTATGATGGGTAAAGGAGGAGCTTATGATTCCTTAAAGACAGTCTGCAAATGATACAACACATTTAAAAGATCTTTGTTCATATATCTGTGAGACCAAAACTAAAATTAAACTTGTTTATTCTTAATAATCAATACCTTACTGTTCGTAAAGGCTCACAAATGATCTGGAAACAGCTTCCAAAGACACAGTTACATTTAAAAGATCTTTATTAATGAATGTGAAAGACCAAAACTAAAGTAGAACTTACTGTTCATAACCGTCATCTTAGTAATGAAACCAAATAATATTTCTGGGTTATTAACTGTTAAAAATGTAAAACATTACAGTAAACTGAGGAAACTTTACAGCACGTGTTTAATTTACAGGCGTGTTTAATGAGGCAGTGTGCTGAAGTCTGCAGTGCTTTGGCCCACGAGGACTGGAGTCTGACACATGTGATGTATAATACACAAATTCACCCTCTCTGTTTTTTTTAATAAAGCAGTAATGGGCAGTTAAAGAGCATCATGGTAAGGCTTAATAAAGGCATAATACTACTGCTACTACTACTGCTACTACTACTACTACTTTTACTACTACTACTACTAATAATAATAATAATAATAATGATAATAATAATAATAAGAAGAAGAAGAAGAAGAAGAAAAAGAAGAAGAAGAAGAAGAAACTGGAAAACATTGCTCAAAGGTTCATGTTAATATCCTCTTGAAAATGTACTATTTACAGTTGTTACTGCTTAATAAAGTAGCAATGAGCTTGTTTTGTCCAGTGTTTTTGCAAATGTTTTGCAAAATTGATGAAAATAGAATTAAGTATGATAATGGATTAATTTGAAAGCAGTTAAAATATGTATTGATGAAAATATATGAAAGGTATAACCCACAGTGATAAAAGTGCCCACAAATATAGATCAGTCCTGATATCAGTCTCTTCAAAAAAATCAATAAAACTATTCTAACAGAGTCATTTTAATCCAGTACATTGTGACTAATTTGCATAAAGTGCTGTTGAGTAAAACACTAATATCTGCACACCAGCATGTCAAGGCAGGAGTCAGGCTTAGTTAGCATAGCACACAATTATCTGTCATTTCCACCCTCCACAGGGAACAGTGGTTCTGTACTTGTGACTCAAAGAGAGCTGGTAAGAGGAGAATGATCTAAAAAACACTTTAAAACCTAAGACCCCTAAATCAATGTTGCCGTTTGAATCTTCATAACATGTTTTCTAGAGAATTAATTTCTTAGACAAAATGTATAGAGCACTTTAAACAAAAGGAAGGACAGTAATAATGTGTTGAAGGCAGAAGAAAGTTAAATAAATGGGAGCACTTTACAAATCGATAATATGTGAGTAATAATATAGTAGTTATATGGTAATAATATGGTAACAAGTTATAGTTACTAGAATTTTCATCTAATTTTCAAGTTGTTTCTAAATATTAAGCTTGTACTTGTAATTATATATGGCACCTGACCATTTGAAGGCTAATACTAGGTAGGAAACCAATTAGAAACAATGAACAACAGCACTAATAACAGCATCATTTAGGGACTAACAAGAAGAACATTACAGAAGCTGAAAGCAGCCTGTTCTTTACACATAGTAAATCCCTGCAACAGAGTTAGTGAAAGGAAAACAGCTGCTGTAAATTCAGAATGCATCCTTAATCACTGAGGTAATCCAGTTTTATAACTGGAGCTAAGTGTAGGTTAACGAGTGACTGTGAGTAAACAGATAACGTGTACATAGCAGTAAAAGTTTGCTGTATGATGGTTCTGAAGAGTGTCCTGAATCCGATGGTGACTCAGGTTTCTTTTTGGTAAAATGCTGTTCAGTGTAAGAGGAGCCTTTGAAGGCAGTGATGTAGGCAGCCGCCTCCAGAATGGAACATACTGACAGTGGCTGTTTGTTTCATTCAATTTAAAAGCTCAAAAGGGAGCCGGTGTTGTGTAATTAAGGTGTGGTTTAGACTTTTTCATTGAAGTGCTTTGTGGTATGTCTGGTATGGCATGCTTAGGTATGTGGATTGAGCTTGTACCCCAGTGCTGCCACCTACATGTACAGCAAATCACCAAAATCCCATTTAGGAAATCTGCTGTCTTCCAACCAACATACAGTGCATCTCTATAATGCATCCAGTGCATGTAGCATTTTTTGCAACTTGGAGCTTGTACAACCTCATTTCCAAAAAAGTTGGGACACTGTGGAAAATGTAAATAAAAACAAAATGCAATGATGTGCAAATCATTTAAACCCCATATTTCATTGAAAAAGCAATCAAATGTTTAAACTGAGAAATTTTATTGTTTTCATATATATTCTATATATTTTTAAAAAAACAATAGAATTTCTCACTTCCAACATTTGATATGTCGTCTTTGTACCATTCTCAATGAAATATAGGGTTTACATGATTTGCACATCATTGCATTTTGTTTTTATTTACATTTTGCACAGCATCCCATCTTTTTCGGAAATGGGGTTGTACAAAATGTTGGGGGTTTACAGTGTTCTGCAGTGTGAGCAAAATGCTTCTTTTTTGAAAAATGTGACCAGAATTTTGATTGTCTACAAATTCATTATACATATTTGTTATGCAAGAACACAAAGGTGCAGACTTTCTGCATCCCACTGGTCTTGAATGCTACTATATTTACAAAGCGAGATGAGGAAATATTCTATTGGTTTATCACACATTACAAGAAGCCATCACAATAAACCTGCTAAATAACTGACCTGCACAGCTGTTAACAGTGATGGCCCTGGACGTTTTTACCAGGGGTGACAGGGAGTTGGCAGAGTGGCAGTGTTAAAGTGTTTATGATATAGTATGTGGTGTATAATATTATACATTGACATGGCAAAAGTCATGGGACAGGAACTAGTATCATGTAGGACACCCTCTAGCCTGGCAAAGTGCAACAACTCGACATGGCATCGATTTCACAAGTGGACAGAAGACGTCTAGAAGGATGTTGAGCCACACTGTCTGGATAGCCACCCATGACACTGTGGTATTTGTAGGATCTCTGATGCGAATGGACCTCCCATAAATGCTTGACTGGGGCAAACATGCAGGCCACATCATTGGTCAGAACTCTCCAGTGGGTCTTCTGCTCCCATGTGCCATGGAAGCTAAAGAATGCTGCAGTGACCTGCATTGAATGTGGATGTGATTTTGGCCAGAGTCACTCATATGTTCGCACAGACAATTCTAGCCAGACGGCGCTGGTCATGATCTCATGGGCGGCCACTATGTTGTCCACTGTAGGTAATAGTGCTTTATATGATAGTACAAAAGTGGCACTGTGGATCAAGGAGTGTTAAATGCCTGCACAACTTCGGAAAGGGACTTTCCCATCCATCTGGCACCCAGTACCATGCCTCGTTCAAACTGATAATCCACGTTGCCATGCCATAAGCACGCTGACCAGTGTTCAACCTCATTCACATGATTACACCTCACAACTTAAACATGTTGTCTCCTTCAAAATCAGTTCACACACTGCTCTCCCATGACTCTTGGCATGTCAGTGTATTCTGGAGTATATGAATATGGAGTACTTTCGAAAGTTCTTGGAGAACAGTAATGATACCAGTGGAAACTGGATGGTGCAGGTACACTTCTACAGGTGCTATTTTCTAAGGTGAAGCTGTAGAAGATTCTGTGGAGAGCTTCAATGGTCGAAAGGCCACCTTCATCCTCTTAGCTGAACGCGTACTGTGACACATCAGCGAGTTCTTCACATGATCTCTGAACTCCTCTGAGATAAAATAATACACAAATGGGTCCAGGCAGCTGTTGAGACTGGACAGGCACAGTGTGATGATGTACAAGCCATGAGTGTTGTTCTCAATCCCTCTGGCCAAAAGAGAGAAATGCACCATCAGTGTGATGTTATTGGGAGTGAAGCACACCAGAAACATCACCAGCACAGTGATCATGAAGATGACAGCCTTCCTTTTCTGCTTGTTGCTCATGGCATTCGTAAAAGAGCTCTTGAGGGACTTCAATATTAGCAAATATGCCACTGTGCACACCACACAGGGAACTACATACCCCACAATGCCCATAGTGAGGAAATATCCAATGGGAAAATCTAACTGGTTTCGGTAAATGACATCGTGGCAGGTGGTTGTCAGATTGCTGACTTTAACAGTCTGCTGATACATGTAGAGTGGTGTGGTGATGAGCCAGACTACAATCCACACACAAACAGAGACACAGACTGTTAAACAGCTGTTTGGTTTTTTTCTAGAAAGTGGGTGGACAATCCCCCAGTAGCGCAGCACACTGATGCATGCTATGAAGATAGTGGAGCAGTACATATTCCCATAGAAAAACCCCACTAGGACTTTACACAGTGGCTCCCCGAAGGTCCAGTCATTGCCGTTGAAGTGGTAGGTGATCTTCAGTGGGAGCCACACGATGAAGAGCAGGTCAGCCAGTGCTAGATTGGCCATTAGGATGGACGCTGGATGCTTCTTCTTCGTCTTGAAGAGGAACACAAAGACGGCCATGGTGTTGGTGGGCAACCCCACAATGAAGACGAAGATGTAAACGAGAGGGAGGAAGACTGTGGTGAGGTTTCCTTTTAGTGAAGGCATGTCATCACTTTTTGGTAAACTCATGTTAGTGCAGTTCACCTCATGATGTAAACTGGAGGGTGGAATATCAAGAACAATTATATTTTCAGGCGGCTCTTCATTTGTAGCATTTGTTTTGCATAATGCTTCCCAGAAGATAGACTCCATCTCTATTAAAAGAGAAATGATTATACTTTAAATTTTGTCAAACAAATAAACCAATGACTTTTGCACAGTACTGTACATGTAGAGATTATGATACATACATTGAACATCTAAACAATAATAACAAAAAAATGCATGGAACACATACAGTCGGTAAACTAAGCAATAATAATAGCAATTAAGTTTAGAAGAATAAGAAATAAAAAAAAACAGCAATGATGGTAATAATCATAATAATGATTATTCATAATAAAATAATAATATTATTATTCATAATAATCATAATAAAAGATGAGTAAATATCTCCTTAATTACTTCTATCAGATGAAAGCATTACAGTTTTGCCAAAGTCAGATTTTGTGCATGTATCGAATTATTTTGTACTTGTGAACATTCTCATTGTGATTGAAAAACAAAGCAAATAATACTAATACTACTACTACTACTACTACTAATAATAATAATAATAATAATAATAATAATAATAAATGCTTCCAATGTACCTCAAATGCATACTGAATGAAGTTATACAGAAAGAAATAGTGAAATAAACAAAGTAAACAAATAAAAGATTAACTGAATAAATGTAGGAATTAATAATAAATCAGTAGCATTTATTTATTTAATCATTTATTTAGATTCGAGTTTTACCTTCTATAACTTTGCAGAAAATGCTACAGTGAACACATACTTAGCGTAACCCCTCCCCTAAATACTAAAAAAAAGTGCTCTGAGGTGTCAATTGCACATTAAATGTGTCAATCAGATGCACATTAATAAGATTACATCAACACAAATCTTCCTAGAAGAAGAAAAGTAAAACACTGCAGTTGTTCTGATGCAATAGGTCGTATTGTTGTGCAAAGCATTTGAATCAAAGCACCACTTTCTCCCGTTTAATACTGCAGTGGAAATGTAGCTTACCTTCCAATGCGCAGTTAATGTTAAACAAGTCAGTCTCATTCCAGTCCATGTCTGCTGTGAGGTTAAATCCAGTAATCCTGATAAATCAGTGTGTATTCTGTTTTGCTGTGTGTTGTAGAGCTGCTGAACACCAAGACTGTTTTCTTACTCTAGCATGAGAGGATCCCCTCTCTGTCCTACTTATTGTCCATCTGTTTCTTCTGCCTTCAGGGTTTTTGAAAAGCTGCTTGTTTAGACCTGCTTCGAACATCCACACCTCTCTATATGAGTGGTACAAATTTTTTTTTTTGACATTTTTAATGGGAGGTGCTCGTCTTAATGATAAAATAAAATAAAAATCAGTTCTAGTAGAGTGAAAAAATGGTAAATGGAGATCTGATAAAGGAAGAAAATCTTCCTATGAGGCCATATATGCACATATATCATAAGGTTCAAGCACTTATTTAAAATATATGCACATATATTGTGTTACCTACACTGTAAGTATCAAGTATTGACATATATGCAAAATATATTGATCATACATTTACTATGTTTAGGGGTTAAAACAGGAAATAAGTAAAATATTGTTCCCTGAAATATTTAAAGTCCAAGTCTTATTACATACTAAGCCTTTTTGTGAATAGATCACCAGAGCTTGAACACTGGAGGTGCTTATTTTAATGGTAAAATAAAAAAATAGGGTGAAAAAATAAAAAGTTAAATGGTGATTTAATTAATAAGAAAGTCACAGCACACTGAGGACTAACAACCAGAGGCAGCACACCATGTTCGGTTCTTCATGTTTAAAGCTGCTGTCAGTAAATTAGCAAATCTACTGTACTTCAGTTGTTCTACACCAACACCAGCTACTCAAACTGTAGACCAGGGATGCACAGCTCTGGTCTTGGAGGGCAGGTGTCCCGCACAGTTTGGTAGTTGCCCTACTCAAACACGGGTTCCACACCCAGCCTGCAATATTAAATACATGTATATACTGAGTACTTAGCTAACATGATAAACAATAACATCACTCTACAATAGTAAATGTAGCAACACATTTCTGATATTTACCTCATATTACCATCATACAGCCAACCACATATAATGTATGTGAAGTTACCTGGGAAAATTATGACTGCAGACAGAATTCATTGAGGATTAACAAAATAATACTACATTCTTAAAAACAGTTTTACTTTCAAAAAAACAGTGATTTTATTCTGTTTTCCAATACTTCTATTTAAGCAACAGAGCCCAAGAGTCACCATAGATCATCACAGCCATGATGTTATCCATGATAACACACTCCCTCTCGTGTTCTATTACTTTAATACAACAGTTAATATATATTTCATTTATATTATATTATATATAAATTTAGTTAATACAATAAAGTAAGAAATTAATAAACTGGGCCATGAACGTGGCATTTATTATGTTTTGATGTTCGCAGTTCCTTCCGCCATATTATAGTTCCTTAACAAGCAGCTTGTTGCTGCATCACAGTAACAAACTCCACCCACTCGCTGCACTGTCTGCTGTAAGCCTCAGCTTTTGAAGTACAGACTGAGCCATAAAACTGCCACAATATCAAGTTCAGCTCAGTTTTGTCAATTTTTGCCAGATCAGTATTAATGTTGTTTTGTTCCAGCCAGTCTGTAAAGCATCGTACAGCCCATTTAGTTTGGCAAATGGTATTGGGTTCATTTCTGGCTGATTCCAGGTTGTTTAGCTGTTCTTCCATCACAGCTGCCGACTGAAAAGCTGCTCAGTGGTGATGACAGTTTGGGAATTTAGTGTCTTCAGAGTCTGAGCAAATCAGCTGTCGGTCAAATGTGATCTTAAAAGTATTCAGTTTCTGTTTGTGGCAAAGTAAGAAGTAAAAATGTTCAAATGTCTTGAGCGTCTCCTACAGCTGTCAGAGTCGTTGCTTAGCAACAGCGTCTCAGCGGAGTGATAGTGTTTGTGAAAAAATGCTTCTCAACCAATCAGTTTGTGTGGCCGAAACGAACTGTTGTATAAATTTAAAATATTCTATGTTTTGTTCTTTGTCCTATTTCTATCATAAAATTCTCAGTGACAGGAATGTTACAGTAATCCACATAGAGCACAATGTCTAACCAAAAATACTCTAAGAGATTTATTTGGGTACTTTTAAATCTATCCCTCATGTTGAAAGCCAATTTTAGCTGCTTCCTTAAGCAAAACAATTAAGATTATTGTTAAGGCTCTGAGCAGCATCACTCGGCTGTGAGATATGTTGTTTACTGGGTGCGGTGTCAGATCGTAACTGATGGTAACTGCACTGATGGCAAATTTTCACCCTAAAGTTGTTCACACAAAGTAGCAGCACTTTTCTGTGGTGACTGATGATGGCTCTCATTTTGTTTAAATGGGGTGGCCATGCTTCATGGGAGGGTGGCACTGACCACCCCTCAGTTATGACCCTGCTTAACTGTGTGACATTGTGATGTGAAAGAGAAGAGCTGAGCCTTACTTAAAGTCAAAGTCTGCTCTCATCAGTCTGTCACAGGTAGACAGTTAAGTGAAGAATGAATTCTGTAGGTTTAATCAGTTTTGAGTGTTGAGAGTTTTTCAAGATAGACATTGATTGCTGATTAACTTATGCAGTCTAACGGTTCACGTCTAGATCTCTTATGCTTTGGTTACACAATAAATGCAGTTAACATTAGCTAGCAGGGTTCATGTCAGATTAAGCTAACGTCAAGCTAACATTGATTAACTCCGTCAAACATAAGCTCCTCAGACAAAAAAAAATTGTCACCTTGTGTGTTCAAGGCGGTAGTAACTTCAGGCTCCTGCAGATGGCCTTGCACAAGAATGATCAGGCTATAAATACCTGCGGGATGTGTGATGGGATTCATAGATTGAGAAGAGGTGGTACAGTGCAGTGAATGTCTTGTTTGATGTGTGAAAAATGGGTCGCAAAGCAGATGTTAATGATTGGCTAAAAGGAGTGACTGCATTTGGGCAGCCAAAGGCCACAGTTAAAAGAAGTAGCTACATTTTCAGGTGTATCAAAGCGTATGGTCATATGGGTCGACCAGCATTAAAAAAAAAAATCCCAGTCTACAGGAAATTCTCCTCAGAATTGTGGCCAAAAAACAAAACTAATGGACAGGGACCGCCGGTGTGTTTCACAGGTTGTGAAAAAAAATAGCTTTGCTTCCAGGCAAGAATTCCTTTTAGAAGTCAATGTGGTTCTGCACAACCAATTTCTGAAAGAACGCTCCACAGGGACCTGCATACCATGAACATACGGCATGCAAAAATTTACCAGTTACAAAAACTGGACTGTTTATGACTGGAAATGTGTTTTCTGGTCAGATAAATCTGGTTTCTGCCTGTATGTGAATGATGCCTGGTGCCATGTTCATCATGGACCTCAGGAAACCTTTAATGAGGACTGCATGCAAGCTGTAGTTCAAGCTGGAGGAGCTCTGTGCTGATCTGGATTGTTTTAATTATCCAGAAATGGGTCCTTTGGTTAAGGTGACACTAAATTTGAACCACAGTGCCAACATTGAGCTGCTGGACAATCGGGTGTCCAGTCCAGCCCCAATCTAATCACAGCTATTATTCATACTCATGGACGTTTTACATGACATTAGGTACGTTTCAGTCATAGGTAACTAATGTTTTGTCCAGTGGGCTTAGTCACGCAGCTGTCACAAATTTTTACATCATCCCGGTGTTTGATGGTGGCATTCTCTCATCCCATCCCACCTTGGCCCATGCCCTCATCCTCGTCCTCACTCTCCCCTGTAGAGCTCTGGGAATGTCTCACTTTGAAAGAAACAAAGGAGTTAACGTCTTGTGAGCAAAGCATTCAGTTTATTGCACAATACACACAGCGTTTCTAGGAAATGTTACATGAACGCCTTATCACACAGCATTCCTTACGAGATAAGAAAAAATAAGTTTCAAGGGAGCAAGCAGTTTGAATCATTCTGATTCTGCTTGGCCTGTCAACTGCTTCCCAAGTAAAACCACAGAGGGACATCTCAGAGGAAGGGAGGCAGAGACAAGCAGTGGTGAGAAAAAATTCCCACCAGGGCTGAGTGAAAAACCTCCAGATACAAAGGCCAATCACTGGAGGAAAAGCCTCAGCCTATCCACTCTGTGTATGACAGAGTATTCAATCTCCAAGTGGAATAGTGTATAAATCCAAATCAAAGAAGGGTACAAGCAGGCATTTCATAACCATCTACATTCTTATAAAGGAGAGGAGTATCCACTACATATGGAGTTGCTAGCTTAGCATGAGTAAAGGATTTCTCAGTGATCTTACACAAGGAATAACACCGCATCCTAATACAGCTATAACGGTGGGCACAATTACAAGTATTGATCTAGTCTTTACATAGACCAGTTGTCATTTTCAAATAATTCCACAGCCGTTCTGTCCAACCAGTATTCACACTGGAATTAACCTTCATTTCTACAGTCAAGGAAATCAGTCACTTTAAATACACTGCTACCTAAAATCTCCTGCTATCTTAAAAGTGTGTGTGCGTTTGTGTGTTTGTGTCTGGTGTGTTAAATGTGGTGTGTTCAGTGCGTGTGTTTGTGGACTGTGTGGTATGTGTGTGGAGTGTGTGGTGTGTTGAATGTGTTATAGTGTATTTGTATCATCATGACAAAAAAGGTGCCAAAAATGTTGTATTCCAAAAGTGCAATCAAGAAAAAATCAGAAAAATTTCATTGCTACGTGGAAACTGTGCATCCAATCAAAAAGCTGTATACAAGCCTGAATTGCACAATCAGACCAGACAATATGGAGTTGGGTCGGTGTCGGTGCACTAGAAAGAGAGATACAAAGACAGTGAGTGAGAGAGAGTGAGAGAAAGAGAGAGAGCGAGGGAGAGACACAGTGAGGCCATGGCAGAACTAAAACTAATGGGGCTACAATTTTAATAACAACAGCATGAGTCATTAAACTGCCAGCAAGCTAAAGACCTCACAGACGCACAATGCTCTCCTCTCTTCACATGTTGCCTTTATCTTCAAACACCTGCCCCCATTCACTCAGCCGCGATTCTGATTGGAGGATGAGGGAATAGCAGTTGACATCATATTGTAGGGCCGAACGCCACCCACGCAGCCACTGGTTGGGTTGCACCTGTTAAGAAGTCAGGTAGATAGACCTAGAAAAAAGAAAAGAAATCTGAAAACCATTGATTCTTATTATACATTCTGGATAAAAACACTAAAGGGTTAAGATCAGTTTCACTTTCACTGGCAAACTACTTGAACCAACATAAACGTCACAATGTTGAAGTGCCCAGAGTAACGCTAAAGCCTCTTTCTCGATTGTAGAGTAATGACACACAGGATGAATCACACCATTGCCATCTTCTTGCAAGAGCACTGCGCCAGCACTGACTGCACTTGCATCAACCTCTAACTGAAATGGTTCAGTAAAATCAGGGGCAGCAAGCACAGGTGCTGCACTTAAAAGCACTTTAAGACTGTTAAATGCATGCTCACAGGCAGAAGACCACTGGAAAGGAACTGAGCAATGGTGGACGAAGTACACAAATCATGTAGTTGAGTTAAAGTAGAGAGACCCAAGGTAAAATATTACTCCAGTAAAAGTAGAAGTTCCTCCCTTTAGACCTCCACTTGAGTAAAAGTACAAAAGTATTTGCCTTCAAATGTACTTAAGTAACGAAAGTAAAAGTACTAAAAGATTAATTATGACTCTGATGTCCTATTATCATTTTTATAACACGACTCTTGCTTCATTAACCAATTTTAGGTGAAAATACTCCAGTGTCACTCTTGGTTACCAATCTTTTAATAGAATGTCATTAATTAGTGATGCTGATGTCTATTAAAATTATCATAAGCACAAAACACTGAAGGCAAACAAGATTTATTTGCAACTTAGTTACAAGTTCAAGTTTAATAAAAACTTTAAACTCAGGTTCACAAATGAGTTTTCCTTTACTAAACTGCATCTGTAGGTCACAACTGCATATGTGTACATATTTCTATATTGTGGTCTATTTACACAAAGTTAGGTTAGTTCATCATTTATGTTGGAATAGACACTCCCAAAATGTTATGCTGGTGCACTGACCTTGAACCGTGTGCTTGCACTGGGTCGGTATGTCCAACAGGTCAAAACAAGCTGAAGACAAAGTGCGCGTGTGCCCTGATTGGTGTTCTTGCTTCACTCTGCTTTCGTTTTGACATGTTATGCTTTTATACACACATAAACCAAAAGGAACGACAGATTTCTCATAATGTAGTGGAGAATTACATATACTTTGTTACTGGAACTGAGGGACTGAGTAATTTCCTACTTGTTTCTTTGCATCATGAGAGGGTTTTTTAGATTGATGGGGAATGTGCTGTAGATGGTTGTACATAGGACCAATTTTGAAAAAGGTTTACCTTGTAGAACCCAAATAGCCCATTTATGGCACTATATAGAACCCTTTTTGCTAAGAGTGTGGCTATAGTTTGCCATTTGCATTAAGCTTTTATAGGATACAAAGTCATTGTATGCTTTTGTTGTGCATAAACACAAAAGTGTCAATTTTCTGCTTCCCACTGACTTTGAATGCTACTATAGTTACAGATTGTGATGAGAAAATGAGCCTATTGGTGAATCATACATCACAAGAATCCTAACTAATGTAAATGACTGCCAAATGACTGACCTGCACAGCTGTCAAGTGTCATGGAACTGCCAGTTGACCATAAGACATTTTTTGCCTTTGCTGTTGTTTCAATGCAGTGAATGCAAATCTCATTGGTTAAAATATGCATAACAGAAACAGACAACAACACGAAAATATTCGCAGTACATTTCCCAGCATTATTAGATTAGCTGATAAAGTCTCATTAAATTACAACCAGGTTTGTTGATTTCTTGGCAGCAAAACACCCTAAACTGCAGTACAAAGAGTGGTCCTGGCATAGGATATAGAGGCGCTTGAGTTCTGCCACCTGAACACAGCCTAATAAAACAAAAAAATCTCCCAAATAGAGTGTTTAATTTTGAAACTAAAGTGAAAAGACAGTCTGAACAACTAGTGATTTGCATTCCAACTCTTTTTAGCGAGTCCCATCAATCAGCTCACCAATAATAACTAATTTGTAAAGCATCAAAATGGCTCTCCATTAAGGAGCACTAGAAGTGTTTTTTGGCTACGTTAATAATTTTTAACGGCTTAGTTTAGATAATTAACATGGAAATACATTTTAATATACAACACTATTTTAGTAAATGTAAAACTATCAAGTCATTACAGTAAAACCAGATTGTATGCAAAACTGATAAGAATTGCTGGTACAAATTATATTTTTGTTAATTAGATAAAAGACAGGAACACAGATGAAATGATTCCTAATGTTGTTCAGGTGATCCTTAAGGGCTTGGACAATTTTGATTGCTGAATTAAGCATCACTTAAAAGAGGGAATCGAATAGTTTATCTTAAGATTGTGCTTTTTTGTGTTAGTTCAAATATGGAGCACCAGTACTTCTTGGTAAAAGAGCCTCATATAGAATTTTAGTTTAGTGGGGCAAGATGATTGGTTGGTGGGGCATTGCCCCACTAAATGACACTCATGTTGCTGGGCCTGCTTGCTTTTTGAATCTGTGATGAATGTGGCCACTGTATTGAGTTTGTGATATAGTATGTGGTATATAATATTATATTCAGAGGTGTTTGTATATTTGAATTAGAGAACTCTACAATGTTCCTTGAGTACCATTAGGCTAGATTCAGTGGAAACTGGGTGATGCAGGTACGCTGTCTCTCATATTTTCTACAGGTGCTGTTTCTTAGGATGAAGATTCTGTGGAGACCTTCACAGGTCTGAAGGCCACCTTCCTCTCAGCTGAACGTGCACTGTGACAACTTAACATGTTCTTCACATGATCTTTGAACTCATCTGAGATAAAATAATACACAAATGGGTCCAGACAGCTGTTGAGACTGGACAGGCACAGTATGACGATGTACAAGCCATGAGTGTCATTTTCAATCCCTTGAGTCAGAAGAGAGAAATGCACCATCAGTGTGATGTTACTGGGAGTGAAGCAGACCAGGAACATCACCAGCACAATGATCATAACAGTTATAGCCTTCCTTTTCTGCTTGTTGCTGCTGACATTCATAGATTTCCTGAGAGACTTTAATATTAGCAAATATGCCACTGTGCACACCACACAGGGAACTACATATCCCACAATGTCCATGGTCAGGAAATATCCAACAGGGAAGTGTGTTTGGTTGAGGTGAGCGACATCATGGCAGGTGGTAATATTGAGATTACTGACTTTAACGGTCTGGTCATACAGGTAGAGCGGTACAGTGAGGAGCCAGACTACAATCCACACACAAACAGATACACAGACTCTTTCATGGTTATTCAGTTTCTGAGAAAGTGGGTGGACAATCATCCAGTAGCGCAGCACACTGATGCATGCTATGAAGATAGTGGAGCAGTACATATTCCCATAGAAAAACCCCACTAGGACTTTACACAGTGGCTCCCCGAAGGTTCAGTCATTGCCGTTGAAGTGGTAGGTGATCTTCAGTTGGAGCCACATGATGGAGAGCAGGTCAGCCAGTGCTAGATTGGCCATTAGGATGGACGATGGATGCTTTTTCTTCGTTCTGAAGAGGAACACCCACCAATGAAGACGATGATGTAAATGAGAGGGAGGAAGACTGTGGTGAGGTTTCCTTCTAGCAGATGTATGTCATCACTCTTTGGTAAACTTGTCAGTGCTGTTCAGCCCATGATGTGATCCAGAGTGTGCAGTATCAGGAATCAATGCATTTCCATATGTGTCTTTGTCTGTAGTTCTGGAGTTCAATGATCCCACCATGATCTGAGTCTGTATATCTATCAAAAGGAAAAGATGATGATTTTTTCATATAATCATTATAATCATTATATGTTGTTGCTGTTGTTGCTTTGATGTCCTATATGTTTATTATAAGAGATTATAATAAACATATAGGACATCAAAGCAACAACAGCAACAACAACACCAACAACAACAACAACAAAAAAAAAAAATAATAATAATAATAATAATAAGTTAGAATAAATAAATATGTGTACAACACATACAAGAGGTAAACTCAGCAATAATAATAGCAATAATAGTAGGAAGAGTAAGAATTAAATTTTTAGCAGGTTTTTTTTTAGGTTTTTTGCAAGTATCCAATTATTTGTACATGTAAACTTTCTTATAGTGACAAGGCAAGATTAATTGAACCATTATTGCTCCTTGTCTACCTCAAAACATACAGGAGTAAGAAATACAGGAAAAAATATTGTATTTTGTTATTTATTTATTCATCATGACTTACGTTTTGCATCCATAAATTAGCAGGTTAAACTAGAAACTACTACAATGAACAGAGGAAGAAGGCCACGGCACTTTTCTATCCAAAAAGTAAAAAAATGATTAATTTGCTACAAGGAAATCAAATAATGTTGATAATAATAATAATAATAAGAAGAAGAAGAAGAAGAAGAAGAAGAAGAAAAATTCGAGCAACTCCAGTAGGGTTCTATGTACCTAAGGTGCTTGGACCCCTAACTAAGTGAGACACAGAGAAATGAGCTACAGCCCACATGTAGCAGCAGCAAAGACTTCAGACCATATTTTTTTACTTTTAGATAGAAGAGTGGACGTGGCTTTTTGTCCTCTGCTCTTCACAGCTCTTTCCCAAACAGCACCTTCTCTTTTAGCATCTTTTGTGCACTCCAGACTTTTTGTTTGGCAGCAGAAAATTTATAATATTTCAGGGTTTTACTTACACTTTTATATTTCAATGTAAGTCAATGTAACAAAGCTTCACTTAAAGGAATTCTGAACTATTTCAGTTGTGTTTGTCATGAAATTTAAAGTGAAAGTAAAGTGAAAGTGCCATTTTCATATTATATGAGAAAATAATAATAATAAAAAAAACAGTTCAAATGGAGATACAAGTCTTTGTTAGGACAGTGACAATAGTATATTGGTGTATATAATTTCTCTTTTACACTGAAAATAAACAGTGCTCTGAAGTGTCAATTACAAGTTAAGCATGTCAATCTGATGCATGTAAATAGCACTACATCAACACAAAACTTCCCAGAAGAAGTAAACTAAAGCACAGCAGTTGTTCTGATGCAGATCAATTGAATCAAATACTTTCTAACAGCTTTCAGTGGAAATGTAGCTTACCTTCCTTCATTATAATGCTGAACAAACTAGTCTTATTCCAGTGTGTATTTTGTTTTGCTGTGTGTTGTAGAGCTGCTGAACACAAAGACTGTTTTCCTGCACTAACATAGGAGTTTCACCTCTCCCACCCTCTTGTTGTACTTCTGTTTCTTCTTCCTTCAGGGTTTTAAAAAGCTGCCTGTGCAGACCTGCTACATAGTGTTCATCCTTCCAACATCCACACCTATGTATGTGAAATATGCAGACAAACAGATGGACTACGAAAGTTTCAACATTCAAAAGTTTCATACTCTTGACACAAAGAGAGCTCGTAAAGCCAGAGTGCCTTAAAACCTCTTTAAAACCTAAGACTCTTAAATCAATGACACCATTTGAATCTTCAAAACATTTTTGGCAGAAAATTATTTTTTTCTTAGGCAGAATGTATGGAGCTCTTTGGGGAACAAAAGGAAATACGCTAAAGTATGGTTGCACTATACAAATTGATAATAAGTGGGTAATTATATGGTAATAATATGGTAACAAGTTGTGACTAAATAATAAGCGGGTAATTCTAAACATATACTGCACCTGACCATTTAATAGGTAATAAAAGGTAAAAAAAAAACAAAGTAGAAACAAATGAATAACAGCATTAATACCACATCATTTAGAGACTAAAGAGAAGAATGTTACAGAAGCTGAGAGGTTCTAGCTAAAGGGGCGGAGGAAGAGTAGCTCTTATGGGGTGACTGAATGGCTGAAGGCAGCTCACTTTTCCAGCATGTGAGGGGAAAAACACTGCACTACAGACTGACGTCCTGGAACAATGAGAATATTGAACCTTACTGGATGACGCGAACATTCTCAACTTAAAAGTTTTTCTTAATATAAAATGTTTCAATTATTATAGTCACAACAATGCAGGTGATGGTAAGAGCTATACGTCAGACTAAGTGCACATAAATCAGATGAAAATATATAAAATACTGTTTAAAATGCATGTTATCTGTTTATTAGCTGATTGTGTGAGATTCTTTTTCCTGCATGCATTTTGTACAAAAGTACAAGCAGTTTTATTCTTTGTTTGTTAGAAAACAAGGTTATTAAGGTGGAGGAGGACAGTGAATGAATTGAAAAGATCTACAAACTAGTCCTCATGTTATCTGTAATATTTGGACACCAAGTTGAGTTACATAACAGCAGATACGACTCCTTAAATCAGCCGATTCTTTACACAATAATAAATTCCCACCACAGAGTCAGTACAAGGAAAACAGCTGCCGTAAATTTGGGATCCATCCTTACATCCTTATAAAGGAGGTAATAAACCTTTACAATGAACTAGATATCCTGTGTACAGCGCATTAAAAAGTATCACTCTTAAAAAATACAGTTCTTCAAGGGTTTTTCAGAGTGATGGAGAATGTGCATGAATATGCTATAGCTGGTCCTACATAGAACCATATAGAAAAGGGTTCGATATAGCACCCAGAAGGGTTTCTTCTATTATCACAAGCTTGACTTTGAACCCTTTTTGGTGTTATATAGATCCATTTTCAAAAAGGTTCTATATAGAACCATCAACAGCACATTGTCCATCAATATGAAGAGCCCTTTCACAATGCAAAGAAGCCTTCAATCATGCAAAGGGTTCTTTGAGTGTTCATCGTTCTACATAGAACTTGTTTTTTACAAAAGAGCTCTTTTTTTAAGAGTGTATGAGGTACTATGGTTCTGGTCCCAAATGCAATGCCTACTAAGTTTCCTTTGTTGCCGAACAAGAAGGAACCTTTGAAGGCAGTGACGTAGGCAGCTGCCTCCAGAATGGAACACACTGATAGTTTTGTTTTTACCTTCCATTTAAAAACTCCAGAGGGAGCCAGTGCTGTATAATAAAAGTGTGGTTTAGACTCTGGGTGAAATGTCTTAGCGGCTTAGTCTGGTATGGCATGGTTAGGTATTTGGATTAAGTGTGTAGCCCAGCCTGACACCTACACCAAACATCTTCCACCAACATACAGAGCATCCTATAATACATCCAATACATGCAGCCTGCAGCTATAGAAGCTGTAGAAAAGTTGAGGGTTTACAGTTTTCTACAGTGTGAGCAAAATACTCTCATTTACTATTTATGGTTTACAATTTTCATAGTCTACAACTTCATTATCTGTGTTTGTTGTGCGTAAATACAAAAGTGCAAATTTTTAAAATACTACTATAGTTACAGATTGGTGCATCACACATCACAAGACATGACCTTAAGTCACCAGCACAGTAACCATGAGGGTTATAGCCTTCCTTTTCTTATTATTGCTGCTGGCATTTGTAAAAGAGCTCTTGAGAGACTTTAATATTAGCAAATACGCCACTGTGCACACCACACAGGGAATTACATATCCTACAATGCCCATGGTCAGGAAATATCCAACAGGGATGTGTGTTTGGTTTGGGCAAGTGACATCATGGCAGGTGGTTATGTTGAGATT
Source organism: Colossoma macropomum (assembly GCF_904425465.1). NCBI lineage: Eukaryota > Metazoa > Chordata > Actinopteri > Characiformes > Serrasalmidae > Colossoma > Colossoma macropomum. Next base: position 29,898,075 of record NW_023494800.1, read on the forward strand.
GCTGACTTTAATAGTCTGTTTATACAGGTAGAACCGTACAGTGAGGAGCCAGACTACAATCCACACACAAACAGATACACAGACTGTTAAACAGTTGCTCCGTTTCCGAGAAAGTGGGTGCACAATCCCCCAGTAGCGCTGCACACTGATGCACGCTATGAAGATAGTGGAGCAGTACATATTCCCATAGAAAAACCCCACTAGGACTTTACACAGTGGCTCCCCGAAGGTCCAGTCATTGCCGTTGAAGTGGTAGGTGATCATCAGTGGGAGCCACACGATGAAGAGCAGGTCAGCCAGTGCTAGATTGGCCATTAGGATGGATGTAGGACTCTTTTTCTTCGTCCTGAAGAGGAACACCCAGAGGGATGTCACATTGGTGGGCAACCCCACAACGAAAACGATGATGTAAACGAGAGGGAGGAAGACTGTGGTGAGGTTTCCCTTTAGCAGACGTATGTCTTGACTTTTAGGTAAACTGACGCCAGAGATGTTCAGCCCACATTGTGATCCAGCGGGGTGCAGAATTAGGAACTGTTATGTTTGGCAATATTTCACTTTTGTCATTCCCTGATGCCGCCATGATGTAAAGCTCAATCTCTATCAAAAGAAAGATTGTTCCTTTAGGTTTTTTATTTTATTTATTTTTTTATTTTTTTATTTTTTGTCAAACAAATAAGTCAACAATCTTTACACAGAGCTATATTTAAAGAGAATACTATAGACATACAGAACATCAAAGCAACAAGAATATAGTTAAAGTTGTAATAATTTATAACAACACATAAAATGCATGGAAAACATAAAATAAGTGATGTATGTAAAAATAATAGCAACAATCCTAAGAAGAATAAGAAATAAAAAAAAAACAGCAATCATGATAACAATGATAATATCGGATGAAAGCATTCGAACTTTTGCCAAAATCAGATTTTTTTGTACATGTAAACATTCTAATTGTGGAGAAACAAAGCAAAATTAATCACACCATTAGCACTTCTAGCCTATCTCAAACACATACTGAATGAAGAAATACAGAAAGAAATAAACAAATTAATGCTAAACTGATTAAATATAAGTCACTGTCATTAGCATTTAGTTACTTATTATGACTCATGTTTTATCTTCTATAAATAGAAGATAAACCAGAAAATACTGTAATGAACAGAGAAAAAAAGCCACAGCATTATTTTGCAGACTGAGAGGTTAATTCTCAGGTAGGTCAGTGTCCTTTAAATTTGAATTGGATTCTGGCTCTGGTGGCTCAAACATTTATGGCCTTACATTCCAATAAAGCTGCTAGACAGAGTGAATTCTGTGTGTTTGTGTCAGCAGAAGTGCTGCTAATGGCCTCATTTAAATCCAAAAGAGACACATGCTAAAATATTTTTGAAGTCAGCTTTCTTTTCACCCGCTTCCTTTTCAATTTTTTTCTCATTATGCCTTAAATGGTGCAACTGTTAAATTCTGAAAAATATGCAGCTGAAGTCAGCTTTCTGTTCGAATTTTGCTGTTCCACCTTAAATGTTGCCGCAGTTACATTCTGGCAAATACAACAGCAAAGTCAGGTTGCTGTTCAAATTTTCGCATTCCACCTTAAATAATGCAACTTCGTACTCTCCAGAATTTAATTGCTGCACCGTTTAAGGTGGAACAGGGATAATTCGAACAAGAACCTGACTTTAGCTTAGCATTAGCCAAATTGTAACTGCAGCATTTAAGGAGGAACTGGAGAATTTGAAGAGAGAATCTGAAGAGAGGCTACACCTTTCCTTTGACTAGGTGTGGTTTTGTTTCAGAGCAGAGAAAATTGCTCATTTTTCACACTTCTGAAACTTATTTTTTTATACTTGGCGATTTTTTTAATCATTCACATTTTGGCTGGATGGTTAATGACATATTGTTCTTTGGTGTGACAAACTCAGAACACTTATTTATTACTGCTTTCCACACTTTCATAAAGCATTTAAAGTGCTATGGCTTTTTATCCTCTGTTCATCAAAGGTCTTTTTCAAAACACACCTTCTTTGTTGGATCTTTTGTGCACTCCAGATGCACTCCAGTAAAAAATATATTTTATGGCTGGCTCAACAGTCTGTGGTTGTTGCTGTCTGATTCTGCTCTTCATGATGTGCCATACGTGTTCAACAGGAGACCGATCTGGACTGCAGCCAGGCCTGTAAGGCACACACACTCTGTGTCTATAAAGCCATGCTGTTGGAGCACATGCAGAATGAGGCCTGGCACTGTCTTGGTGAAATAATCATGGACTATCAGGGAATAGATGTTGTCTTGATGCATAAGTCTCTTTAAAATCCCAATAAATGTGTCAGTGGTACCTTTCACACATATTCAAGTCACCCATGCCATGGGCACTGATGACCCCTACCATGACAGATGTTGCCATTTGCACCTTTCACTGATAAAAGTCTGGATGGTCCGTCTCATCTTTGGAATGGAGAATTCAACATCCATCTTTCCCCAAAACAAGCTGAAATGTGGATTCATCTGACAACAGCACACATTTCCACTGTCTTTCAGACTGTCTGAGATGAGCTCAGGCCCAGAGAACTCACCAATGTTTCTGCATAGATCTGATGTACAGCTTTCTCACAATGGAGTTTTAACGTTGCATTTCTTGATGCAGCGGTGGACTGTTAAGTCACAATCGTTTTCCAAAATACTCCTAAAGTACTCCCTTCTCGTGCAGTGCCGTCTGAGGGCTTGAAGATCACACACATTGAGCAGTGGTTTCTCAGCTTTTTTTGAGTGTGTTTCAGGCATCAAATTCAAAATTTATTTATGTTCACAAATACAATGAAGTTGGTCAGCCAAAACATCAAAAATAATTTCTTTGTACTTTTGTCAGTTAAATGAAAAGTTTAAGAAAATGAACAAATCACAGATTCTTGTTTGTATTGCGTTTTACAAAATGTCCCAATTTTTTCAGGGTTTGTATTGTCAGCACACTGTTATTGACACTTGTGCTTTGTATTTGCTAAAAGTCCTCATTCTAGAGGCATATTCAGTGTAGCTGAGTCCTGAGTGTAGTGTGGTTGTTTAGTCCTTCAGGTTGCTGGCTTTGTTTTGAGCATGTGTAAATTAAATCAAGAAACATTTTTCTCATGCAGTTCCAATCTGAATTTTTTAGTAAGTGCATGCTGTTGCAGTCCAAACTCCAGATGAATCAAGAACGATACAGGAGGTAATTAGTGCTCTCATTCACATTATTGTTTATGTTTTAGATAGACATTATAAATCTTTAAAATTGTAGAAAGATTCACAGTAGCTATCTTTTTGCCCCATTTGGTGTTTATTTTGAATGCTAGGTTGCTGGGTGATGTCATGATTGTTAAAGTTCAACTGTCAAAATAAAAAGATTGAAAGTATGTATTATTGTTGAGGTTTTACATTGTTTTAAAAGAGCAATAGTGTATTGGCTGTTGTGTATTTATGTAAAATTAAAGTACACCATTGTTTGATCTGCTGAACTGAAAGGTAATTGTGCAGAATGTCCATGTAATTGAGTATATTGACTCCTGTATAAAAACTGGAATATAACAAAATGACCACAAAATTATGGTATATAATTTTTTGATAATGCCAAATTTCTGTGAATATACTGAATGTTAAAATAAAAATGTTAACCATCTACTTTAATATGGGGGTAATTACATGTAATTTTGCATTGTATTTCTGTATTTAACCAGTAGAATCCAGTGATGTAACAGCAGTATCTTGTGGATAAACAGTACATTGTGATAGTTGGTAGGTGGATCAACCGACATTTAACTGTTATCCACTATAAATGTGTAGGATAAGAACATTTATTGACAGATTATGTATGTTGATAAATATTTAATAGTATTGAAAAGACAATAGAGTGACAGTTAATTAAAAAAAAATAAAAATCTGTACTTTGACAGGTGCATGTTGTAAATTGATTAAATAATTCTATGAAATAACTTAATTACACTGTTATTTAAAAGATAGCAACCCTCAAATTGCAGACTTTAATTTATGCAGTATTTCCATGATTTTAATACATTCTAGAGATGTTTTTTAACTATGAAAATTTGTAATTCTACTAAACTTTGGCCATAAAATTACACAGAATGTAATTTTACAGTAATCCACTGTACAGAATTTTACTGTAAAATTACGGGAACTGTTTGGCAACTTTTGCTGCCAGACATCTTGACGTTTTTTTACATACAGTGTAGCTTACCTGGCAATGTAGTGTTAATGCTGATCAAGTCAGGCTTATTCCAGTCCATGTCTGCTGTACGATTCTGTCCAGTAATCCTGATAAATCAGTGTGTATTTTGTTTTGCTGTGTGTTGTAGAGCTGCTGAACACCAAGACTGTTTTCTTGCAGTAATGTGAGAGGATCACCTCTCTCCCCCTCTTATTGTTCTTGTTTCTTTGTCCTTCAGGGTTTTTTAAAAAGCTGCATGTCTAGACCTGCTACATAGTGTTTGTCCTTCCACCATCCATACTTCTGTCGGTAAGTGATATATTTCTTACATTTTTAATGTGGAGGTGCTCGTCTTAATGATAAATAAAAAAATAAATAAATTCTAGTAGAGTGAAAAAATGGTAAATGGAGATCTGACTAAAGAAGGAATGTATAAAAAGCTCATAGGTGTTAAATTACATTAACACAAATCTTCCCAGAAAAGGAAACTAAAACACAGCAGCTGTTCTTATTATGTGCAAAATATTTGAATCAAAGCACCACTAGCATTACAGAATACTTCACAATCATGCAAAAAGTGGATATAAAGGAGATAATGTCAGCAGGAAGTAACCAAGGCGCTATGTTAGGTCAGCATCGCCAGCTGTATGAGTTGATTACTCTGTAGGAGCCTTCACACAACAACAGAATGAACAAGAAAGACAGTTGATCTTGATAGTTAACAACTTGAAATCACTACTTGGTTACAGAACTTGCAAAGCAATGAGTCTAGGGAGGTGGCCCTTAATATGTCTGTTTTTCTGCCTCCTGTTAATGGAATTTTTCCTTTAAGTAAACCAGATAAATTTCATGGTTCACCAGATCAGTGTGGAGGATTCTTGTTACAATATGAAATTTTCTTCAGTAATTCAGCTACCATTTCCCTGATCGCTCGCATCTCCTTTTTGATTTCATGTTTAAGTGGCTGAGCTTTAGAACAGGCTACTGCTATTTGGCCACATATTCAGTCAAATATGTATGAACCAATTTGTCAAGAGCTTTAGATCCATCTTTGATCATCTTCATGAGGGGCACTCCCAGGGAGAACTGCTAGTTAAGCTCTGACAATGTAATCATTCTGTGGCAGAGTAGGCACTGGAATTCCACACTTTGGCTGCTGGTAGCGGTTGGAGTGAGCCAGCTTTGTTGATCGTTTTACAACGGTCTTAATGCTGACATCCTGTCAGAAATGGCCTGTGAGGGTGAGGAACATCACCTTAGCTAATCGTTTTGACCAACTCTTCCAAGATCATCAACTCACTGAGGAGCCACCACCCAAGTTTCACCTGTTAGTGTTTTTCTATCAAGGACCATGGCCAGCCAGAACCTATGGAGTGCGATTCAACCTGTCTCTCACTGGAAGAATGGCTTCAGAGGTTACATGGAGGACTATGCGTGTACTGTGGTGTTGCAGGTCAGATTTTACGTGACTGTCAGGTGCATCTACACAGACCTCAGGTGCCGACCCCTGGAAAGCACATGGAGTACACTGTGAGCTAATGTGGTGAGTGTTCCCATAAAGGCGTTGGTTACAAAGTTGTTTCAGTTGCCTGTGACCTTGTACTACCTCAACTTTGTCTGTGTCTTTTCAGTGTTAATCAACTTTGGTGCAGAGGGAAATTTCATTCACAAGTCACTTGTGGACCAACTCCAGATTCTGGTTGAACCTTTTCCAGCCTCTCTTCATTTGTCAGCCGCGGATGGAGATCCAGTTGGAAAGGGGATCACTGACTCACTGTCACGCCTCCTGCTGAGGACACCTCCTCTGCCTGTCCCCTTTCCCCTGCAGGATCACCTGAGTCCATGAACTGTCTAGAGGACTCCATCTCCCATGAGTCAGTGGGGGATCACATGACTCTCTTCACATCACCTTCAACCAATGAACATAACACACACACATCAAACCAGTCATCATGTGTACGAGTGTTCTTTACTTTCTTTGTTTTAAACTCTTCTGCCTTCTCAGTTATTCTCAGACTTCCCTGGCTCCATAGGCATAACCCTAATATCTCCTGGTCAAAATGGGGGATTCTCAGTTGAGCCCCCTTATGTCACAACCAGTGTCTAAAATTCCACAATTTGGTTTTAACCTCTACTAACATAGAAAGTCCTAGTCCTTATCTACCTGTTGTCACCCCCCCTCCCCCAAGTAGAAAGTCCTTAGAGAAATTTTTAGTAAGATCAAGGCCACAGAATTTCCCCCCTCCTTGAGAGTATGATTGCTCAATTGACCTGATTGAAGGTGCTGTCCCTACCAGATCTAGAGTGTACCCCTTACATAGGAGGAAGAGGAAGGCTATGGAGGAGTATATTCAGGAGGCTTTAGCACAAGGGTTCATTTGTCCTTCTACTTCACCTGCAGTGACCGGTTTCTTTTTTGTGAAAAAAGAAGGATGGAGGACTCAGACCCTGTATAGATGACAGAGATCTTAATCAGACCAAGAGCTACCCTTATCCTTTACTATTAGTTCTGGTGAATTTGAACAGTGCTACAATTTTTACTAAATTTGACCTTTGTAATGCTTACAGTCTTGTTAGAATCAAAAAGGGTTATGAGTGAAAGACTGCTTTTATGACCACTATGGGGCACTGTGGGTACTTTTCCATCACAGTTTACTTTGGAGCAGGCGAGGCAGAACTAGACTTTGCATGTTAACACTTATGTTATCTACAACTGAACTAAAGACAGGAACTGACCAATTTTCATCCAGTGCTAAGAGCATCTCAGTTTTGGTGCTACAACTATGTGACTTTTTTTTTTTCTGGGTTAGGAGTATCTTATGTCTCCTTTGTTGTTGCTAGTTTTTCTAAGCAATTTTCAGCTAGTCTCCATTAAGTCTCCTGAGCCGTCAAAGAGCGAGGAGAGAACTTTTGAGCAATAAACATTTTCTTCCAGACTGATCAGTGAGACTGAGAAGTCCTGTAAGCTTGAGTTTTTTTAGAAGCTCATGAGATGCAGACATTGTTCTTTGAATTTCATGTCTCTTTACTATCTGTGGCTACATTCACTGTGCTTGCAGCTCTATCTTGTATGTTTGCTCGGCAGTTTGGATACACAAGGAAGTCTAATATTTGTAATTCTGCAAGGAAAGCTTGTAGTCCTTATCAAGCTGGCTTCTCTCTGACAATGAAAACTGCTCCACAAAATGAACAACATCTTTCATGCAAAATTATGCAGCATCCTCAGATTTCAGGACTGTTGTACCGTAAAAAAATACAATAATGGAAAAATAAAGTAACAAATCTTCAAAATATTTTGAGCATAGCAACAACCCATGTGTGCTTTTTGCAGGGTTTGTATTTTTATTATATTTGTTTATATATGTTTTAAACCTGCAGTAACTACACACTGTCAAATGTAATACTGCATTTTCAAACGACTGCTTCGGAAGTGTCGGCCAAACGCAGCAATATACAATAAAGAGTTCTTGTTTCTGATGAAATGTTGACTCATCAAAAAATTACAAAATTGCTAAAAAAAAAGAACTGAGTGTGAGTTTGAAAATGAGTTTTGAAAATTCAGTATTAAGAAATTTGTGCAATAAACTTTAAAACAAGTTGGGAGGATGGTGGGGATCACATCAATATAACTGCATAATCAGAGTTATATCAGAATATATATGTCAGTGCTGTGTCTAATAAACCTTTGCAGTGCAATAATACATTTTGCGCAGCCACAGCTGTTTAATTAATGTTTGCACTGAAACCTTTTTACTGCTCATGCACAATATTGTAGGCTCATTAATGTGTATTTTTGAAGCAGTGGTACTTATAAAGCATTAGACTAGGGTCCTTAAGTATGCCAATTAAGAACAAGGAGCAATTTGTTAACCAGAGTTTAGTTCTGTGGAAGTAGTTTGGTGGAATTTTCAATCACAATTACATTTGGATCATGTGAGACAGATTGTGGTTGGAAATAGACTTTGTAGGAAAGTAGATCTCCAGGACCAGGAACCTCTACTCAGCACTGGTTCCACCTGCAGCCTGCATCATTTAATACGTATAAATGCCCAGCTATAAATATAATTTAGTCTTAATGATAAATGATAGACATCACTCTATGATAGTAAATATGATATTTACCTCACCTTACCATTGTACAGCCTACCACATATAATATAGCTCACAGAACAGCACTGCTGAAGTGTACTGAGAAAATTATGAGTGTGGACATAATTCATTGAAGATTAACAAAATAATGTTACTAACTACATTCTGAAATACAGATTAATTAAATTAAATGAATTAGATTTAATTACATTTTTGAGTTAATCAAGCCTAAAATCTCAATTTAATCATGCGTTTCAGTAGGTTATCAAGAAACCTTTTTTCTGTACTTCTACATTATTGCACATGTCTGAAGCAGTCCTTGGCAGTTGGCGAGGGAAGCAATTCACTTAATTCTAAAATGCAGCATTAAGTTTAACAGTGTGTGGCTACTGCAGATTTAAAACATATATAAACAAAACATAATAAAAACACAAACCCTAAAAAAGCACACTTGGGTTGATGCAATGCTTAAAATATTTTGAAGATTTGTTACTTTGTTATTTTTCCTTTATTGTATTGCTTGATAAGGACTACAAGCTTTTCTTCCAGAATTACCAATATTAGACTACCTTTGTGTACCCAAACTGCTGAGCAAACATGCAAGATAGAGCTGCAAGCACAGTGAATGCAGCCACAAGTAGTAAAGAAACAGGAAATTCAAGGAACAATGTCTGCATCTTATGAGCTTCTAAAAAACCTTCAGCTTAGAGGGCTTCTCAGTCTTCCTCACAGATCTGTCCTAGAGAAAATGTTTATTGCTCAAAAGATTTTCACAGTTCAACAATCCTGAAATCTGAGGATGCTGCATAATTTTGCATGAAAGATGTTGTTCATTTTGTGGAGCAGTTTTCATTGTCAGAGAGGAGCCAGCTTGATAAGGACTACAAGCTTTCCCTCCAGGATTACAAATATTAGACTTCCTTGTGTATCCAAACTGCTAAGCAAACATACAAGATAGAGCTCCAAGCACAGTGAATGTAGCCACAGATAGTAAACAGACATGAAATTCAAAGAACAATGTCTGCATCTCATGAGCTCCTAAAAAATCTCAAGCTTACAGGACTTCTCAGTCTCACTGATCAGTCTTGAAGAAAATGTTTATTGCTCACAAGTTCTCTCCTCGCTCTTTGACAGCCCAGAAGACTTAATGGAGACTAGCTGAAATTGCTTAGAAGAAATAGAATCAGACAAAAATGAGACATGAGATACTTCTCACCCAGAAGAAAAAAAAACATTATATAGTTGTAGCATCAAAACTGGGAAGCGCTGGATGAAAAATGTTTGAGTTCCTGTCTTTAGTTCAGTGTTAGATTAACACAAGTGTTGTCTTTAAATCTGAGCACAATGTGTGACGTAATTAAGATCTCTACTAAAAGAGGAGACGTGTGAGTTTTGAAGGAGATCAGAGCAGCAGGAGAGGCTTCAGCTAAGATCTCCTTTGTCTTTCCATCTGATCTCATTGTCATTCAAGAGAAACATCAAGGAAGCCTAATTTTAGCAGAATGCTTGTTCAACAGTCGCTGACCTTAAACATCTGGCTACCACTGGATGTGCCATCACTTCACTTTCTTTTCCTTTTTTTTTCCATCTTGCAGTGAATAATAAGCTTGTGGGAAAATAGGACAACACTGTAAACTGTAATGTTAGGTTGACAAACCAGACACTCGTGGTCAGAAAATAAACCATAAGGTTTATTAAAACCAGAATAAACCAAAGGAACAGGATTTACACCAGACTAGGTCAAAAATCAGAGCAGTAAAATGACACAAAGAAGGGTTAAAACCAAAGAGCCAATAAATAGGTAAACTGAGCCAAATGGGTAAATCTGAAAAACAACAACAGCAACAAACAAAACAATGTCATAACACTATAACAGCAAAACAAGAGAAAGGCTTGTTTGACGGGTGATTGGCTGATGGAGTCACTCGACAAACTGGGGAATCTTGGAGTTTGTAATGTGGTTGGAGTCCGACCAAGAGCAAGGAAGCATGACAGTATACCTCGGTCCAAGGAGTCTGAGATGGCCAAGGAACAAGGATGACCTTCGCAACGACCTCCCACACTCCAGGAAGCATCTCAGGTAACCCTCCCAGAGCTGTTGCAGCGTTGGACCGAAGATTCACACCAGGAACGACCTCACCAACAACCTTCAGAAGGGCACACTGGATGGCTTCTAGGACTACCTCTGAGACGTGGTGCTGGATGGTCTGCAGGGTGCTGGTGGAACTCCTCTACCAACCCTGAATCCAGAACATCTTTAGCAGGTACCCAGCTTCAGGTCTGTAGCCCTGCCAGTTAACCAGGTACTGGAGAACACCTCCTCTCCTCCTAAAGTCCAGCAACCTGTGCACAGCATAGACTGGAGAGCCCTTTTACTACAGTTAAAATAGTAGCATAGTTATCTGACAGGGGAAAATCTGTGATGAAATCTAATGCTATAGGTGGGAATGTGTAGTGGCAAGAGTTTACCTGCAGGTAGAGATTTGGGGACAAGTGGAACAAGAGGCTACAAACCTATGAACGTCACCCAACATGGTTTCCCACCAGTAATGATTACAAATGAGCTGCTGAATATGAGTTTCCCCATGATGTTCAGAGGAAAGAGAAGAATGGTCCCTGGTAATGATACTTGCACAAACTGGCTAGAGACGTATTTTCTGTTAGAAGGGCACTGCTCCGTAATAGTTACAGTCTCTAAAGCTTTATCAATATCCTCATCTCCTCATCAACCTCTCTAAAAATGGGTGCTGTGACTATCTCACGTGACAAGATGTTTTCTGGTGTGCTGCTGATAAGAGTTTGCTAAACGCTCTTGACAAAGTGTCTGCTTTAGTATTACGTGTACCAGGTGTATAGGTAATGGTAAAATAAAAGCGATTAAAAAACAAATACCAACAGGCTGGACGTGGATTCAGTCTGTTAACTGTATGAAGATATTCCAGATTGCTGTGATATGTGAGAACTAGGAATGAGTGTCTAGCACCCTCTAACCAATGATGCCACTCCTCAAATGCTAGCTTCATAGCCAACAACTCCCTATCACCAATACCATAACTGTGTTCTGCCAGGGTGAGCTTGTGTGAATAGAACACAATGGGTTGTAACTTAGGTGGGGAACCTAAGCGTTGACACAGGACTGCACCCATTCCAACATCTGAAGCATCTACCTCAACAACAAAGGGTTGATTAGGGTCTGGGTGTTTGAGAATGGAGGCAGAAGTAAATGCTGACTTTAAGGAGCTGAAAGCCTTTTCAGCCTGGTGGTTTCAGATGAGCTGTTTAGTGTTACCCTGAAGAAGTGCAGTTAATGGGACTGCAATACTGCTATATCCATGAATAAATCTACAATATAAATTTGAAAATCCAAGAAAATGCTGCAAACCCTTGAAAGAAGTGGGCACTGACCAATTTGAGACTGATTGAACCTTAGAGTCGTCATAGTTTCTCCTTCAAGACTTATAATATACCCCAGAAATGATGTAGATTGCAATTGAAACTCACATTTCTCACACTTAACATACAAATGGTTCTCTAATAATCTGGGTCGGACCTGACAGACATGACTGATGTGTGTAGTGTGATGTGGAGGGTAGTTCATAATGTCATCTATTTAAGCAATGACAAATTTGCCTAACATGTCTCTCTACATAATGGATGCCTGAATGACACAGGGAGCATTTGAAAAGCCAAACAGCATGACTAAGTACTCATAGTGCCCACTAATGGTGATGAAAGTGGTCTTAAGCGCTACAAAGCTCAAATTTAGTAAAAATGGTAGTGCATCTAAGCTGTTCCAAAGCACCCAGAGCTAACTGTAAAGGAAAAGGGTAGCTCTTCATAATCTGATTAAGACCTCTGAAATCTATACAGGGTCCTCCATCCTTCTTATTCACAAAAAAGAAACCCGCTACTGCAGGTGAAGAAAAACAATGAGTGAACCCTTGTGCTAAAGCCTTCTGAATATACTCCTCCATAGACTTTTTTCTTTCTGTGTAAAGTGTTATACTCTAGATCTGTGAGGGATAGCACCTTCAATCAGTTCAATTGAGCAAACATACCCTTGATGAGGGGGAAGTTCTGTGGCCTTGCTCTTACTAAAGAGCTTACTTCTTTAATGTCTTAATACCCTGGGGGGAATGACTACAGGTAGATCAGGATTAGAACTTTCTATGGTAGTTGAGGTTAAAACTAAACTGGGGAATTCAAGACACTAGTTACGACATAAGGGGAACCAACTGAGAATCTCCCATTTTGACCAGGAGATATTAGGGTTATGCCTATGGAGCCAGGGAAGTCCAAGAATTACTGAGATGACAGAAGAGTTTAAAACAAAGGAGCTAATCACCTCTCTATGAAGAGCACTAGTACACATGATGACTGATTTACTGAGTGTATCAATATTCCTCTATCCAACTGGATCTCCATCCACGGCTGACAAATGAAGAGAGGCTGGAAGAGGTTCAACCAGAATCTGGAGTTGGTCCACAAGTGACTTGTGAATGAAATTTCCCTCTGCACCAGAGTCGATTAATGCTGAAAAGACTTAGACAGAGTTGAGGTAGTACAAGGTCACAGGCAACTGAAATGACTTCATAACCAACGCTTTTGTGGGAGCACTCACCACATTAGCATTTGGAGTACACTGCACGTGCTTTCCAGGGGTTGGCATCTGAGGTCTGTGTGGATGCGCTCAACACTCACATAAAGCACAAACAGCAACACTACAGTACACGCATAGTCCTCCATGTAACCTCTGAAGCCATTCTTCCTGTGAGAGACATGTTGAATCGCACTGCATGGGTTCTGGCTGGCCATGGTCTGTGATGGAAACACAGGTGAAACTTGGGTGGTGGTGGCTCCTCGGTGATGCACAACTGGGGTCTGATGTGAGTTGATGATCTTGGCAGATTTGAGTTGGTCAAGAAGAATAGCTAAGGTGAAGAGTTCCTCATCCTTACAGGCCATTTCTGAAAGGATGTCAGCATTAAGATCATTGTGAAAAGTGATTGCCAAAGCTGGCTCAGTCCAACCACTACCAGAGATCGAAATGCAGAATTCCAGTGTGTACACAGAATGATTACATTGTCAGAGCTTAACTAGCAGTTCTCTCTGAAAGCATCCCTCATGAGGATGATCAAAGACAGATCTAAACCTCTTGGTAAATTGTTCACACAAATTTGATTCAACTTGTGGCCAAACAGCAGCAGCCCATTCTGAAGCTCGACCAGTTAAATGTGAAATCAAAAAGGAGATGTGAGCTGAATTACTAAAAATATTGAACATTCTCACAAGAATCCTCCACGCTGGTCTGGTGAACCATCAAATTTATTTGGTTTGTTTACAGGAAAGGTTCCATTTAACAGGAGGCAGAGAAACAGACATATTAAGGGCCACCTCCCTAGACTCATTTAAGTTCTGTAACCGAGTAGTGATTTCTTTTAAGTTGTTAATTATCGTGGTCAACTGTCTTTGCTGTTCATTCTGTTGTTGTGTGAGGGCTCCTACAGACTGAGTAACCAAGGGGGCAGTCATGGGCTGGAGGTTAGGGAACCAGCCTGTGACCAGAAGGTTGCTGGTTTGATCCCCTGAGCCGACAGTACGTGATTAAAGTGCCCTTGAGCAAGGCACTAACCCCCAACTGCTCCCCGGGCGCTGCAGATAGGGCTGCCCACCGCTCCGGGCCAGTGTGCTCACTGCCCCCCTAGTGTGTATGCATTCACTAGTGTGTATGTGGTGTTCCACCACACGAAAAAAAAAAAATGGAGCAGTCGTGGGCTGGAGGTTAGGGAGCCAGTCTTGCAACCAGAAGGTCGCCGGTTTGATCCCCTGAGCCAATAGTGCATGAATGAGGTGCCCTTGATCAAGACACCCAACCCCCAACTGCTCCCCAGGCGCTGCGGATAGGGCTGCCCATTATCTCCTTGATATCTGCTGTCTGCATGATGGCAAAGTATTTTGTAATGCTGTGTTGAGGAACCAGACACTTGCAGATGTAAAATAAACTGTAGGGTTTATTAAAAGGAGGATAAACCAAAGGAAATGGGTTTACAGCAGAACAGGACAAAAACCAGAGCAGCAAAACACGATACATGGGATAAGGCAAAAATCAAAGTAGATAAACAAGTGATGGTTGAAACCAAAGAGCCAATAAACAGGTAAACTGACCCAAAGGGCTAAGTCTGAAAAATGACAATGAAAAACAAAACAAGGTCATAACAGTGTAACAACAAACCAGGAGAAAGCCTCGGTACACGCTGACAAAACAGAAGCAACGCATTGCAAAGAGAGAATTTAACCAATAGGCCTATATAAGTAAACAGGTGAAAGCAATCATTAAACCAGGAAATCTTGTCCGACTGAGAGCCGGGAAGCGTGACATAAATATTTATTTATTTATTTTTACAGCACTGGAGAGCAGACTATGGGCATTGTGGGATATGTAGTTCCCTGTGTGGTGTGCACAGTGGCGCATTTGCTAATATTGAAGTCCCTCAAGAGCTCTTTTACAAATGCCAGCAGCAACAAGCAGAAAAGGAAGGCTGTCATCTTCATGATCATTGTGCTGGTGATGTTCCTCGTGTGCTTCACGCCCAGTAACATCACACTGATGGTGCATTTCTCTCTTCTGGATTGAGGGATCGAGAACGACACTCATGGATTGTACATCATCATGCTGTGCCTGTCCAGTCTCAACAGCTGCCTGGACCCATTTGTGTATGAGTTCAGAGATCATGTGAAGAACACGCTGATGTGTCACAGTGCACAGTCAGCTGATATGAAGGTGGCCTTCAGGCCTGTGAAGGTCTCCACAGAATCTTCTACATCTTCACCTTAGGAAACATACCTGCACCTCCCAGTTTCCACTGAAACCAGTCTAATGCTGCCTACTCAGCAGCATTAACGTACTCCAAGAACTTTCTATAGTACTCTAGTTCAAATACTCAAATAATCAAGAATATAATATCTTATACCATATACTATATCATACATTCAACTCTGTGGCCATATTCATCACAGATTCAAGTAGCCAGCAGGCCCAGCAACAGGAGTGTCATTTAGTGGGGCAACGCCCCACCAACCAATCATACCCAACTAAACTAGGGTTCTATAGTAACCTTTTTTGCCCAGAAGTACTGCTGCTCCCAATTTGAACTAACATACAGAGTCTATAAGCACAGTCTTAAGATTAACTTTTTGATTACCTCTTTTGAGAGATTTGCTGAAATAGTGTTTTATGTTAAAATGCATTTCTTTGTTCATCATCTAAACAAAGACTTGTTAAAAATTAAATGGTAGATTGATTTCCACTGCATTTGACTTTCAAACAGTTCTGAGCCACAATCTTTATAGCACTCCTACAAACTCTACAAAATTCACTTTCTCCTAGTTTTAGCTTCTTAAATTAATTGCTCCATTTGGGAGATTTTTCTGTTTCATGAGACTGTTTTACAATAGCAGAACTCAAACACCACTACATCTTATGTGAGGACCACTTTTTTACTGCAGTTCAGGTATCTTTGCTGCTGAGAAATCAACACACCTGACTGTAATTTGATGGGACTGTATTGGCTAATCTAAATCTGCTGGGCAATGCACTGCAAATATGTATCATGTTTCTCTCATATTACTGTGCCTGTTTTACCCAAAGAGATTCACCTGCAGTGAAACCCCAGCAAAGGCAAAAATGTCTTAAGGTCAGTTAGGCTTCTTGCAACATGTGATGCACCAATAGGCTAATTTTCTCATCATGCTCTGTAACTATAGTAGCATTCAAGGCCAGTGAGAAGCAGAAAATTGGCACTTTTGTATTCATACGCACAACAAATGCAGATAATGAAGTTGTACGCTATCAAAATTGTAAATTGTAAATAGCAAATGTTTGGTGTAGGTGTCAGACTGGGCTACACACTTAATCCAAATGCCCAACCATACCATACCAGACTATGCCACTGAGACATTTCACCCAAAGAGTCTAAACCACACCTTGACTACATGTGGAGAAGGGGGCGTGATCAAATTCCCTGGTTTAGAATTTCTATTCACTCACACCTTAACTACTAATTAAAGCAAATCTTTATGTGCAGAACATACCTATTGAGGTGCAACTCTCATGCTAACCATCATGCAAGTTAGCTAGCTAATGCTATCAGTCACTTCATGCCATGCTAGTATGTTGCGGTCACCTACATTACAAAACCATGAACTGTTGAGCTGAATATTAATGGAATACATCTTTATATACTGCTTCACAATAAATCACTCCCATCGTTTATTTAATCTACCTTTTGTACCCATTAACATGACAGCAGACCTAGCAAGGATGCTAGCTAGCTAGTTCACTAGAGTATCTCTCAAAATAAGCAATTTGTCTAGAGTATCTCTCAAAATAAGCAAAATGAAACATGAATATATGGTCAAAAACATTAAAAACTAAGTTAATGCGCATCATTATTTCATTGCAGTTTCACTGAATAATAAAGGATGGCAGAAGATTGTAAAAATAAAAAGAGCCATTTCTTGTTCACCGTGCAAGCTAAGCAATTTCCTGGTTGATGATGAGTTTCCTGTTACTATTGCACATTAGAAAAATCTAATAGGTCTTATACAATTCAATTAAATCAGTTTTGGATTTATCCAAATTGGGTTGCTTCTAATGAATATAAATAAGTAAAGTATATTTTTAAGTTTTTTTAAAATGTTTTCTGTAAAATATTTGCTTAATGTTTATGATGGCCATAAATCATTTTTTTTGAGTGTTGGGTGAAGGTCAAGGGACTAAAATGTACACTTTTTGTAAAAGCGCTCATGAACAAAAGATGTTTCAACCATGAAGAATTTGATCTTGCATGTTTAAATTGTCTTTATCTTTACTTTTCAGACATATTATTAAATGTAAAATCAGCAGGACAGTCCAATTGTGGAATCACCCAGTCACCAACTACAGTATCAGACACTTTATAGCAAATATAGATAGTATTCGCAAAACAGCAGATTAAGCGTCTCACAGCGTTCACACTCCATCAGCATAATGTCTATGAGCAGTCAGCACCAGCTATTGCTTCCAAATCAAGATATGAAGAACCAGGTAGTTTAATTGGAGATGTTGATCCACACCAAATCAATGTTATCTGTGAGTTCTGATTATGAGTTATTGTTTGCAATAACATATAAGATATCTGTAATTACCTTAAATACTGCATCAGGGTACAAACACACACAATTTACTAGAATTATATAATTATTTCATCTGTAGAACAGCCAACAAAATCCTGTCTTTACCAACAACTACGCCATCAACTGCCGTCATGATGTCTAAAGTAAGTAACAGCCGTGTTACTATGTTTCATGGAGTTCATCAGTGTTAGCTTGATGTTAGCTTAAGCTGACGTGAGCCGTATTTTCTGATGTTAACTGTATTCATTGTGTAGCTAAAGCAAAAAAGATCTACTCTGTAATCTCACGTTTTGTTTGAACTCAAAATAAAGTCTGTTGTGCATAAAACTGAACATGTTCCACATATTACTCAACTATTTTATGTTAAGGAAACATTTTTGATGACTTCATACATTCAAATGGGATTTTTGAGTTCAGCTTATAGTGCTGTAAAGAAAAAACACTGTACAGTATTTGGAATGCTCTCTTATTGTGAGGCATTTTCCCACATGCTTAGTCATCACTGCAAAATAAAATAAAAATAAAAACAAAAGAAAATAAAATAAAGTGGTAGGTAATCCAGTAGTATGCGGATGATAAAGCTAAACACCTGGTTGGACAATTAATAAATAAAACTCAGTCGTGGATTGTGTACGGTGGTACTTTGGTTACGTATGATTACGTATCTGCAATGAAAAAATTTAGAAAACTTCATGTTTGTTTAACCCTTTAGACCACACAGTGGCCTCAGCCAAGCGCTCCACATTTCACTGTAACGGCCTTCATTTAATCCTGACAAAAACATGGCAATTCCAGCAATCTTTGACACAAACTCTGCTGACAAACATAAATCCAGTGATCACAATGGATGAAACTTATTATAGAGCTGGAACATGATGTTGAATAGCAGGATGTCATGCAGCCTGGAGCTGTTGTCTCAGATGAGCAATCGTATGGGACAACGTGGCACTTCACTACTGTTGCAGACTCTAGCAGGAGATTTTTACTGGTTGAAAAAAAGGCATGGAAAATAGACATAATTGCATTGGCTGAAAATACTTTTTGAAACAATATTAGAGCATAAAACTAGCTTAACTTCTGCTGTACTCTGCATTATATCATAAGAATGAATCAGAAACATTGAAATAGACTTTTCCCATGTCTGGATTTGACACCACAGAAGTAGTCATAGTATGGAAAATATTACAGTAGTGGTAGTGTTTACAAACAAAAATGTAGAAGACCCATTTTTATGTCCTCGTTAAGATAGTATCTAATTTTTGCAGAAAAGATGTTGTTTGTTTGGTGGAGTAGATTTTCTTCCAGAATTACCTGCATGACTGCAAAGATAAGGATCTCATGACAACCCAACAAGGTCCACTAACAGTAAATTAGCTGTCAAATGTTAACTAATGTTGGCAAGTTGGGATGTCAGTCATTGTCTTTTGGTTGTATTTAACTTTGTTTTTTTTCATTTTCCCCTGTCTAACATTGAAGTTGCGTTGTACAGTGTCAAAAGTTGCATATGACTAGGTTCTATGTGCTACCCTACCAGAAGATCTTAACCTTTCTCCTAGTCAACAGTGAGATCTGATGGAAAGAAAAAGGGCATTTTGAGCTGAAGTCTCTCCTACTGCTCAGACATTTCTCCTGAGACAAAAAGCGAAACGTGTCTCCCCTTGAGTTTTAGTAGAGATCTCAATAGGGCCACATTGTGCTCAGATCTGAAGATAATAACACTCATGCTTATCTACAACCGATCTCCAGAAGTATCTCATGCCACCTTTCTGATGCTATTTCTCCTAAGCAATTGTCTGAGTCTCCATTGAGTCTCTTGAGACATCAAAGAGCAACGTTTGAGCAATAAACATTTTCTCTAGGACAGATCGGTGAGGAACACCAAGAGGCTCTGTAAAGCTGAGGTTCTTTAGAAGCTCAAGATGCAAATATTCCTTGAATTTCATGTTCTTTTATTACTTGTGACTACATTCACTGTGGTTGCAGCTCTAGCTTGTATGTTTGATAAGCAGCTTGGGCATTCTGGAAGAAAAGCTTGTAGTGCTAATCCACCTGGCTTCTCTCTGACAATTAAAACTACTCCACCAAATGAACAACATATTTCATGGAAAAATTAGATGAGTACTGTAACAAAGACATACGCAAGTCCACTACATTCTCATTTGTAAATGCCACCATTGTAATGTTTTGCCCTACCATGGCAAATGCACCAAAGACGGATGTTTGAAAGGGTCTATAGGCTTTAACATGCTTTATTTTTGCTATTTTGTCACATATTGACTATGTTGAGTCATTTCAAAATACTACTACAAGAAGTAACTACTGTAATTCCAGGAAAGCAGTCCAATAATACATCTGGGAAAAAT
The DNA here is from genome assembly GCF_904425465.1 of Colossoma macropomum. NCBI lineage: Eukaryota > Metazoa > Chordata > Actinopteri > Characiformes > Serrasalmidae > Colossoma > Colossoma macropomum. The sequence goes on from NW_023494800.1 coordinate 29,917,899, forward strand.
TCTCTGGCTTTCTCTAACCCATCACTGCCCATCTTCTTTAGATATTTAGGCTTCCACAATTAAGAACACGCGTCTGGTCATTAGTACTTCTACTCTGGGGTGGAGTGATGGAAGACAAGGTGTGAGGAAGAGACACCATTTTACAATCAACACTATATCTGCAATCAGGGATGCGGGAAGTGTGTGCATGTGTATGTATGTGAGGAGGTGTGGTTGAGGGGGCCGCCGTAGACTGCAGTGATGAGTTTTGATAAACTGAGCTCAGTATTGAGAAATTTGTGCAACCAATTCTAAAGTTGGGAGGATGATGAGGATCATACAAATATAACTGTATAATCAGTGTTATAACAGAATAAATATCTCGGTGCTGTGTCTACTAAACTTGTGCAGTGCAAAACTACATTCTGCAAACCCACAACTGATTTATTATCTTGTAAACAGAAACCATTTCCTGCCTTGTGCAAGGTTGTCACTGAGCTGCAGGTTCATTACTGTTTTATTGTTAAATGGTAGCTACTGTTAAGGCACAAGAACAGGGTTGTTCTGTATAAAAAAAATAACAACATGGAGCGATTTTCCGGTCCCACTTTTTGATAAGTGTCTGTAATAACTGTGTAGTTACACATGAATTACATCTGCAACAACACTGTAACTACTGATGATTTAGTCAATGTTACAGATGGATTACAGCTGTACAACCTATGTAATTACACATGTGTATCAACTTCAGTTTTGCCTCATGTAATTACACAAGTGTCTAAATCTTCTACATAGGAACTTTCCTGTAGTATAGCGTTAAAGTTACACTTTATAATAAATGGACAGTTCCTGTGTAGTTGTTATGTAGGTACTGTGTAATAATTGAGTGGTAATATAGACATTGCTTTTGGGGAAATGAAACACATTTAATTAATGTTCTAAAAGTTCAATTTTAAGATAAGGTGAAATCTGCTGTACTGTCACATTACAGACTGGTTTAAAGATGAAACTGGTTACAATGTAACAGCACTAGCAACATCAATGCTAGCTAAATGTTATCTAGCAAATGTTAAATGTCCATCTCAAACAGTGACTAAATCATTAGTAGTTATATTGTTGTTGCATATGTTGTTCACATGTAACTACACAGTTATTAGAGGCACTTAATATAAAGTGGGACTGATTTTCCAACCCAGTTTCCCGTTAAAGCACATTTCCAAGAGCCAAAAAAAAATCCTTATGTTTTTGAACATGTAGATGTTGTGTTAGAACATTTGAGTTTATCATGCTGACACCTTAATTCAGCCTATTTTCACTAATCATATTAATGTATATGTTTTCACACATTTACATTGGAAAGCTTGTCTAGTTTAGACAACACAGAATAATATTGAATTAAATGAGTTACAACAAGTCCTTCTATTCCAATTAACTCTGCCTGATGGATAAGTTATAACATTGTTACTCACTTTACTTTTGCAAAAACAGTAGTTGCTCAAAGTGAACGTTTATGTTTCATACGTAGCAGAGATGCATTGTTTTTGTAAAAAAAAATGTAAAGAAAAATATTTAGCAAAAAACAAATAGTTTGATGGTTCACTGCTCCCCTACCTACAAAGAATATTTTGCTTTTCCACTTAACACAATAGTTTGATGCTTTACAGATTCTTCTATTCTTTTCAGGAGACTCACTTTCAAGTTTACAAAGAAATCTGCAGGGATATTTTTCCACATTACTGATCTGTTGAAGGATCACTGCCATCCAGACCACTTTACACAGCTGAGGCAGCCTTACTGCAAACTCCTAACATCTCTCACAACTTAGCTGAAGGAAGATCATTTTCTTATAGAGCTCTTAAAGTCTGGAACAGCATCCCTGAGAATATTAGGATTGCAGGCCCATAGTTATTTATAATATAAAATATTATTATAATAATTGCCAAAGTGGATTGCTCTCAGATACTGTGACCGGTTCATTTGAATGTTTATCAGGTGCAGTAAGTGCCCATTTGTCATGATTATATTTATTTATTTGTTTATTTAGTGCAGTGGTCCCCAATCCTGGTCCTGATTCTACCTTCCTGCACAGCCTAGTTCCTGCTCCAGCTAATCAACCTCTTCCCAAGTCCCTGATTGGCTGCATGTTTCAGCATTAAGTAAGTGGTGGGCTGGCTTTTTGGATACAGGTTAGAAGTAAACTCAGCAGGAAGGCAGCTCTCCAGGACGAGGGTTGGAGACCAGTGATTTAGTGCCATCAAGTGGCCTCCTGGTCACCATATGGAGAGTGTTTCCTCTGTTCGGGGCTTCTGAATGCTCGTTCAAGCTTCCTCTGATTGTGTCCATTAACCTTGCAGCTGCTTGACCTCTTCCTCTTTTAACTTCAACTATCGTCTTTTACAATGAACTGGTTCTTTTTAGAATTTATCCAAAGTAAGAGCTTCGGTTTGGTCATCTGGGCTTTGAGTGAGAAGCAAGGCTTGATTTGCGCACCAACTTTTGCATGTGACTGTATACTCTTAAAAAGATGGTCCTTCAAGGGTTCTTTAGTAAAGACAATGATTCTTTATAGAGCCATGAACACTCAAAGAACCCTTTCATGAAAGGGTTCTACAGATTGATGGACATCGGTTGTATTTGGTTTTATATGGGAACTTTTTGAAATTGTTACAAGCTTGACTTTTTGGTGCTGTGTACTACACATACTCAAGTTCAAGATAAAAAGTAATATCTAAGTAATATTTGCTAGAAATTTGCGTTTTTTTTTTTACATTTCTTTAACGAAAACTTAAACTCTTTGAATAAAATATGTTTTTGTAGATGTTTGAATTATACTATAATCAGTGTGTGTAATTTGTGGTGGAGGGGGGGTCCCATGTTAGCTGGCTGCTAACTCACTTGTCTTACCGGTGCTGATGCTTCAATGGCAGCAAAATGATTGGTTTAACAATTCTTCTTTTGCAAAGTTTTTGTCTAGTGTAGTGATGCGCTCTTCAACACACTAACTGAGATCTTACACTTCTTCTCTTTTGTCTTTGGTTTGAAAAATGAGCAACAGTTCACTCTTTCCACCAAACTTTTGGGAAATTGGGTGAGTTTTCATGTTTACAATTATGTGACGGCATGTTTTTAAAGTTTTACAGATGTATACTGGGTAGAGTTACAGTTTCTAGGTTATGAAGGACCAACTGGGTGAACCAAATTGCTACAGCGCCACCCTATTTTTCCCTAACAAACAGCATCATGTCATAGTAAGTGTATGACTTTATTTTGATTTTGAGGCATTCAAGGGGTCCAAGAGGTGAATTGGAGGTCCCAGTCCCCCAGGACCCCCAGAATTTCGTACTTTGGCTATAACCATTCACAGTGTAGTACATTGCAGCAGTTCTGACTTCATTTGGTTGTGATATCGGTGACTTTGAAGACTTTAGTTAAAAAGACTGTAGTGTTTATATTTTGTGTGTATTTATTTATGATGTAAACATCTCCAAGGGCTTTTCCTTCTTTTCACATTTCATTTGTATTGTTGTGTGGATGCCAATCACCATGGAATAGCACAATGCAGTATGTTTGCTCAGACAAATTCAGAAAAATATCAAAATGATTCAACATTATAACTAAAAAAGTAAGTGAACCTGGTTGACTTAAAATGTTGAGCTCACTAAACTTCAAAGCATAAGTTAATAGTATGTAAAACACAGATTACCATTAATATCATCATACTACATTCAATGAATTCAATGTTTTAAGACAACCATGTTTACATACTTTTTTAGCTAAAACGTTTGCAGTGTTTAGTTGCCTTAAAATTTTGATTTCATTGAATGTAATGGTAAGTTAACAGAGCAGCCTTTTACATTTCATGTTTCTTTTGTTTTTTTTTACATTTTTACATTTTTTATCTTTTACTGTTTAAAGTTAAAACATAGAATCTTTTTTGTTTTTACAATGTACACCATGTGCTTTCCACTTGTTTACAAAACCAAATGACCCAGTGAAGTCACTGTGGAATGTCTCAAATGTTCCATGAAGGTCACAGAGAATCAAGAACACTCCTTTTCAGTGGAATCTTGAAATTCAAGTCATTGAAAATCGATAACGGCATTCACAGCACACTGACTTGACTGAACAGGGCTTCTCTGAGCTCAGTTTGATATGCAAAGCAATAAAACACAAATATCTAACTAACTAAAGAGTTTTCATCCAAAACAACCACCTGTTTAGTGACACTTCCCCAGAGCCCACCTGAGTGCGTTCAGGATAAACCAGCATTTATGGCTTTGTACATTGCGTAAAGCACAATGAGCCTATTTTACTATGCCATCCACTCAGCACAGTTAAACAAGAATGTCGTCAAAGTACATATTTCATGTCTGAAAACAATGGCTAAGAAATCCAGTGGAGAACTAAAATGGGTAAAAAAGCAGAAGTTCATTGTTGCAAACACAAGTTTTGTTCCACTAATTATGAACAGAGAGTAAAGAGAGAAACGTACCTTGTAAGGACACATTAACGCAGAGTAGTGAGATAAGAATGTGAAGCCAGAGTAACGTGTGCTTCATGATTAACCTCCACTCGGCTGAGAAGGTTCCACTACACGCCTGAATGTGTAGAGCACACGGAGCTGATGGTCTGTCGTGCCTCAGCACTTTGGAATATTTGCATGTAAGAGAACACAGAGGTGACTCTTCCTCATCATCACATGACCTGTTCCATGTTGTTCCTCAAAGCCTGCGTGGGTGGGTGTCTGGCTTACATGCCTATATGTATGAAGTCATAACCTCAAGGAAGGTTGAGCAAGCAGATGTAAAGATAAGTTATGAAAGTTTAAGTGAGTACAATGGATGTATTTTTCTTTAGATTAAAAAGTTATTTTTTCAAGGGTTCTTTAAAACAATGGTTCTACACAGAAACATGACCACAATTTTACGGCTCTTTGTATGAAAATGGAATGAAATGGTTCTTCAGATTGACAGAGAATGTGTTGTATATGATTCTACATGGAACCTTTTTAAAAATGGTTCTATTAAGCACCCAAACAGGTTCTACAGGTGTGAAGACAAGTTTGTAATAATAGAAGCCCCCTTTTCAGTGTTGTATAGAACCATTCACAGGACATTCTCCATTAATCTGAAGAAACATTTCACTATGCAAAGATGGTTCTTTGGGTGTTCATGGTTCTACATACAACCATCCTTAAGAGTTAAAAGCATTTTTAAGGGTGTAGTCTGTGTTTACTGTATGTCATTCCATGAAAAGAGTGTAGAGTCCACAACAGTTGATGCAACGTATAAGAGAAAAAATCTAAAATGACTGTTTTTAGCCTAAATTATGCATATTTAGGTATATAAATGGAAATAATAGTTATATTCACATAAAAAATATGCCCAAATGTGTATCTATATACAGATCTGTGCAAAAGTTTGGTCAATTTCCATGTTGTTGTTGATTTTCTAAGTGAAATAAAGTTATCCTCTACAGAGAACACACATTTGCACTGTTACTGTATGTTTACTGAGTTTAACAAAAAAAGAGGCTTGTGCAAAAGTTACAGAATTTTTAAAAAATTGTCTTGTTAAAGTCAGTAAATCAACAGTGTAGCATTGTGGCCACCATTTCAGGGAAAAATGGCTTTAAAGGTTCCCTTAAAAACAACAGAGGACTCCGTGATTCAATTAGCCCTGCAGCTAATATCTGGCAATCACTCCCTCAACCGCTCTAATCAGCATGTTAGGACCTCACAGTCTAGGACAGGGGTCAAGTGAAGTCAAAGTTTATTTATATAACACTTTACAACAGGTATTGTTGCAAAGAAGCTTAACAGAAAAATACGGGTCTGAGGCCCCCATGAGCTTCACCAGTGGCGACAGTGGCCAAGAAAATCTCCCCAAGAGCAAGAGAAAGAAACCTTGAGAGGAACCAGGACTTAGAAGGGGAACCCATCCTCCTCTGGTCAACACCAGATAGCAAACAATAACACAAGAGTAGAATGAACAGAGGAAATGGTTTGAACATTAGTATAAATTATTAAAATACAGATAAGGAGAAAAGCAGGTGAAGCAGTGGCTCTGATTAAATAGTTTGAATCTGTGCAGCAGCTGGAGCAGCACAGGGTCGGCAACATGCAGCGTTCTAACAGTTTAACAATAAATGGTCTTAAACACTGGAGTTAATGTAGAACTGCTAATTCACCCTTTGACCTTGAAGATCACCATAGCAATACCATAGCAATACTGACAGCAATCTCGCCCAGCTAGTAGCTAACGAAACGGCAAAGAGAGAGATTTAAGACAAACATCGATAACTTTGAGACGAATTAACTTATTTGTGTTTATCACTCCAGCTGGTTTCCTGATACGTTTAATCTGCAATCTGTCAAACACTAAAAAGTTACAAAGCTGAAGTCAGTTTCTCATTCGCCAACTTCTTGATCGAATTTTCCCGTTCCACCTTAAATGGTGCAGCTGTTACATTCTGGCACTTTAAGCACCATTTAAGGTGGAACAGGAAAATTTGAACTAGAAGCTGGCAAATGAGAAGCGACTTCAGCCTCAACTTCAGCATTGAGAGAAACGTCAGCATTTTTAAGAAAATATTCCACTGTTGCAGAAATGTTTCCTGCTGGAGATGTGAGAAAAGCGGCTATAGCTGAGCTAAAGCTTAAAGCAGAGCAAAGTAAGTCTATGTTTTCATTTATATTCTTAGTCTATTCTAGTACATCAGCACATACTGAGACATGGTTACAGCCAAAATGGTAAAATGGACATTAAATGTTGTGGCTTTCAAGGTGGTTTGATTATTGTTGATAGAACAAAATGGCTTTTTCTAAAATTTGGGTTGTGACTCCTGATGTACCCCCCAATTCAGAGAAAAGATGCAAACAAAAGGAGATGGACCGGCATCTCTGACTGGCGTCTCCTATTTGCTAGCCCCTCACTCTCTCTGGATCGGAGACCATGAAATAATTAGTTATAATGTGCACAATAACAACTACAAATAAATCACATATATTTTCACAGTATATCATCTTATATCATCTTTGCACTGAATCTCATTTATATGAAACACACTGGCACTTGTCACTAAAGGTTGCTGTTAATGTAATAACAAGCATGCAGGAGCTGTATTGCTCTGGAGTTCATAGCATAAATGTTTCTTCACTTACAAAACAGGTGTAGTAATATTATAAGAAACTGTAAGATTCTGTAGGTCTTTAAAATATTACTATAATCTATAGTATTTTCTCCTCTGTATAATAATCCTGTAGAGCTGTCTTATAGCTGTCTATAATACTGATGTAGTGTCCTGTAGTAAACTATAGTAAATATTCATAACAATCTGTAATATTTTGTCCTATTCATGTAGTGCAGTGTATGGTACAGACGTAGTAAAGTAAAAAAAAAAATAATTCAATTAAATGTTTCACATAATTTCAGTTTTTTTAAATGGGTGCCAATATTTGTGGAAGCCACTGTATATGGTTTCTGAGATTGGTGTGAATGCTAGGAGACATCACCATCTACTGGACTAATCTAACACAAAATGTAAATTCCTAGAATATTCCTTGTAGTTCTGGTCTATACCCATGGCTACAAACTGTTATTCTGAAGAATACAGTCCTTGGCACAAAACTGTTTAATGTAATATCTAAACATTGTTAATGATTCAGACCCTCGTTTTAATAAAGTCTTGTGATTTGTTGACATCTATACACTGATATGCCAAAACTCTGGCGGAAATCACATCCACATTCGATGCAGGAGACCCCACATGCATATCCCACAGGTCAGTTTAGCGTTCTTTAGCTTCCATGGGATACTGGGGCAGAAGACACACCAGAGTGCCTCTGTTAACACCATGACACCGGACACAGTGCCTCACCTGGTCTTGTGAGGTTGCTATGTGGACCCTAGAAGACTGGCAACATGCGGCGTGGTCCGATAAGTCATGGTACCAATTGTTTTGGGCTGATGGTGGGATTTGTGTGTGGCGCAGACCCCATGAAACCCTGGACTCAGTTGTCAACAAGGCACTGTGCAGACTGGTGGCGGTTCCATATGGGTGTGGGGTGTGTTCTCATGGAATGGGTTGGGTCCACTGGCACACCTAAAAACACGTAATTGACTGGTGACCTACGTTTAACTGCTTAATGACCATTTGCAGCCCTTCAAGGACTTAATGTACCCCAACAATGATGCGATATTCCAGCAGGATAATACACCATGCCGTCGGACCCAAGTTGTCCAGCATTAGTTCAAGTAACATTCTGTTCTGATGTTCGCCCAACATGATCCCAATCAAGCATTTATGAGATGTGGTTGAGAGGTCCATTCACACCAGAGACCCAGAAACCACAAATAGCATGGAGCTGTGCGTGGCTGTCCAGATGACCTGGCTCAACATCCCTCCAGACATCTTCTGTCCACTTGTGGAATCGGTGCCACGTCAAGTTCCTGCACTTTGCCAGGCTTGCAGCGGTCTTACACGATACTAGTTCTTATCTATGACATACTACGTTTGATGGAGTTAATCAGTTTTAGCTTGATCTTAAAGTTTGTTGAAGGTTTTCCCTGATTATTCTCACTGTCCAAAGATTTCTCCTTCACCAGCTCAGTCCAAAGGGTGGCCAGGGTGGCCTGAAGCATGGCACTCTGGCCACTCCAGTTACACAAAATGAGAGCCATCATTAGTGAAGCAGTTACTACAGACAAGTGCGGTGAAAATCTGCCATCAGTGCTGTTTCTAATCAGTTGATGATCTGAGGCTGCACTCTGTAATGCATCTCACAGGCGAGTTACGCTGCTCAAAACCTTAACATTGTTCTTATTTGTTTAGCTTAGGGAAGCTGACATTGGCTTTTGACATAAGAAAAACATTTAAAGCAAAACCAAATGAATCTCTACATCAGTGTATCACAGTATTTTGGTTACAGATTGTGCTCTATATGCATTACTGTAACATCACTGTGACTGAAGGTTTTATTTTAGAAACAGCATCGAGAACAAAACCTACACTCTTAAAAAGATGATTGCTGTAGGAGATTCTTGTGAGATTACATGATAGCTCACTATTCATTTACTGTAAAATCTATTCTTTTTGTCCTTTCCCTCTCTAACTCCTCCTACTCGTATTAGATCGAAGGCAACAACCCACATCACAAGAAAGCTCTCTTCTCTGGAAACAGGTGTGGCAATGACAAACTCAATAAAGACTGCACAGGCAGCTTCCCACAATCACTGAAGACAAAGAAAAGATATCAGCTTTCAGCTTTACTGAAAGAGGCAGAGAGCAAATACTCACTCTTAGACATCCATAGCTTTGGATTTAATCTTGAAAATTTTAGTGTTGTTGGATTTATCTTACCATTCAGATCATCAACATGTCTGATGGTAAGTTACTTTCTCTTTCTCTTCACTGCAGAAGTCAGGAATGATAAACAGTGTTTGAAATGTTATCAGTCATTCAAATTGGACTGGTGTGAAATGGTTCAGATTTATTTAGAGTGGTGGTGATAGGAACCAGGGGTCGCCATGACTACAACACAAATATAGACATTTTATTTACTATCCAAAACCAGTGAACCTAGACGAGTCTTCTGAGTTTATATGGAATGTTGATGAAGGGAAAACAGTAAAAAATCTGAAATAAGTTTTCTTTGGGGACTATTTTGCTTGACAGCTATATCCCTCCACCATGAATGGAGTTTAAAACTAGGTTTAGTCTTAAAACTATGGTTAAACCTCAGTTAAACTAAGTATGGTTAAACACACCTCAGTCATCAGGCAGTGAATTCATAACTATTCATGTAATAACTTTGTGAGGGAGCTTTTAGAGGTAGATGTCTGGTTCCTATCACCACCACTATGAACAGTTCTACTATTCAAAAGAATGGTTTAGTAATTAAAACACATTAACATAAATTTGCTCCGACACCAGATGTAGTTGATCATATTTGCAGTCCAAGTTTTGTTTCTGTATGTTTCATGAAAAGAAGGTATGAGGCTACTGTTGATAGCAAATAACGAAAGTCAATGGTCACCGAAATCTTTTCTGTAAACACAACTTCTCTCAACGTGCTGAAAACTATACAAATTACAAACCGTTCACTGTGCAGATAAACACAGGCATTGTGGACAAAAGCTGTTTTATCAGATTCTGACTGCAGAATCGGACTCCCTTTCACACACAGTACATTAGAGTACACATTCGACGCTGGATTACATTTGGAGTTTCTGTTCTTTCTACTGAAAAATATATATCTTCAGTTGGAAAATTCAAGATTAACTTGTTAGACCAGTTTATAGCTAAATATGCAAAGTGTGGACAAATCTGATTGAGTGCTGTTAATGTGGAAAAAACTGTACATCTGATGTTGCCTTAAATCATTCTTTTAAACTGTTATGTTACATAGAGTTTACATGTTTACATGCACTTAATAATACAGTAGTTGAAGAAAACAGATTTTGTCAGTCTTACAATCTGATTTTCTTCAGTTATTAGATTATTAAGTGCATGTAAATGCACTCATTTTCTGAATTCTTAAACAAACGTCTAGGCCTTACTCTGATTGGAGTATGCTGTTTACATGATAATTTGAATTATCATAAAATTGCAGAAAACCCATAATAATCTGATTATTAAGTGCATGTAAATGCTCTGCTAATTTGAGCACCCAGGCTACATAGGTGTATACATATATATATATATATATATATATATATATATACACCCACATATATAGCATATGTTTGTCATTCAGTAATTATCTCATTTGCTAGTATTTAATTATTATTGAGTAATGTTATTTCATTTCCAGGACTCCATAACGTTAAGATTTTGCTAAGAACTTTTAAGAACAGTAGAACTAAAACAGCCTTGAGACTTATATAGTGTGTGTATGACAAAATATTTAAGACTCCCTCTGCTGTTTATTTTGTTTTATGTTTCAAATGTTTCATGTTGTGGTAAATGGTCAAACTGTCAGCCCTTACACTGGAATTATATTTGGTGTAGAGCTTCAACTATTTAGAAGTGTATCGTTTTCATGTCATACATCAAATATAATCACAGATTTGTAAAACCTGTACAGAAACATGGCCTTCAACTAAACCAGTCTTCTTTCTCTCAATACAGAAAATTTCACTGAAATCACGTTTGCTGGATTTCCAATAGAGAGCGAGACTGAAGATGATGTGAATGTGACCAACATTTCCGCCAGTCTTCTGAAGAGCCGTCAGACCACAGTCTTCCTCCCTCTCGTTTACATCATCATCTTCATTGTGGGGTTGCCCAGCAACACCATGGCCATCTGGGTGTTCCTCTTCAGGACAAAGAAGAAGAATCCCACATCCATCCTGATGGTCAATCTAGCACTGGCTGACCTGCTCTTCATCGTGTGGCTCCCAGTGAAGATCGCCTACCACTTCAACGGCAATGACTGGGTCTATGGGGAGCCACTGTGTAAAGTCCTAGTGGGGTTTTTCTATGGGAATATGTACTGCTCCACTATCTTCATAACATGCATCAGTGTGCTGCGCTACTGGACAGTAGTGCACCCACTTTCTCAGAAACCAAACAGCCGGGAAACAGTCTGCATATGTGTTTGTGTGTGGGTTGTAGTCTGGCTCATCACTGTACCGCTATACCTGTATGACCAGACGGTTAAAGTCAGTAATCTCAATACAACCGCCTGCCATGACATCACTCGCTCCAACCATACACACTTCCCTGTTGGATATTTCCTGACCATGGGCACTGTGGGATATGTAGTTCCCTGTGTGGTCTGTACTATGTCATACCTACTGACCTTTCGCTCCCTCAGCAGGTCCGTAACAGATGCCAGCAGTAATAAGAAGAAAAGGAAGGCTATAATCCTCATGGTCACTGTGCTGGTGATGTTCCTGGTCTGCTTCACTCCCAGTAACATTATGCTGATGGTGCATTACTCTCTGCTGGGTGCAGGGCTTCAGAATTATGTGTATGGTTTCTACATGGTTGCTCTGTGTCTGGGTAGTCTGAACAGCTGCCTGGACCCGTTTGTGTACTATTATATCTCAGAGGAGTTTAGAAAACTTGTAAGAAATGCCCTGATCTGTCACAATGAGCACACAGGCAAATTGATAAGAGTTTCTTTCAGACCTGTAAAAACATTGAAAGAAAGCCCAACCCCTCCAAAAAGCACAACATCGACATCCACGCCTACAGTGTAAAATCCAAAAGAACCCATTAAAGATTCTCTAAATGCATCTGTTGAGCAAGAAAATGCAAAGCTTAAAGCTTCAGCCTAAAACTAGCATTTAATAGGTGGAAAGGCCTCACATTATATAAAATCTTAAACATTGGTGGACTAAAGAAAAATTGAGAAAATAATTTGAAAAAATTGAGAAAATCCCACTGCATATCGACACTTCTATGATGGTTACCGTGAGTTTTGTGCCATGTTTATTTTGAGGCTGTTGTCTGAATATGGAGTGACTGTGGTGACCACATGGCAGGGCACTATCAAATCTACTTGTGTATGAAATCTACAACTGTCTTTCGAACCATCTGAGATGAGTTTGGGCCCAGAGGACTTGGCAGCGTTTCTGCATTGAACTGATATATGGATTGGAGTTTTGAATTTCATTTCTTGATGTAGACTCTGTTAAGTGACAACTATTTTCCAGACAAGTCCTTCTGAGCCAGCGTGGTTATATTTACCACAGTAGCATGATGGTTTCTCGTGCAATGCTGTTTGAGGGCTCGAAGGTCACGCAGATTCGACTGAAATCACAGCAGAAATCACAATCACAGCCTTATTACATATATGTACCATATGTACATTATATACACTAATTAAAATATATACAAGGCACAAGACCCTTCTAACAAGGACCAATCCATATGGTCCACACTGTCTCAGCTTGCCGTGGGACTGTAAAAAGCCAGGTAAATGATTAGGATGCTTTCCCCCAGCTCAAAGCCAAAATGCTGATACTTCCAGATAAGATTAAACTGATACTGAGATTACTGACCAAACCAGCATGAAATAAGGAGGTTGCTGGGGAGCAGGCAGCACTAAAACAGAGGCACAGTTGGGGATGTATTTGTGGAATGAAATAACTAGGAAAAATGTGACCTCAACCACGACATCTCCTGGATTGCCAGTGGGGCAATCTCGTCCACCAGGAATTTCCGTGTTCATTTCCTGTGACAGATATAGAAGATGAACAGCTGCAGTTCAAAGCACCACCTTGTTATCTATAAGTTCTAGTGCTTCATATTGTTCATCCTTGTAAGTGTCATGTTTTCATGTAATAATAATAAAACTACAAACTACAATGCTGCAAATAAAATGTTTTTCGCAAATTATGTATTTTCTATCCATAATTTAGGTAGCGCTGCTGTACTTTCAAGATGATCATATCCGTATTACAATATCACTGAAAATAAAGAAAAACAGCAGAACTTTACTTCTTTACATCATCTTAAGAAAGTTCGAATGATGCTGCTTACTGGTAAACGTGATTTTGAGACATTTCTGATGAATGTGAGTGAGAGGTAACAGGGTTGAGTGAATATTAAGGGATTAGCAAAAGCTATAATGAATGACCCATGAAACAGTATGTTTCACATATTAATGAAAATGAATGATTTTTGAAATACTTCAATGATTATAAGGTTATGAAAGTAAAGTGTAGCTATGATGGACTGTTTTCCTTATTTATCTGAAAGATGCACATATGTTGCTGTAAAAGTAACTTTACCTGTTTACAATGTCTTTATCTTTACTTTTCATACATACTACTGAATTTACATTCACTGGGACACAAATGGCAGCCCAATTGTAGAATCACCCAATTAGTAAATTCATTCTGAACTGCAGTATCAGACACTTTAGTAACTATAGATTGTATTCACAAAACCAAGAAGAAGCATCCGGTGGCCATATTGTTGACATTCCATCAACATAATGTATATGAGCATTCAGTGCCAGCTGTGGCTTCCAAATCGAGATATGATCAGAGGGGCTGACTAGTACCAAATCAATAATTTATCTTAGAATCCCAATTACACGTTACTGTCCAAGATAACATATGCAGTCATTTATAATTAGCTTAGATACTGCATCAGCATGCACAGCATAGGAGTTAAACATGTACAAATGACTAGATTCATATGATTGTTTAGTCTGTGGAAGGGTCAGCAATATTCTTTCTTTACCATCAACTACACCATCAAATGCCATCTGGATCGCCAGAGTGAGTAACAGCTGCATATCTGCGTTTGATTGGAAGTTACATGAGCCCTGCTAATGTTCTGATGTTAACTGCATTCCTTGTGTCATTAAAGTAGAAGAAATCTAGACATAAATAGTTCAATTCCAAAGGTCAATTATCAATCCTGAACAATTCTCAACTAGAAAATGAGCAAAACTCCAGAAATCTTCCCTCTCGTAACGTCTAGCTGTGACCGACTGTTCAGAGCAGACTCTGGCAGCATTATGGTGAGATCCTGAAAGTTTCTTCTGTTTATTCTCTCTGTTGAAGATTTCTCCTTGGCTGGCTCAGCTCCTCAGCCTAGGATGGCTGGTTGGTTTTGTCACATTACAAGAGGGAACAAAACACATGTTATTCACATGATGTATGAACGAATGACGGATGAAGTAACCATCAAATTGATAGCTCGTAACATTTACTATGGTACAGTTACATCTATCATTTATCATATAATCTAAATGCATTTTAGAGCTGGGTACATACATGTGTTGGTGGTTCCAGTGCTATTTATAGGTTGCTGTAGTTCCCCAAACAAATATTTTTTCATAATATTAGGGTTTTTTTCAGTTAACAGTTTGCCACCCCAATAAAATCACTGGATCTAACTTGGTTCTAACAATCAACAAAAAGGTTCTGGCTACGCCTCTGCAGCCAGGATGGTATAAAAGCTTACAGTATTGTTGCTGTTGTTACTATAGCCATGAAGCACACAGCACACCGTGGCTATATGTTATCAGTCAGGATGCTTTATTAACTAACACAGCTCTACAAGCACTGCAGTCATTACAACGCTGACTGGTGGTGTATCAATATTATGTCCACAATGACAACTGTTATATCGATCAAATGCTATCATAATCAGCTATAAGAGATAATTGTGAGATTACATCACTACATTACGTCCATTAACCTTAAAGCCCAGGCTTTTTGTTATTTTCCCTCCAACTCCTCCTACTTGCGTGTGATTAACGGCAACAACCCACATCATGAGAAAGCTCTCTTCTCTGGAAATGGGCATGGCATACACAAACTGAACAAGAATGCACATGCACGTTCCTGGAATCAGTGAAGACGAAGAAACGATGCTGTCAGCCTTCAGACTTTACTGAACAGAAGCAGAGAGCGAAAGTCTCACTCTTCTACATCCACACCTTTGGGTTTAACCTTGAAAACTTCTTGTTGGATTTATATTACTATTCCATCACCAACATGACTGATGGTAAGTCACTTTCTTTTCCTCTGCTAGAAATGAGTGAAAGTAGAATTCAGCAATGATTTTGAAAAAGTGGGTCAGACCTACTCCGTCATTCAGAGTGGTTTGATGTGAAATGCTTAATTGTAGAGATTCAGATGTCTCTACAGTGGTGGTGATAGGGACCAGGGGTTATCATGACTACAACACAAATACAGTCATTTTATTTACTATCCAAAACCATCAGTGAACCTACACGTGTTTTCTGAGTTTCATATGAAACATTGATGATGGAAAATAGTGGAAAATCTGAGTTTTTCTTGGGGACTACTTTGACACAGAGTACCCTTCACGTTTCGCTCTACAATGAATGGATATTAATAATATGTTTTAAACCAAAATCTTCTCAAAACTATCATAAAACAACATCATCAACAAACAAACATCAGGCAGTGAATTCATAGCCATTTCATGTAGTAACTTTCTGTGAGGGAGCTTTTAGAGGTGGACGTCTGGTTCCTATCACCACCGTTGTGAACAGCTCTGACTCGGTAAGTTTCTTTAGAACAACTTGTTTTAAACATTTATTATGCAGGAATTTGGAAAAATCAGTGAAATTCCCTATTAAACTCTTTTTAAGAGTCTTATTAAGCTCTTATTGCTTAAATAAATAAAAAAAAATCACTACAATGACTAAAATGGGAAAATGTCTCAGAGACTGAATGTTTATTAATAGGCTATAACACTTCTTTTGTACTGAGATGTTTTACAGACATCATCTTCTCCAGTAGAGTTCAGTAGGCCAGACCATTGGTTGTCAGTCCTGGCTCTGGAGAATCACTGTCATGCATTTTGTAGTTTTCCCCCTGTTTCTAATCCAGTTCACCTCAGCAAGCTTCTTAATTAGTTCATTCTTGGATCAGGTGTCTTGGGAGCAAAAGGTCCAGGACCAGGACTAAGAACCACCAAGCTAGACAAGCTCATCTACAGTGGGGCAAAAAAGTATTTAGTCAGCCACTGATTGTGCAAGTTCTCCTACTTAGAAAGATGAGAGAGGTCTGTAATTTTCATCATAGGTACACTTCAACTATGAGAGACAAAATGAGAAAAAAAATCCAGGAAATCACTTTGTAGGATTTTTAAAGAATTTATTTGTAAATTATGGTGGAAAATAAGTATTTGGTCACCCACAAACAAGCAAGATTTCTGGCTCTCACAGACCTGTAACTTCTTCTTTAAGAAGCTCTTCTGTCCTCCACTCCCTCACCTGTATTAATGGCACCTGTTTGACCTCGTTATCTGTATAAAAGACACCTGTCCACAGCCTCAGACAGTCAGACTCCAAACTCAACCATGGCCAAGACCAAAGAGCTGTCGAAGGACACCAGGAAGAAAATTGTAGACCTGCACCAGGCTGGGAGGAGTGAATCTACAATAGGCAAGCAGGTTGGTGTGAATAAATCAACTGTGGGAGCAATTGTAAGAAAATGGAAGACATACAAGACCATTGATAATCTCCCTCGATCTGGGGCCCCATGCAAGATCTCATCCCGTGGGGTCAAAATGATCATGAAAACGGTGAGCAAAAATCCCAGAACTACACGGAGGGACCTGATGAATGACCTGCAGAGAGCTGGGACCAAAGTAACAAAGGCTACCATCAGTAACACACTACGCCGAGAGGGACTCAAATCCTGCAGTGCCAGGCGTGTCCCCCTGCTTAAGCCAGTACATGTCCAGGCCCGTCTGAAGTTTGCCAGAGAGCATATGGATGATCCAGAAGAGGACTGGGAGAACATCATGTGGTCAGATGAACTTTTTGGTAAAAACTCAACTCGTCGTGTTTGGAGGAAGAAGAATGCTGAGTTGCATCCCAAGAACACCATACCTACTGTGAAGCATGGGGGTGGACACATCATGCTTTAGGGGCTGTTTTTCTGCAAAGGGGACGGGGCAACTGATCCGTGTTAAGGTAAGAATGAACGGGGCCATGTATCGTGAGATTTTAAGCCAAAACCTCTTTCAGTGGGAGCATTGAAGATGGAATGTGGCTGGGTCTTCCAGCATGACAATGATCCCAAACACACCGCTCAGGGCAACGAAGGAGTGGCTCCGTAAAAAGCATTTCAAGGTCCTGGAGTGGCCTAGCCAGTCTGCAGACCTCAACCCCATAGAAAATTTGTGGAGGGAGTTGAAAGTCCGTGTTGCCCAGAGACAGCCCCAAAACATCACTGCTCTAGAGGAGATCTGCATGAAGGAAAGGCCAAAATACCAGCTACAGTGTGTGCAAACCTGGTGAAGACTTACAGGAAACGTTTTGAACTTTTGTTATTGACCAAATACTTATTTTCCACCATAATTTACAAATAAATTCTTTAAAAATCCTACAAAGTGATTTCCTGGATTTTTTTTCTCATTTTGTCTCTCATAGTTGAAGTGTACCTATGATGAAAATTACAGACCTCTCTCATCTTTCTAAGTAGGAGAACTTGCACAATCAGTGGCTGACTAAATACCTTTTTTGCCCCACTGTACCAAACAAAACATTTTAAAAGAATGATTCAGTGAAAAATGACTCTTACATTAATTCCATCTCACACCAGATGAAGTTGAGCATGTTTGAAGTCCAAATTTTGTTTCATATAAAGTGTAACTATGAGGCTAATTCTGCTAACAGTTGTCAGGCTTGGACAGAATTCAGACACTCGCAGACGACATACAAGTGAAATGGGTTTATTCAAGGTCAGCCAGTCCAAGGTCAAAAGCCAAAACATGAAAACAGTAACCATGTGGAAAATCCAAAAAGCAACATCCAAAAATCAGAAACAAGGTCAGAATGTACAACAATACTGGAAGGGCAAGGCAAAAGGCAAGGTCGATAAACAAATAAGGCAATGGTCATCATGGCCAAATCTTTTATGTAAACGCATCCTGAAAACTTCTCTCAACATGTGCAAAAACAGAGCCCCTAAACCACAGTCTTCTTTCTCTCACTACAGATGATTCCACCGAATTTACTTTTGCTGGACTTCCAATAGAGAGCGAGACTGAAAATGATGTGAATGTGACCAACATTTCCACTGGTCTTCATTGTGGGGTTTCCCACCAACACCATGGCCCTCAGGATGAAAAAGAATCCATTGTCCATCCTAATCCAATCCAAGCCAATCTAGCACTGGCTGACCTGCTCTTCATCGTGTGGCTCCCACTGAAGATCACCTACCACTTCAACGGCAATGACTGGACCTTCGGGGAGCCACTGTGTAAAGTCCTAGTGGGGTTTTTCTATGGGATATGTACTGCTTCACTATCTTCATAGCATGCATCAGTGTCCAGCGCTACTGGACAGTAGTGCACCCACTTTCTCAGAAACCAAATAACCCTTCAACAGTCTGCATATGTGTTTATGTGTGGATTGTAGTCTGGCTCCTCACTGTACGGCTCTACCTGTATGACCAGACCGTTAAAGTCAACAATCTCAATATAACCACCTGCCACGACATCACTCGCTCCAACCATACACAATTCCCTGTTGGATATTTCCTGACCATGGGCACTGTGGGATATGCAGTTCCCTGTGTGGTCTGTGTAGTAGCATGTCTGCTGACCCTTCACTCTCTCAAGGTATCTATAACAAACATCACAATCATAGCCTTTTCACATCCACCAATCAGGTATAACATTATGACCACCTCCTTGTTTCTACACTCATTGACCATTTTATCAGCTCCACTTACTATATAGGTGCACTTTGTAGTTCTACAGTTACAGACTGTAGTCCATCTGTTTCTCTGCATACTTTGTTAGCCCCCTTTGACCCTTTTCTTCAGTGGTCAGGACCCCCATGGACCCTCACAGAGCAGGTACTATTTGGGTGGTGGATCATTCTCAGCACTGCAGTAACACTGACATGGTGGTAATGTGTTAGTGTGTGTTGTGCTGGTATGAGTGGATCAGACACAGCAGTGCTGCTATGGTGCTGTTTTTCAGGGGTTGGTCTAGAACCCTTAGTTCCAGTGAAGGGAATCTTAATGCTTCACCAGAACAAGACATTTTGGACAACTGTACACTTCCAACTTTGTGGAACAGTTTTTGGAAGAACCTTTCCTGTACCAACATGACTGAGTCCCAGTGCACAAAGCAGCTCCATAAAGGCCTGACTGGGTCAGTTTGGTGTGGACGAACTTGACTGGCCCTCACAGAGCCCTGACCTCAACCCCATCACACACTTTTGGGATGATCTAGACCCTCTCGTCCAACATCAGTGTCTGACCTCACAAATGCTGTTCTGAATGAATGGACACAAATTCCCACAGACACTCTCCAAAATCTTGTAGGAAGCTGTGAAAGCTGTTACAGCTGCAAAGGGGGACCAACTCCATATTAATGCCTATGGATTTAGAATGGGAGTCATAAAAGCTCCTTTAAGTGTGATGTGTAGGTGTCCCAATACTTTTGTCCATATAGTGTAGGTGGGTCTATTCACCCTCTTGGAGGCTGGAATTTAGACTGTAATGCTTTTAGTTTGACAGAGTCAGACCATTTGAGTCTCATCTTGAGAGGCTGAGGTACCACATACCATGAATATTTGCTGCTATGACAAAACATCCAAGTCTTCTGGGCTTGGACAACAGTCACTGATGGTTCAGACCAGATGTCCAACTTCAAACCAGTTATTGGCTTTGAAATGTATTTGCATCATAACTTTGTAAGTGGACACAGTGGACAAAAATGCATCTCATTCTCATGCACATTACTTAATAAAAAAGAATCCAAAGACATAATCTCCTGTTCTTTTTTAAGATTGAAAGATAAAAAATTGATAAAACTATACTAAAATGTACTAATGATAAATACAGGATTACAGCTGCTGATGCCAATGCACATATACACATAAGACATATTGTACATGTTACCAAATATATTTTTGATGGAAATATAAAGGTCACATCAGTGGCCTCATCCTCAGTTGGAAAAGTCTGGTTTGCTGGTTATAATCTGGGGCTGGTTGACACAACAGGCTAAGCATGGTGGCAACTTTCATATAAGAATCATATGAAGGTGCATAGCAGTGTGAAAAAGCAAGGAAAAAACAGGGTGGTGCCAAGAAGGAAAAGAAAAAAGGACTTGAGGGGGATGTGGTTAAAAACTCCAAAAATCAGATGTATCTGAGCAGGTGGGCAGTGAGAAATGCTGACAAAAATGTGGTTAGCTAGCATTAGGTTATAGCACACTGACTGTCTTGATTATGTCACATTTAATATATAAAGGCTTAGTCCAGTATTCATTTTATCAGTAGCTGGCCAGATCACTCAGTATAACTAAGAGAAAGAAACCAAGAAACAAAGAACTGATAGCTAAAATAATACGAATAATGTGGTTAACTAGCCTTTCTCTCATAGTTAGTTAGCTGTTAGTAAATACTTAGTGATGATCACATTTCTTGATATGAATCAAAGTGACTGGATTTGTTGTTGGTTTGGTTTGGAAGAAAGCAATGTTTGGTGTGTGTGTGTGTGTGTGTGTGTGTGTGTGTGTGTAGCAGAGAAAATATAGCTAGAGTTTAGCACTGGCTGGTCTGCATTATGTAAGTCCTGGTCTGAAAAGTCTTGTACGGTATTAGCACGGTACTGGGACTCCCATTGCCATGTGTGCTTTACAGAGATCACAGAAAGCCAAGTTTACACCCATTTTTTTCTTTAAATTAGAAGTGTTTTGTGCCATGCTAACCATTAGCTTCTTTCTCTCTCTACAGATAATTTTAGTGACATTTTCATAGCACTTTTTCATGTAGTGGAGGAGAGGTGAACAGGGTGAGAATACTGCTGTTAGCTGGTCTGAACACCAGCTTCACCAAAGTTATCCCTCCTCTCATTTACATCTTCATCTTCATTGTGGGGTTGCCCACCAACGCCATGGCCATCTGGGTGTTCCTCTTTAGGATAAAGAAGAAGCATCCAGTATTCATCCTAATGGCCAATCTAGCACTGTCTGACCTGCTCTTCATCATTTGGCTCCCACTGAACATCACCTACCACTTCAACACCAATGACTGGATCTTTGGGGAGCCGAGATTCAGGGAGTCTCCGGCCAACACAGCAGCATCTACAGTGGAACATTTGATTGAATAATCTCTGAATGCATCACATGATTAAGTAGTTTATAATCATTACTAGATTGCTTAAGTAGTAAGATAAGAACAGGAATACTTGATACAAATGGCAGGCTGTCAAATAGAAGTACACTATTTAGGTGTTTTACTGTTCCAACGAATCAGGGCCCAGTTTCCAAAAAAATCTTAGAGAGAAGATCATCTTACCTGAAGAGAGAGTGTTCAGTGTTAGTCACTCCACCATTTAACAATTATCTCAGATGAGTTACTCAGATAAGTTAAGAGTTCTCTTCAAGAAGTAGATGTTTCAAAATTAATTGTTCATTACTGCTCACATTTATCTGTGCCAAATGCTGATTTACATGAATTAACACATTAATAAACTACTTACTATAACATCTAAAATGATGTGCTACTTATCTTACTTTTTATTATATTATCAGAACACTATTATTCTTTAATTATTAATTGGGACAATAAGCATTTAGTGTATGATATGCTTTTAAAGTATGTAAGTATGCATGTCCTACTTCTATCTGTAGTTAATGATTAACTTAATGAAGCTTATTATTTTCTTAAGCACCGTTAATAGAAGTACTTTTATTGTCAACTATTACCTTTGCTGTCATCACTGTGTTTATTGGTGGTATGTTAACTAGATGGTGGCAGCGACATCTATAATCAGCTTCATGAGATAATTGTGAGATTACCTTAATGACATAATTACATAATAAGGTAAATTACATGATAATGTAAATTACATAATTACGTAACTCTTTTACAACCTATTTATGAACAAGCCCACTCTTTTTGTTTTCTACCCCTCAAATAAGGCAACAACCTACAACCCCATTTCCAAAAAAGTTGTGACCCTGTGCAAAATGTAAATAAAAATCCAATGGTGTGCAAATCATTTAAACCCTATATTAAATTGAAAATAGTACAAAAACAACATATCAAATGAAATCATCAAATTAAATGTTATTGTTTTTTGAAAACTCTATGCCCATTTTGAATTTCACACCAACAACACATTCCAAAAAAGTTGGGACGGGGTCATGTTTACCAAATGTGCTAAATGTTTTCAGTGGTGACAGGTCTGGACTGCAGGCAGGCCAGTTTAGCACCTGGGCTCTTTAAAAATGGAGCAATGCTGCTGTAATACATGCAGATTGTGGTTTGACATTGTCTTGCTGAAATAATCAAGGCCTTCTCTGAAAAAGACGTCGTCTGGATGGCAGCATATGCTCCAAAACATGTATATATCATTCAGCATTAATGGTGCCTTTACAGTTGTGCACGTCACCCATGCCATGTGCACTAATGCCCCATACCATATTGGCTTTTGAACTGTGCACCGATAACAAGGAGATTAGCTGAGTGGTCTTTAGCCCGGAGGACACAGTGTCCATGATTTCCAAAAAGAAATTCAAATGTTGATTTGTCAGGCCACAGGACACTTTTCCACTTCCCCTCAGTCCATTTTAAATGAGCTCAGGCCCAGAGAAGGTGGCAGCATTTCTGGATCCTGTTTATATTTGGTTTCTTCTTTGCGTTTTAGAGTTTTATCTTGCATTTGTGGATGCAGTGATGAACTGTTTTCACAGACAGTGTTTTTCAGAAGTGTTTCTGAGCCCATGCAGCGATTTCCACTACAGAATCATGTCTGTTTTTAACGCAGTGCCACCTGAGGACCCAAAGATCATGACCAGCAAATACTGGTTTTTGGCCTTGTCCTCTACATACAGAGATTTCTCCAGATTCTCTGAACCTTTTCATGTTATTATGTACCATAGATGATGAAAAGCAAATGTTCTTTATTATTTTACTTGTTATTCTTTATACCACCAGGTGGTATTTTAGCATTACACAACTTTACCAGCCTTCTGTTGTTCCCATTCCAACTTTTGAGAGGACATCAAAGTCAGTCACCTACTGATTATGTAACAGTGGTTGAGACATAACCTGTCATTCAGAGTAGTTTGATGTGAAAAGATCTATTGTAGAGACTCAGATTTCGTTACAGTGGTGGTGATAGGAACCAGGGGTCGCCATGACTACAACACAAATATAGACATTTTATTTACTATCCAGAACCACCAGTAAACCTACACATCTGCTGACTTTTTATACAGAATGTTGATGATGGAAAATAGTGGAAAATCTAAAAACAAGAATGAATTTTAAAAATGCAAACCTGATTTCTGGAAAAGTTGGAACATTTTGTAAAATGCCATAAAAGCAAGAATGTGTTTTGTTTTTTTGTTTTTTTTTACCTTTATTTAACTAACAAAAGTGCAAAGAAATGACCTTTGATGTTTTGGTTGACCAACTTGATAGTATTTTGTACATATAAACAAATTTGAATTTGAAGCCTGCAACACATTCAAAAAAGTTGGAATAGGATCAAAATAAGAGCGAAAAGTTTGTTTTGAAACACTCCACATTAAGCAGCTACATTGGCAACAGGTCCTATCACGTATCATGGTTGCGTTATAAAAGGAGCATTCTTCAAAGTCTCAGACTTTGCAGGCAAAGATGGGTCATTTCTCACCACCTTGTGCCAAACTTTGTGAAAGAATTGTCAAACAGTTCATGAAGAGCATTTCTCAATGCAAGACTGCAAACAATTTAGGTCTTTCTCCATTTAACATACATAATATTGTAAAAAGATTCAGAAAGCCACACATCAATTCGATGCAGAAACGCCACCGACTTCTCTGGGCCCAAACTCATCTCAGATGGTCCAAAAGGTAGTGAAAGTGTACACTGTGGTGAGATGAGTCCACGTTTCAGCTGGTTTTGGAACAAATGGATGTCATGTTCTCTCTGCCAAAGACAAAAAGGACAATCCTGACTTATATCAGCGAAAGATGGAAAAGCTAACATCTGATATGGTATGCATCAGTGCCCAAGACATAGGTGACCTGCATATGTGTGAAGGTATCATTGACCTTTGTCCCAACATTTTTAGCATGTTTTAGGCATCGAATTCTAAATTCATTTATAATTACAAATTACAATTAAGATGGTCAGCGCAAACATTGGAAGTCTTTGGAAGTTCTTTGTACTTTAAACAGTTAAATAAAGGTTCAGGAGACTTTTTTTGCCTTTTACAAAAATTGCCTAACTTTTAAAGAAATGGGGTTTGTATGACTGAACTCAAAACTTGGGTAAAACAAAAGAGATATTTCCATCAATTTTTTTGTAAATTTTGAAAATGTGCAAAAAATAAATAAATAAATAAAATAAACACTGTGAACAGTTCTGACTTACTAGGTATATAGAACAGAGTGTTTCATACCAAACCACTCTGAATGACTTTATTAACACCTTAATGATTTAACAATGCAGACATTTGGAAAAAAAAAATTAATGGAATTACCTATCAATTCACTCTCTGTACCTCTTACAACTCTAATTGCTATGCTTAAAAAAATATTTTTATTTTAAATTATATTTGTTTGATGTAGTAATACATTTCCTCTTGCACTAGATGTAGTGGATCATATTTGGAGTCCAAATGTTGCTTTTGGAAGCATGAAATAAATGTTGCCAACAAAAAATAAAAATCAATAGTCCCCCAAATCTTTTCTGTAAACACATCCGTAAAAAACTTCTCTCAACATGCTCAAAACTACACAAATGAACGAAACCTCGCTGTATAGCTGAGCACAGCAGGCAGTCATTTTGGGTAAAAACGGTGTTGCACCGAATTCCAACTGCATAATTTGAGTCCTCTTTATGATGCTATTGTTTATATTGCTTTATGTTTGAAATGTGTAATGTCATGGCAAATGGCCAAACTGTTAGCCATTACATTACTACTATATTTGTTGTAATGCTATAATTAATAACCTTAAGAATTTTTTGTGTTATAATCATGCATCAAATGTAATCACAGTTTTGCATAACACAGCCTTCAACTAAACCAGAATCTTCTTTCCTTCATGACAGGCAATACCACTTTAATCGGTCTTGCAGGATATCCTGGAATAAGGGAGACTAAACATGGTGTGGATGTGATCAACACTGCCAAAGAAGCTCTTGACAGCAATCAGACCACAGTCTTCCTCCCTCTTGTTTACATTTTCATCTTCATTGTGGGGTTGCCCACTAATGCCATGGCCATCTGGGTGTTCCTCTTCAGAACAAAGAAGAAGTATCCATCTTCATAGCATGCATCAGTGTCCAGCGCTACTGGGGGATTGTGCACCCACTTTCTCAGAAACTGAGTAACCGTGTAACAGTGTGTTTATGTGTTTGTGTGTGGATTGTAGTCTGGCTCCTCACTGTACCGCTATACCTGTATGACCAGACGGTTAAAGTCCTCAATGTCGACACAACCACCTGTCACGACATCACTCGCCCCAGCCAAACACTCATCCCTGTTGGATATTTCTTGACCATGGGCATTGTGGGATATGTAGTTCCCTCTGTGGTCTGTATAGTAGCATATCTGCTGATATTTCGCTCCCTCAGCAGGTCCATAATTGATGCCAGCAGCAATAAGAAGAAAAAGAAGGCTGTAATCCTCATGATAACTGTGCTGGTGATGTTCCTGGTCTGCTTCACTCCCAGTAACATCTTGCTGATGGTGCATTACTCACTGCTGGGTGCACAGCTTCAGAATGAAGTCTATGGTTTCTACGTCATTGCTCTGTGTCTGGGCAGCCTGAACAGCTGCCTGGACCCGTTTGTTTATTATTATATCTCTGAGGAGTTTAGAAAACAGGTGAAAAACTCACTAAGGTGCTGTAATGAATGTACAACCACACGGATGATGGTTTCTTCCAGACATATAGAGGTCCCAGGAGAAACCTCAGTGTCTCCAACAAACACAACAACATCTACGGTGGAACTTCCAATCGAAGATTCTCTAAATGCAACACATGATTAGCCAAAAACATGGACATTGATGTTATCAAATAATGAATGCCTGAATTATTAATGATGAGCTGAGTCTGGAATAATAGAGTAGGCTTAGTTTGGCTTCTTTCCTGATTTACCCTCCATGTATTTGGAGTGGTGACACATTTATTAAAGGTACTTAAGAGAGGAATATGCATTACTAAAGGGTTAAGTTATATAGCAGTTAATCATTAACCTCTTAAACAGCCAGGACCCACTAGCAAGTTCAAAGTTTTATTATGCACTTCTGTAGCTCAGCTAGTTTGCCTCATAATCCATGTAATTACAGAATAATAAGCCTTAGTAGGTAACAGTCTTAAGATTATAAAAGGTTACTTAATGGTAAAATTAAGAATTAACATTATTTTAGATTTCTTTAAGTAGAAACCAAGTGAAATTTATTCATAACACTTTTTACAGTCGATGCTGTCACAAAGCAGCTTTAGAGAAAATCTAGATCCAAGCCCCCATTAGCAAGCAAAAAGTGGCCACGGCCAGGAAAAACTCTCTAAAAGCAAGAGGAAGAAACCTTAGTAAGACACAAACAAAGACATGAGGGCTCCCTGAGATGTCAGCACCCCTCTGCTCCATCATCAACAAAACTGAGTGAGTGCGTGAGAGCAGTGGGATGACAGCACCAACACTCCCAGTTTACCATGAACCCCAGATCTGCACCTTTTATCTAACAGGGAAAACTAATGACCAAATAACTGACTGGAAGATTATGCAAAGTCTTTTGCTGGAACATCCAGACAGTAGAGCATTACAGTAACCCAGCCTTGAGGTAATAAATGCATGAACTAGCTTTTCTGCATCCTGTAGAGGCAGTGCATTTCTTAATTTAGCAATATATTGCAGATGGAGGGAAGCTACCCTAGTAATATTAGTTATATGTGCATCAAAGCACAGATTGGGATTGATCGTTATGCTAAGGCTCTCCACAGATGTACCTGATAAAACTGAGAAACAATTAAGTGTTAAAGTGACAGTTTGTTCCTAGCAGTTTTTGGACCAAGAAGAAGAACCTCTGTTTTATCAGAGCGATATCTATGGTTTCTACATGGTTGCTCTGTGTCTGGGCAGCCTGAACAGCTGCCTGGACCCGTTTGTGTACTATTATATCTCGGAGGAGTTTAGAAAACTTGTAAGAAATGCCCTGATCTGTCACAATGAGCACACAGGCAAATTGATAAGAGTTTCTTTCAGACCTGTAAAAACATTGAAAGAAAGCCCAACCCCTCCAACAAGCACAACATCGACATCCACGCCTACAGTGTATAATCCAAAAGAACCCATTAAAGATTCTCTAAATGCATCTGTCGAGCAAGAAAATGCAAAGCTTAATTTTGATTAAAGGCATTTTGGCCTAAAACTAGCATTTAATAGGTGGAAAGGCCTCACATTATATAAAATGTTAAACATTGGTGGACTAAAGTTCTTAGAAAAATATAGAAAAAAAATAGAAACAGCCTGAGGAGCATCAACAGCTCTTCTTCTGAGGTCTAAACATAGGATTTCCAATATTTTCACTGATCAATTTAATTGTATATTTTGTAAATGTAAACGAAATTCGAACTGTCTTACATCACCTTTTCTTTTGATTACACTTGTTAATTTCGTAACTGAAGATATTCATTGCTGCAGTTTTCCAAGTGGACTTTTTGCCCATTCTTCCTTGATACAAGACTTAAGCTAATCAGTGTTAGCTTGACGTTAGTTAGAAAATGATCAAAACTCCAGAAATCTTCCTTCTCGTAACGTCTAGCTGGGACAGACTGTTCAGAGCAGACTTTGGCAGCATTATGGTGAGATCCTGAAAGTTTCTTCTGTTTATTCTCTCTACTGAAGATTTTCTCCTTGGCTGGCTCATCTCCTCAGCCTCTTTCCCCTCATGACGTCAGACAGCATCGTTAAACCCCTGTTAAACAAAAAGAGACAGTCAGACATCAATGAAGCAGTCACTATAGAAAAGTTCTGCTAATTTTTGATAACAGCTTTACGGTGAAAATCCTTCCACTGCAGCCACTCGTCTTCGATCTCCATCATCATAAGGAAGACTATGGAGGTGGAAGATGGAAATCAGAGTGGTTCCTAATCCTTTAGGATGCACTCACTGATCAGCGCATCTCACGTGGGAGTAAACTCAAAACCTTAACGCTATTCTTCTTTGTTTTGCTTAAGAAAGCAGAGAACATTGGCTTTCAACACCTAAATAAGTCCATTTATCAGTGTAGTACAGCATTTTTTACACTTTGTGCTCTATGTAGATTGCTGTAACGTTACTGTGCCTGCAGACTGTATGTTCATCAGAGAGTAGAAACAGTAGGTGTCCCGCATCCCTCCAGCTCCGACTCACGCATGGATTCCACTTCCCAGAATCCCATGGGAGATCACGTGACTGTTGAACTTCCTCAATCCTCCAGTCACTGCTCACTAAAAACATATGCTGTTCTATGTGTCATGTGACCAGCCTAGTTCAGTCCGAGCTTTAGAATAGGTTAGTTGTGAGGTATTGCTGCTTGTTGCAGAGCTATTGAGCATTTTCTGTCTGCCATTGTTTGCCATTTTTATCTATTTGACCTGTTTGATCTGATTGTTTTTGTTATGTTTGTCCTTTCTGGTCTTTTTGCTGGATTTGACCCATTCATGATCACTGCCTATGAATATTGTCAAACCCTTCACAAATAAAGGCTCATTTCTTGTTTTTACCGCAAGCTTCTGGCTGGTTTTGTCACTTTACAAGAGGGAACAAGACGTATATTATTCACATGACGTAATGGAAAACAGGGTAAAATCAGAGTGAAATTCTATTCAGAAGGGTGAATTATGACCACACTAATAATTTTCCCAGTGCACTTCTGCAGTGCTGCTCTGTGAGCTACATTATATGAAGGTTGGTAATGTGATGGTGGGATGAAGTAACTATCAAATTAATAGCTCGTAACATTTACTATGGTACAGTAACATCTATCATTTATCATATAATCTAAATGCATTTTAGAGCTGGGTACATACATGTGTTGGTGGTTCCAGTGCTATTTATAGGTTGCTGTAGTTACCCAAACAAACATTCTTTCATAATTTTAGGGTTTTTTTCAGTTAACAGTTTGCCACCCCAATAAAATCACTGGATCTAACTTGGTTCTAACATCCAATAGAAAAGGTTCTGGCTACGCCTCTGCAGCCAGGATGGTATAAAAGCTTACAGTATTGTTGCTGTTGTTACTATAGCCATGAAGCACATAACACACCATGGCTATATATTATCAGTCAGAATGCTTTATTAACTAACACGGCACTACAATCACTGCTGTCATTACAACGCTGACTGGTGGTGTATCAACAATGTGGCCACGCCGACAACTGTAACATCGATCAAATACAACAAATCATAATCAGCTAGAGATAATTGTGAGATTACATTACTACATTACTGTCCATTAACCTTAAAGCCCAGGCTTTTTGTTATTTTCCCTCTAATTCCTCCTACTTGCGTCAGATTAACGGCAACAACCCACATCATCAGAAATCTCTCTTCTCTGGAAATGGGCATGGCATACACAAACTGAACAAGAATGCACATGCACATTCCTGGAATCAGTGAAGATGAAGAAAAGATGCTATCAGCCTTCAGACTTTACTGAACAGAAGCAGAGAGCGAAAGTCTCACTCTTCTACATCCACACCTTTGGGTTTAACCTTGAAAACTTCAGTGTTGTTGGATTTATATTACTATTCCATCACCAACATGTCTGATGGTAAGTCACTTTCTTTTCTTCTGCTAAAAATATGTGAAAGTAGAGGTCAGGAATGATTAGGAAAGAGTGGATGAAATGTGTCACCATGACTACAACTCAAATATAGACATTTTATTTACTATCCAAAACCACCAGTGAACCTACACGAGTCTTCAGAGTTTATATGGAATGTTGATGATGGAAAATAGTGGAAAATCTGAGTTTTTCTTTGGGACGATTTTGCCACAGAGCATCCTTCATGTTTCCCTCTACTATGAATGGATATTAATAATATGTTTTTAAACCAAAATCTTGTCAAAACTAGAAACAACATCATCAACAAACAAACATCAGACAGTGAATTCAAAACCATTTCATGTAGTAACTTTCTGTGAGGGAGCTTTTAGAGGTGGACATCTGGTTCCTATCACCACCACTGTGAACAGTTCTGACTCTGTAAGTTTCTCTAGAACAACTTTGTTTTAAACGTTTAATAATACAGGAATTTGGAAAAAATCAATGGAATTCCCTATTAAACTCTTTTAATAGTCTTTTTAAGCTCTTATTGCTTAAATAAAAGAAACAAAATCACTACAATGACTAAAATGGGAGAATGTCCTGAATGTTTATTAATAGGCTATAACACTTCTTTTGTACTGAGATGTTTTACAGACATTATCTTCTGAAGTAGAGGTCAGTAGGCTAGACCATTGGTTGTCCTTTCTGGCTCTGGAGAATCACTGTCCTGCATTTTGAAAAATGACTCTTACATATTTTTTTTTTCATATAAACTGGAACTATGAGGCTAACGCTGCTAACAGTTGTCAGATTCTGACAGAATTCAGACACTTGCAGATGACATACAAGTGAAATGGGTTTATTAAGAAAGGGAGGATCCAAAATCAAGGTCAGCCAGTCCAAGGTCAAGGTCCAAGTCAAAACACAAAAACAGTAACCAAAGTTCCAAAAAGCAACAACCAAAAATCACAAGCAAGATCAAACCAAAAAGTACAACAATACTGGAAGGGCAAAAGGCAAAAGGCAAGGTCGATAAACAAACAAGGCAATGGTCATACATGAAACAGCAATCAAACAGACTAGAAGGCTCAGTAAGGCTCTGAAAACAAAGACAATACTTCACAACGAGACTAAGCTAAAACCCAGGCTTATATACTAAATAACAAGTACATGGAACAAGGAATAGGTGTGGGTAATCAGTAGTCAGGTGAGGCAGACCAGTGTAGAGTCATGTGAGGGGAAGATCATGTGGAGTTCTGGGTAATGGAGTCCGGAGACTAGGAGGCAGAGACAGTGGGAACGGAGGGAAGTGTGACAACACTAGAAGTCAGTAGTCACCCAAATCTTTTATGTAAACACATCCCAAAAACTTCTCTCAACATGCTCAAATCTATAAACAAACAGCTGTATTTATTTAATAAGGATGGTTGTTTGGAAATTTTCTCATATGCTGTTATATATAAATAATGTTATTTCATTTCTAGGACTCTGTATTGTTGGGGTGTTTATTTTTGCTTATTTTTGTTTTTTCAATCTTTTAAAATTAGTAGGATTAAAATAGCATTGAGACTTCAGTGTTTATATGACAAATTACATAAGGCCATGTACTGCATTACGACTCTCTCTGCTCTGTGAAAGGTGCTCTACTCAGATCATGGAAACCTATGTTTATATTGCTTCATATTAAAAAAAATATTTAATGTAATGTTAAAAGGTCAAAATATTGGCCATTACACTGGAGTTATATTTAGTGTAGTGTTCCAACTAATTACCTTAAGTATATCTTATATTCATGCATGTTCATCTTCATACATCAAATGTAGTCCCAGATTTGCAGTACCTGTGCAAAAACACAGACTTCAACTAAACTACAGTCTTCTTTCTCTCACTGCAGACATTTCCACTGGAGTTAATTTTGCTGGCTTTGCTATAGAGAATAAGAATGAACATGGTGTGAGTGTGACCAACACTGGCACAAGTGTTCTGAACAGTAATCAGACCACAGTCTTCCTCCCTCTTGTTTACATCATCATCTTCATTGTGGGGTTGCCCACCAACGCCATGGCCCTCTGGGTGCTCCTTTTCAGGATGAAAAAGAATCCAGTGTCCATCTTAATGGCCAATCTAGCACTGGCTGACCTGCTCTTCATCGTGTGGCTCCCACTGAAGATCGCCTACCACTTCAACGGCAATAACTGGACCTTCGGGGAGCCACTGTGTAAAGTCCTAGTGGGGTTTTTCTATGGGAATATGTACTGCTCCACTATCTTCATAGCATGCATCAGTGTCCTGTGCTACTGGACAGTAGTGCACCCACTTTCTCAGAAACCAAATAACCCTTCAACAGTCTACATATGTGTTTGTGTGTGGATTGCAGTCTGGCTCATCACTGTACCGCTCTACCTGTATGACCAGACCGTTAAAGTCAACAATCTCAACATAACCTGCCACGACATCACTCACCCCAGTCAATCACATTTCCCTGTTGGATATTTCCTGACTATGGGCACTGTGGGATATGTAGTTCCATGTGTGGTCTGCATAGTAGCATGTCTGCTGACCCTTCCCTCTCTCAAGGGATCTACAACAGATGCCAGCAATAATAAGAAGACAAAGAAGGCTATAATCCTCATGGTTACTCTGGTGGTGATGTTCCTGGTCTGCTTCACTCCCAGTAACATCATGCTGATGGTGCATTACTCTCAACTGGCTGCAGGGCTTCAGAATGATGTCTACGGTTACTACATTGTTGCGTTGTGTCTGGGCAGCCTGAACAGCTGCCTGCACCCATTTGTGTATTACTTTATCTTGGAGGAGTTTAGAGAAAACATGAGGAATACTCTGATGTGTCATAATCAGCACACGAGAGACAAGACAAGAGTTTCCTACAAACCTGAGAAAACATTCATAGAAAGCCCACCACATCCAACCAACACTTACAGTGCAGAATCAGACTGAACCCATCAAAGCTTCTCTGAATGCAGTCGAATAGGAAAATGCACAGCTTAATTATGGTTAATGGGGCATTCTGGTCTGAAACTAGCATTTAATAGGTGGAAAGTCCATAATACACTCACATATATCCTATTTTTAAGCATTGGTCGAGCACATTTTGGCAATCCCACCCCATATCGACACAACGTCTACGTCTGTTACTCTGACTTTTGTACATTTTTTTTTTGTTTTAAGCTGAAACATTTGTGAGAATGTGGAGTGACTGTTGTGACTATATGGCAAGTCACTACAAAATGTGTGCTCATTATCTACTCTTGGATTTTGACAATATGGAATCTGATTCACTTTATTATTTTTTTTCCTTTTTTTACACTTTTGAAGCATGGTTGCACAAAATGTATCATGTCAATACACCAAATACATTTTCACTGGTAGACCTACATTATGTTCATTGAACATCATTGAGGTTGTACTGCATGAATATCACACCTTGCTATAATAGCTATGTCACACCATAAGAGTATGTTCAGTGCAACAGTGTTTATCAGTGTTTGGTAAAAAGTTGCATAAATTCAGCAATGAACAATAAAACTATTGACAAAAGATACAGAGTTCAGAAAGAATTTCTTCTAAAACTCAATATTTGATGCCACCACAAATTATAAAAAAGGCTGGTCTGCAGTATCACCATCTCACACTCTGACCAATGAGAGACTAACTACTTTTATAGCACTCCCCCTGGTGGTAAAATTGACCAGTATAAACTATCCGGAGAGTATGAGGAAACAAACAACACATTGCGATGTTTGTTTCCACAAAACATATGGTCCAGCCTAACCCAACTTGATCTGGGTCTGTAAAAGCCAGGTAAACCTTTAGGACTTTTCTCCCTATTTAAATTTGAAATACTGATACCTATGGGTAAGTATCAATGTTGAAATGTGCAAGAAATATCTGCTTCTGACTAGCAAACCCAGTAATAATAGTAGACTAAACTGACACTGAGCATGAAATAAGGAGGTTGATGGGGAGTAGAGAG
Source organism: Colossoma macropomum (assembly GCF_904425465.1). NCBI lineage: Eukaryota > Metazoa > Chordata > Actinopteri > Characiformes > Serrasalmidae > Colossoma > Colossoma macropomum. Next base: position 29,952,097 of record NW_023494800.1, read on the forward strand.
CACTAAAACATAGGCACAACAGGGATGTATATGTGGGATGATGTAACTAGGGAGATTAAGACTAACCAATGTTCATCTGTCACATCAACCACTACATCTCCTAGATTGCCAGCGGGGCAATCATGAAAGGAAGTCCACCAATAGATTCTGAGTTGTACTCTTGTGACAGAGATGGAAGATGAATGGTTACAGTGCAAGGTACCACTTTGTTATCCATGAGTTCAGGTCCTTCTTAGTGTCCATCCACATTAGTGCTTTGTGGTCTGTTTTCTGTCCAACCCCACTCAGAGACTCCATGTGCCTGAGGTGGTCATCCCAGCTGGTGTCATCCAGGTATGCTGCACATCTTTTCAGCATACGGGCAATCGAACGTTGGAAGGTTGCTGGTGCACCACTGATTCCAAACAGCATGACAGGAAACTGGAAGAGACCCAGAAGGGTTGTGAATGCTGCACAACAATGCTCCCAGGAGTAAAACTTGATAATATATACCAATTGTAATGACAATTGGTCAAGCACATTTTGGCAATCCCACCCCATATCGACACAACGTCTACGTCTGTTACTCTGACTTTTGTACATTTTTTTTTTGTTTTAAGCTGAAACATTTGTGAGAATGTGGAGTGACTGTTGTGACTATATGGCAAGTCACTACAAAATGTGTGCTCATTATCTACTCTTGGAGTTTGACAATATGGAATCTGATTCACTTTGTCCTTTTTTTACACTTTTGAAGCATGGCTGCACAAAATGTATCATGTCAATATACCAAATACATTTTCACTGGTAGACCTACATTATGTTCATTGAACATCATTGAGGTTGTACTGCATGAATATCACACCTTGCTATAATAGCTATGTCACACCATAAGAGTATGTTCAGTGCAACAGTGTTTATCAGTGTTTGGTAAAAAGTTGCATAAATTCAGCAATGAACAATAAAACTATTGACAAAAGATACAGAGTTCAGAAAGAATTTCTTCTAAAACTCAATATTTGATGCCACCACAAATTATAAAAAAGGCTGGTCTGCAGTATCACCATCTCACACTCTGACCAACGAGAGACTAACTACTTTTATAGCACTCCCCCTGGTGGTAAAATTGACCAGTATAAACTATCCGGAGAGTATGAGGAAACAAACAACACATTGCGATGTTTGTTTCCACAAAACATATGGTCCAGCCTAACCCAACTTGATCTGGGTCTGTAAAAGCCAGGTAAACCTTTAGGACTTTTCTCCCTATTTAAATTTGAAATGCTGATACCTATGGGTAAGTATCAATGTTGAAATGTGCAAGAAATATCTGCTTCTGACTAGCAAACCCAGTAATAATAGTAGACTAAACTGACACTGAGCATGAAATAAGGAGGTTGATGGGGAGTAGAGAGCACTAAAACATAGGCACAACAGGGATGTATATGTGGGATGATGTAACTAGGGAGATTAAGACTAACCAATGTTCATCTGTCACATCAACCACTACATCTCCTAGATTGCCAGCGGGGCAATCATGAAAGGAAGTCCACCAATAGATTCTGAGTTGTACTCTTGTGACAGAGATGGAAGATGAATGGTTACAGTGCAAGGTACCACTTTGTTATCCATGAGTTCAGGTCCTTCTTAGTGTCCATCCACATTAGTGCTTTGTGGTCTGTTTTCTGTCCAACCCCACTCAGAGACTCCATGTGCCTGAGGTGGTCATCCCAGCTGGTGTCATCCAGGTATGCTGCACATCTTTTCAGCATACGGGCAATCGAACGTTGGAAGGTTGCTGGTGCACCACTGATTCCAAACAGCATGACAGGAAACTGGAAGAGACCCAGAAGGGTTGTGAATGCTGCACAACAATGCTCCCAGGAGTAAAACTTGATAATATATACCAATTGTAATGACAATTGGTCAAGCACATTTTGGCAATCCCACCCCATATCGACACAACGTCTACGTCTGTTACTCTGACTTTTGTACATTTTTTTTTTGTTTTAAGCTGAAACATTTGTGAGAATGTGGAGTGACTGTTGTGACTATATGGCAAGTCACTACAAAATGTGTGCTCATTATCTACTCTTGGAGTTTGACAATATGGAATCTGATTCACTTTGTTTTTTTTTTTTTCCTTTTTTTACACTTTTGAAGCATGGCTGCACAAAATGTATCATGTCAATACACCAAATACATTTTCACTGGTAGACCTACATTATGTTCATTGAACATCATTGAGGTTGTACTGCATGAATATCACACCTTGCTATAATAGCTATGTCACACCATAAGAGTATGTTCAGTGCAACAGTGTTTATCAGTGTTTGGTAAAAAGTTGCATAAATTCAGCAATGAACAATAAAACTATTGACAAAAGATACAGAGTTCAGAAAGAATTTCTTCTAAAACTCAATATTTGATGCCACCACAAATTATAAAAAAGGCTGGTCTGCAGTATCACCATCTCACACTCTGACCAACGAGAGACTAACTACTTTTATAGCACTCCCCCTGGTGGTAAAATTGACCAGTATAAACTATCCGGAGAGTATGAGGAAACAAACAACACATTGCGATGTTTGTTTCCACAAAACATATGGTCCAGCCTAACCCAACTCCATCTGGGTCTGTAAAAGCCAGGTAAACCTTTAGGACTTTTCCCCCTATTTAAATTTGAAATGCTGATACCTATGGGTAAGTATCAATGTTGACATGTGCAAGAAATATCTGCTTCTGACTAGCAAACCCAGTAATAATAGTAGACTAAACTGACACTGAGCATGAAATAAGGAGGTTGATGGGGAGTAGAGAGCACTAAAACATAGGCACAACAGGGATGTATATGTGGGATGATGTAACTAGGGAGATTAAGACTAACCAATGTTCATCTGTCACATCAACCACTACATCTCCTAGATTGCCAGCAGGGCAATCATGAAAGGAAGTCCACCAATAGATTCTGAGTTGTACTCTTGTGACAGAGATGGAAGATGAATGGTTGCAGTCCAAGGTACCACTTTGTTATCCATGAATTCAGGTCCTTCTTAGTGTCCATCCACATTAGTGCTTTGTGGTCTGTTTTCTGTCCAACCCCACTTAGAGACTCCATGTGCCTGAGGTGGTCATCCCAGCTGGTGTCATCCAGGTATGCTGCACATCTTTTCAGCATACGGGCAATCGAACGTTGGAAGGTTGCTGGTGCACCACTGATTCCAAACAGCATGACAGGAAACTGGAAGAGACCCAGAAGGGTTGTGAATGCTGCACAACAATGCTCCCAGGAGTAAAACTTGATAATGTATACCAATTGTAATGACAAACGCAACACTGTCAACATGGTGGCTTTGGCAACAATGTTGCTTTTTCATCAAGTAACTAAATAAATAACTTTATTAAGTTATAGTATGATTGTCTATAACATCACTAAATGATCATTGTATTAACAAAAAAAAATCATGTGGCAGTTAGCCAGTTCCTTTCGTTTTCTTCCTTAATAACTCCACTTATAAATCAGGAGTGTTAAACTTAACCATTAAAAGGACCATATTAAAACTCTCAACAAATCTATGGACTAGATGTGTTTTTTATTTCATTTTCCCTTAAAATTTTGTCATGACTCGAACTGGCCATTGTATTTTCAAAATATTCCACAACTGCAACAGCAAAATAGGCATTGAGTACTTAAACAGTTCAAAAATTATTTTAGTAAAAACCAACTTCTTTTTTCTAAAAATAATAAGTTACATTATCTACAGATAACTGTTAAACCTATTTAAAAGTCCCCAGGAGGGACTTTTCTTTTAGCATCTTGTTTTTGACACATGGGTTTTAAGTACTATTTGGGCAAGTTTGGCTCTACAGATGTGTGTGTCCATCAAGTGATGTTACTACAGGGCCTCTGTAATTTGTAGGATTGATTTGAGTGAATAAAATAGAGATGATCAAGGCTGGAGTGGGACAAGTTGTCAGATCTGAGGAATCCTGAAATGACCATGCAGCATTTCAGGAAATGTCTCAGCAGTTTAAAGGAACCAAAATTGCTGTCATTAAGGCGGGGTTTCCCAGCAAACTAAATATCAAACACATGCAGCTTCCCACAATCAGTGAAGAAGAAGAAAAGATGCTATCAGCCTTTAGACTTTACTGAACAGTAGCAGAGAGCAAAAGCCTCACTCTTATACATCCACACCTTTGGACTTAAAAAAAAACTCCAGTGTTGTTGGATTTATTGAAATTTACCAACATGTCTATCGGTAAGTTGCTTTCTCTTCACTGCTGATAGATAAGGGAACATAGACGTCATCAAAGTCAGTCACCCACTGACTATGAAACAGTGGCTGAGACATAACCTGTCATTCAAGGTACAACCCCATTTCCGAAAAAGTTGGGACGCTGTGCAGAATGTGAATTAAAATAGATTACAATAATATGCAAATCATGTAAACCATATTTTTAAATGTAAATACTACAAAGACAACATATTAAATGTTGAAACCGAGAAATGTTATTGGTTTTTGAAAAATATATGCTCATTTTGAATTTGATGCCAACAACACGTTCCAAAAAAGTTGGGGGGCTTGTTTACCACTGTGTTTCATCACCTCTTCTTTTAACAGCACTCTGTAAGTGTTTGGGAACTGAGCAGACACTGCTGTAGTTTAGAAAGTGAAAAGTCTTCCTGTTCTTGTTTGATACAGGATTTCAGCTGATCAGCAGTTCAGGATCTCATTTGTCATATTTTTCATCTCATAATGTGCCAAATGTTTTCAGTGGTGACAGGTTTGGACTGCAGGCAGGTCAGTTTACCACCCGGACTCTTTTAATGCAGAGCCATGCTGTTGTAATACATGCAGATTGTGGTTTGGCATTCTTCCCTGAAAAAGACGTCATCTGGATGGCAGCATATGTTGCCAAAACATGTATATATCATTCAGCATTAATGGTGCCTTAACAGATGTGCACATCTCCCATACCATGTACACTAATGCCCCATATGCAGGTTTTTGGCCTTGTCCCTTACATACAGAGATTTCTCCAGATTCTCTGAATCTTTTAATGATATTATGTAGATGATGAAAAACAAAATGTCTTTGCTGGTTTACTGTGAGAAACGTTATTCTTGAATTGCACTATTTGATGGTGCAGTCTTTCACAGAGTGGTGGACCCCTCCTCATCTTTACTTCTGACCCAATTTTTTTGGAATGTGTTGTTTGCATCAAATTCAAAATGGGCATATATTTTTCAAAAAAAAAAAAAATACAATTTTCAACATTTACTATATTGTCTTTGTACTATTTTCAATTAAATATTGGGTTTAAATAATTTACGCATAATTGCACTTTGCTTTTATTTACATTTTGCACAGTGTCCCAACTTTTTTGGAAATAGGGTTGTAGTTTGGTGTGAAATGGTTGATAGTGGAGACTCAGATTTCAAATATAGCCATAACCACCAGTGAACCTATACATCTTCTGAGTTTTTTATGGAATGTTGATGATTGTGAATTAGTGGAAAATCTGAAATAATATGTTCCCTCCACTGTGAAAAATCCCAAACAAAATTTCTGGAAAAGTGCCACAAAAACAACGATCTGATTTGTTAATTTCCTCAAGCCTTTATTTAAGTGACAAAAGTACAAAAAATGACTTGTAATGTTTTGGTTGATCAACTTGTATTTTGTAAATATGAACAAATTTGAATTTGAAGCCTGCAACACACTCCAAATAGTGGGAGCAGGAGCAAAATAAGAGTGAAAAGTTTATATTCAAGAAAGAATATTGAAAAGAATATTTAACTAACACTGTTTTGAAACATTCCACAGTAAGCAGCTGAATTTTCAAGAGGTGAGTGTATCATGATTGGCTTATAAAAGGAAGAACCTTCAGAGTCTCAGTCTTTGCAAGCAAAGATAAGTCACTTCTCACCACCCTGTGCCATACTTTGTAATACAACTGCCAAAGATTTCAAAAAGAGCATTTCTCAAAGCAAGATTGCAAATAATTTAGGTCTTTCTTCATCTATTGTACATAATATTGTGAACAGATTCAAGGAGTCCAGAAAATCTCGGTCCATGTAAGTCAAGGCCAGAAACTACTGTTAAATGTGCATGACCTGCAAGCCATCAGACGGCACTGAATGAGAAACTGTCATGCTACTATATTAAATACATTTACATTGGCTCAGGATTACCTCATTAAACTGCATCAAGAAATGAAATTTGAAACTGTAATGCAAAGAGAAAGCCATGCATCAGTTCTATGCAGAAACACTGCCAAGTTCTCTGGGCCCAAGCTCATCTCAGATGGTTCAAAAAATAGTGGAATTGTACACTGTGGTCAGATGAGTCTTCAAGTTTCAGCTTGTTTTGGGAAAAACGGATGTCAAGTTCTCCGTGCCAAAGACAAAAAGGACAATCCAGACTTACATAAGCGAAAGATGCCAAAGCCAACATCTGTCGTGGTTTCGGGAGGCATCAGTGGTCATGGCATGGGTGACCTGCATATGTGTGAAGGTATCATTGATCATGTCCCAACTTTTTTTGAGCATGTTTTAGACATCAAATTCTGAATTTGTTAACATTTAAAAAATATAAATTCAGTTGGTCAGTGAAACATTGGAAGTCTTTTCTTTGTACTTTTGTCAGTGAAATAATGGTGCAGGAGATTTTACAAAATCACAAATTCTTGTTTTTATTCCCTTTTGCAAAGTGTCCCAACTTTAATAGAAATGGAGGTTTTATGATTAATCTCAAAACTATTATAAAAACAATAGCAGGTTTTCCATTCATTTGTTTTTCTGAATTCTTTTCACATTTCTGAAGAAAATGTGCAAAAAATCTGAATTGAAAAAGCCAACATTCCAAAAAAACACCCAAATATCGCAAAAAGAGTTTTACACCAGGACTAGGAGGAAAATTTAGAACATCACTAAAGTCAAAATCTAAAAAAAGAGTAATGGAAAAGCATTTATTTTCGAATAAACAACGACACATCAACTTTCAAGTCTCATAATTCATCGGGGTGGCACAGAGATTTAGGCCATCCTTAGGTGGGCGATTGCTCATCCTACCCAGCATCTCTGAGCTTCAATCAACACAGCCTTAAAATGATAAATTAAATCTCTCTATTATGTTTATTTTGATGCAATCCCTAATCACAATAGCCTGTCATCTAAAGTTTATTCCCATAACTGAAGTGGATGGAAGCATGACTTAATTTGGGTTTTTTTTTGCCAAAATTGTGAAAAAAATGCATATAGAATTTCCAAAAAATTTGAATGGAACCCTGGCCAATGTCTCAGACAACAGGCAGTGAATTCATAACCATTTCATGTAGTAACTTTCTGTGAGGGAGCTTTTAGAGGTGGACGTCTGGTTCCTATCACCACCACTGTGAACAATCATGACTCAGTTTCTCTAGAACAGAGAGTTTCACACCAAACCATTCTGAACGACTTTATTTACACCTTAATGATTTAATTTTGCAAAAATGTGAGGCTAATGTTGCCAACAAAAAATAAAAGTCAATAGTCACCCAAATCATCCTCAAAACTCTCAACATGCTCAAAACTACACAAATGAACCAAACTTCAGCGTAGATCAGCACAGCAGGCAGTCACTTTGGGTAAAAAAAAGATTATGTTAATGGTCAATGTGCTAGCCATTACATTAGAGCTACATTCGCTTTAATGCTATAATTAATAACCTAAGAATTTCATATGTTACCATCATACATCAAATGTAATCACAGCTTTGCATAACCTCTGCAAAAACACAGCCACTAAAGCACAATCTTCTTTCTTTCACTACAGACAATTACACTGTAATTGGTCTTCGTGGATATCGTTTAGTGGCGGAAGATGAACTGGGTGTGAATGTGACCAACACTGCCGTGAGCGCTCTTGACAGTAATCAGACCACAGTCTTCCTCCCTCTCGTTTACATCTTCATCTTCATTGTGGGCTTGCCCACCAACGCCATGGCCATCTGGGTGTTCCTTTTCAGGACAAAGAAGAAGCATCCAGGGTCCATCCTAATGGCCAATCTAGCACTGGCTGACCTGCTTTTCATTGTGTGGCTCCCACTGAAGATCGCCTACCACTTCAACGGCAATGACTGGATCTTCGGGGAGCCACTGTGTAAAGTCCTAGTGGGGTTTTTCTATGGGAATATGTACTGCTCCACTTTCTTCATAGCATGTATCAGTGTCCAGCGCTACTGGATGATTGTCTACCCATTTTCTCGGAAACCGAATGCCCATGTAACAGTCTGTATATGTGTTTGTGTGTGGATTGTAGTTTGGGTCCTCACTGTACCACTCTACCTGTATGACCAGACCGTTAAAATCCTCAATCTCAATATAATAACCTGCCACGACGTCACTCGCTCTAACCAAACACTCTTTCCTGTTGGATATTTCTTAACCATGGGCACTGTGGGATATGTAGTTCCCTGTATGGTCTGTATTGTGTCATACCTGCTGACCTTTCTCTCCCTCAGGAGGTCCATAATTGGTGCCAGCAGCAATGAGAGGAAAAAGAAGGCTATAATCCTCATGGTAACTGTGCTGGTGATGTTCCTGGTCTGCTTCACTCCCAGTAACGTCATGCTGATGGTGCATTACTCTCTGCCGGGTGCAGAGCTTCAAGATGATTTCTATGGTTTCTACGTCGTTGCTCTGGGTCTGGGCAGCCTGAACAGCTGCCTGGACCCATTTGTTTATTATTATATCTCTCAGGAGTTTAGAAAACAGGTGAAAAACTCACTAATGTGCTGTAATGAATGTACAACCAAATGGATGACGGTTTCTTCAAGGCCTATGAAGATCACAGGAGAAATTCCAATGTCTCCAACAAACACAACAACATCTACGGTGGAACATTCAATTGAAGATTCTCAAAACGCAGCACAAGATTAACAGAATAAATGGACAGTCTGATGTAATGAAATAATGAATGTCAGAATTATTACCTGATGAACTGAGTCTGGAATGATTTTTGGAATTTTTGAAGTGGTGGCACTTTACAGTAAGAGTACATGTATTAAATGTACTTTTCAGGGTAATAGGCATTAATCATTAACCCCTTAAATTGCCAGGACCCACCAGTGGGCCCAAAGTTTCATTACACATTCCTATAACTTAAGAGTAACTCAGCCAGTTTGCTTTGTAGTCCATGTAATTACTGAATAATAAGCCTTATTATGTAATAAGCTTAACATTATTTAAGATTTTGTTAAGTAGTTTATAATCATTAATTGAAATGTTACTTAAGTGTTTAGTAATCATTAACTAATGACAATGAGAACTAGCCTATTATTTTAGTTTTTTTTAGTAAATAGTGGTCAAGTGAAAATTATTTTTATAGTGCTTTTCACAATAGATGCTGTCACAAAGCAGCTTTACAGGAAATTCAGGTCCAAGCCCTGATTAGCAAGCCAAAGGTGACAGTGGCCAGGGGTCAGAGGAAGAAACCCTGAGATGTCACAGCCCCTCTGCTCCACTGTCAGTCAACGTAAATGAACGCATGAGAGCAGCAGGACAGGGGCACCAACACTTCCAGTTTACTGTAATACTCTGGTCCAGTCCCATTTCACCCCTCATCCCTACCACTGAGCCCTTAGCCCTCTGTTTCTTGCGTTCACGTCTAGGTGTAGGGTGTCCCGATTCTTGTTGAGATACAGGGGTAGGGTGAAGTGTTAGGGCTGCATGACCCTCCAAACGGAGGATTTTCAGAGACACTTCAAACAGAGTGTTATGAGAACAAGGAAAAACTAGCAAGATGGCTGCACAAGCGACCAAAGAAACCCACAAATTCGAGAATTTTATGTGATAAAAAATGATTGTAATTAATCTTAGTTTAATGTCGTTTCAATATATTATGGTCGTCTTCTTCATAACAAGCATAAAAGATTGCTTAAAAGTATGCTAATGTCTCGGTAGCTAGCTACTTAATTTTCCCATTCCACCTTAAATAGTCCAGCAGTTCTGACGCCTGAAGCGCCAGAATGTAACTGCTGCACCATTTACGGTGGAACGGGAAAATTCAAACAAGAGTCTGGTGAATATCTGATTTCAGCTTCATATCACTGAAGAATTAGTGGTGGGTGATAATAAATAATTGCCCCCCTCTTTGAAGGCATATGATGCCCTAAATGTAACTAAAGCCCAGCAGCGAGGTTGCTGAACTTTACCCTTCTCTCCTATCACTAAAGTCGGGCAAGGTCGCCTACAGAGCAGCGCTAGCAGCTGTTAATGAAGCAATGTTTATTTTTATGTATATTTTCTTTTATGTTTATTTTATTTTTATGTATATTTTTTATGTATATTTTCATTTCATAGGGCAAGATTTCAACCATTACCCTTTGTAACTCCATTCTGGGGTTAGAGTGACACTTGAAAACAAGGGGTAGGGGTAAAAAGAAGAAATGGGATTGGGCCTCTATGTTAATGAACCCCTAGATCTGTACTACTCACCAAATGCTCAACTAAAAAAGTTTGTTGGCCTAAACTTAAAGACTGAGGCTGTGTCTGAGTCCCGAACACTGACCGGAAAGTTATTCCAAAGCTGGGGGGTTTTAATATGAAACCACTCAACCCCCACGTAATTTTATTAATTCTTAGGATTTATAGTAAGCTGTGTAAGTTGGGATCCAAGTAGGCATTTGGTTGATAATAAGAAATAAAGACAAATTTTCTAGTTCTGGAAAGGTTCTTGTTAAGGCTTATGCTGGAACATCCAGACAGCAGGGCATTACAGTAATCCAGTCTTGATGTAACAAATGCATGAACTAGCAGATGGAGGAAATCTTCTAGTAATATTGGTGCACTGAAGGACAGATCAGGATCTATCGTTGATATAACTGAGAGGCTATTAAGTTTAACCCCTTAACATTCCAGGCTTACTACATACTAAAGTTTATTTTTTATTAACTACAGGGACTTCAATGCAACCCAATGGAGCTTTTCCTAAGTTCTAGAAGTGTACAATAAAACTTTGGGCTTGCTGGCGGGCCCATGGCTTGGTAAGGGGTTTAACATAAAATTAGACATTTTCTTTCTATCAGCTTTTGGAACAAGAAGAAGAACCTCTGTTTTGTTTGTGTTGAGAAGGAGTTTCTCAACATCCACAGAAATGTATACCATGTTTATTGATAACAGTAGCCAGTGGCACAGTAGCATATATAATGTGAATAATAGAGGTCCTAAAACAGAGCCTTGTGGAACACCAGAGTTTACTTTGATTTGCTGTTTACATTCACAAACTGATAGCAATCAGTCAGTTAAGATCTGACCCAGGAAAGAGCTGTTCCTGTTATTTCTACAAAGTTTTCTTGTCTCTCCAGTAGGACAGAGTGGTCTATCATGCCAAATGCCACCCTAAGATCAAGCACAACCAGCAAAGATACATTTCTTTGGTCAGAGAATAATAAGATCATTTGCAATTTCCACTAGTGCTGTCTCTGTACTATGATAAGGCCTAAATCTAGACTGAATTTTATCCTGGATGTAATTTCTATGCAAGCAGGAACTTTTTTCCGAAATCTTTGATACAGGATTTGAGATGGTTTATAACTGGATAACTCACAGGGATCAAGATAAGGTTTCTTAATCAGAGGTCTAATTGCTGCTAGTTTAAAAGTTTTTAGTATATAATGTGGAGTTGCTCACTCTTTGTGGCTTTAATAGCCTCTAGTTTTCTGGGAAAGCTTTCCACAATATTTTGGTGTCTGTGGCAATTGATGACCGTTCAGTCAAAAGAGCAAAAAATGTAAATGCTATCATTTAATGCATATAAACATAAACACATATTTTACTCAGAATATTAATCATAAAATAATTCATTCTAAATATAAATGAGACAGATAAGTAAATACTATAAAAATTCATAACTTTATACACATGGCTATGTAAATATATTCAGTACTGAATGACATACAACATCTCATGCAATACAAACTCTTATTGTGAAGAATACAGTCTTCAGCACACATTCCATTCTGTTTATCTCATATAATAATACTGTATAATAATACTGTATGGACACTGAGTACAGTACATAGAGCAGAAGCTTTCAGTCCAGTTCTAGGTACGTTCCATGCTCATGTGCTGTTCTTGATCCTAGTAGCTCTGAGCCAGGTTCAGGGGTCATATAATTAAAAACTAAATGATACCCACTTATTATGAAATATAAGAGTTTATTGTAATATAAACAGTATATAAACATTATATATAGTTTTATACCCTCCCGTTCACTCCCCAGTACACATAGTTTATATATCATTACTGTCCAAAGATTTTAAAAGTATAAATAAATGAATGAAGATTCAGTATTAGGCAAACAACAGATCATTGTTACCTTTTAATTTATGTGTCGTAACTGCTTATTAACAATTTTAATGTCTTTATGACATGATTAATAGCCATTAATATAAAGACATATTCAAATGATAAAGGACACTGAACAATTAATAAAAATGGAGACATACTTTTGTTTGTTTGTTTGAATTTTTTGCTTTAGTGGCATTGCACTGTACAGAAGTAAACTCCCTGCTGAAAAAGGACCATTAGAAACCATTAGGATTACAGCCTAATGGTTTGCTTTCTAATAAGAATTGGCTTAATGGTTTCCAATAAAGACCGCTAGTTTCCTGTAGAACAGTGTTGGATCCCATTAGAAAACCATCAAATGCATTTAAAATTAGCTATTGGTCACCTGTTAAACCATTAGAATCTTTTACATTGTGACATAGACCCATTAAAAAAGCCAAAACACATTACAAAACCATCAGGAACAAACAGAGCTTCTACTGAAAACATGTCAGGTTCAACAGCAAGCATGCTAGAAAATTAGCATTATAGCTAGTCCAGCTATGTTATCTGTAACTTGAAACTGAAACTGAAACCTAAGTTGCTAGTTGGCGTACTTGCTAACTCCTGCAAGCTGTCATTAGAACTAATCCAGCTATGTGATCTGTAACTTAGTGAAACTTTAGTCAGGTATTAAATTAGCCATTGTGCTAGTTAGCGTACTTGCTATCCAACCTACATGCTAGAGGGTGACTGTTTTGTCTCTTTTGTTTAAAAAGTTCTCAGTTCTTTGCTTCAGACTGAAGGTTTTAATGTAATGAAAGTTTAGTTATTTTAAGCCCTGTTGAACCTGATGCTGCTGTGAGCGGCAGAAGAACAGCATTGCAGTACTGATGGTTCATGACTGTAGCAAAACTGACAAAGTTACCCATAATGTTGAAAATGAAAGTGTTTTATTAATTTACCACATTAAGATTGGTGTCCTCAAATAAATCAGTTTGTTTTTATCCTTAGGCTGAAATTTTCTGAACAGTCTAAACATTCAGAGGAAGACTAATGATTTCTGTGGATAACAAAAAAAATACATCTGTAATTTTTAGTTCATTTTTATTTAATAGCTGTATTTAAACTCTGCAAGTATTGTACTAATACTCATATTTCATTGTTAAGTTTTGGTTACAAAAAATGAATATATTTATGAAATGCCCAACAGAAAATTATCCAATCAGGATTGTTTTCTCTGAGGTATCTAGGTAGATATAGCCAGGCAAGCTTTCCCATTGGTTAGGATTTGGGAGCTTGTAAAGGGCATTTACATGTTTCTTAAGGCATCTTTAATGTTTTGTATTGTAATACGGGATTTCTAGTCTAAAAACCACAATATCCAGTTTATTTCACCTTTGCAGTCAATGGCAAAAGTTGGGTAAATTGAACTCTTGATGGAATGTTCCGTTAGCAACTGTGGTCTCTGCTCTATTGAAAACAATGGACTCATTTTGCTGTCAACTGCTTACAGCTCACATATAAACACAGCATTACATGTTAAATTAACTACCAATATAAATGGGGAATGACAGAGGAAAACAATCAGGCTTGATTTACAGTGGGAGGACCGATTTTGTAAGAAAAAAACATCACCCTTCTTGAGGTTCTAGACACATTACTGACTGTGAATATGAGCCATAGCCTAAGCAGGTTCCAGGTAGTTGTTAGGAATGTAAAACAGCGGCAGCAGCTCTATGACACTCTTTACTGAATGAGTCCCTTTGACACATACAAGTGATACATACAAGCTCAGATATATGATAATGTCTGCTACAAGCTTCAGATAAAACATATGAAATGTCTTTTACAAACTTCAAATGAGCTAAAATGGTCACTACCAAAACAGTAACTACTGAAACTATAGTAAAACTTGAGTATGATCGTTTTAGTAAGTGACAAAGTGGAAATTTTCAAAATGGTCTTACGCAACCGTCATGTAGCCTTATGAACACTGACCTACAGTAGTTTCACCAATTTTTCTAATACTGATTACCACAATCCTGAACTCAAACCTCAAGACTCCTCAACACCACCTCTTTTGTTTCCACTAGCTGATGGTTTCTGTTTGCACTCTGCATGGTGTGCTGTATTTGCAGCTTCCCCATGTCGAGCTGGATTGAGGCTGAGAAGCTTCATCTGTCTGCTTTCCCTTCCTCCAACACATGGCACAGCGGATCTGCCGTCGGCACTGCAAGGAGCCAAAGTAGTAAAGCAGCGGGTCCAGGCATGTGCTGACACTGCCCATGCAAACCGCCAGGATGTACGCAGCGTACACTTCATCTGAGTGCGCTGTATCCTGGCCCATCCAGAGCAGTATGCAGTGCAGCAGCAGGATCACATTAGTCGGCCCAAAACACACCATAAACTCCGTCGCCACGGAGACCACCATGACAGCGGCTCTCCTCCTCCTTTTCCTTGATAGCGATGATGAGGCCAGAGCTCCTTCTAGCGACTTCTTGGTCTTGACAAAACGAATGATGGTGGCATAGCAGGACATTGTAATAACCAGAGGTAGGAGGTAAAGTATGCAGCTGATGGAGGTGAAGAGTTGCACGTAGCGAGGGTCTGCTGGGTCCAGCACATCGTGGCAGGTGGTACCAATCTGTAAACACGGCAAAAATATAACATCACAATACTTGAAGACATTTTTTAGATGCATGATATGCATTCAAATATGAACATGTAGCAGCAAAGCAATAGTGCCAAAGGAATCAGCACATTTTTGCTTTAAACGTGCAATCATCCAGTCTAGTGTTTTGAATTGGGCAGATCTGTGTTGGTATTTAATAATGTATTTAAGGGGAGGTAGGTAACAGCACCATGTATTTGAATGCTGCTTCTATACCTGAAGCAAATATCACGGTGTAATTGTATACAACTCATTGAGTTCAACAGCTACTTCTGAGGGAACCCTGTATTTGATTCATGTTACTTAAATAGGCCAATGATGTTTCATGTATCAATTTAAAATGTCAGTATGAATAAAAAACTAATGAAAATAAGATGTAGGTTCAAATTTCACACTCTTCACTACTTTCACTACCGTAGAACAGTTTTTAAGATGGCATGCTGGAGTCACCAACTTGTTGACACGAGTTTAGGAGAGTAAAGTAGCAATAATAAAATGATGTTTATTTTTAATCTGTTCTCTCAAACATATTTACATATATTTTAGCGTTCATTGCTATGAAAGAAGACAGAGCTTTTGCACAAGTCATTGTGCTTTATTAAGGAGCTGTTTTTGGCAACAGCTGTGCCGTACATAAGCTCAGCTTGCTCTAACAGTTCGCTCTAGCCTAAGCTCAGGTCTTACTCTTTAAGCTTTTAGCACTAGATTGAGTGATTCCTCCTGTATGCACATTTCGCCCCAGCAGACTAGCCCCACCTTCACAATAAGAGTCCTTGGCAAAATAACATCTTGAATAACGCTGCAGAACCAATAAACTGAACTAACATGAAAAAGCATTTTTGCACACACTACAATATTTTCAATGTGTTGTATGTAATAAATTCTATATGCAGGAATAGAATTTTAGTACTAAATGTAAAGCACCATGTGAGAACAGCACAGTATGGAGAATTTATTATTTGGGATGTTTTAAAGCATTGCTTAATGAATACATTTATTAAAGTTGAATGTGACACTAATTTTGGACAGCAGGTTAGTTTATTACATCATTATTGTACATTATTTTTAATTTTCTTCATCTGCAATCATGACAGCTATTGTTGCTACATGGTAATTTAATCATTAGAAATATCAGGTTTTGTTTGGCGCTTTGTGTAACGATGGGCCACTTTGATTTTGGACTTTGTTAGGCTTGGGTTGGGTTCGAACTCAAGCACAAATTTCTCAGGTTGTTTTCAGGCTTGGACCAAAATTTCATTTTGAATCGAACTTCAAATTGAAAACAGCACAAAAACACAATAATTAATGTTTTACTTTATGAACATTGTTGAACATTTTTATGAATATTGTTTTTTTGTTTTTTGTTTTTTTGTAAATATATGCTCATTCCAAATTTGATGCCTGAAATGTGCTCCAAAAAAGTTAGGACAGGAGCATGTGTACCCTGTGTTACATCACATTTCCTTTTAACAACACTTAATAATCGTCTGTGGACTGAAGACAAAAAAAACTGATCTAGTTTTTAAAGCGGATTTTTTTTTTTGCCACCCTTCAGTTATACAAGTCTTTAGCTGTGCCTAGAGCCTGCACTCTCTGATTATGCTGCCATGCTGTTGTAACATGTGCAGAATGTTTCTTTGAGCTGTCATATTGAAATAAACATGGACATCCCTGAAAAAGATGTCATCTAAAAGGCAGCAGATATTGCTCCAAAATGTGTTCCAAAACTAACAACATTTCTAGGCTTAAATTACTCTTATCTCAACTTTGCATCAGAATCAGAATCATTTTATTTCGCCAAGTATGATTTGTCTTTGGTGAGGGCAAACATGACACATAACATACTAAATAGACCAGATATCCTTAAGTCTAACACCACTGGATCATGTTGCAGGCATCAATTTCAGTACAAACAAATATTTACAAAAAACAGTGAGGTTGATAGGATAAAACATTAAATATCTTTGTTTTTGTACTGCTTTTTTAATAAAGGTCAAAGTAGATGTACCAGTAGCTTTTTTGGAATCAAGGTTTATATTACGGTAACCATAACATATCATTTGCATGCGCTCACTCACCCCTGTGATTGGCACAGTCTGCTCTATGGTTAGCAAAGGCACCGCTGCCACTAGTGCCAGGAGCCACACCCCCACGCACACCAGCACTGCGTTCTGTGGTTTACGCCAATGCATGGTTGCAACAGGGAACACCACAGCAAGCATGCGGTCCACACTTATGCACATCACCAGCAACGTGGAACAGTTCATGTAGCCATAGAATGCCATTGTAACTGCACGGCACGCCGCCTCTCCGAACACCCAGTGAGAACCACGGGCATAGTAATGCACCTTCAGCGGCAGCAGCAGGCCGAACAACAGGTCAGCCAGCGCCAACTGAGACATGTACACCACCACCGGCTTCTTCCGGTGAATCCGGAAGGAGAACACCACAAACGCCAGGGCGTTCAGCGGCACACTGATCAGGAAAACAAGGGTGTAGACGGTGGGGATGAAGCCTGTGACCAGCGGCCCTGTGAGGAAGGATTTGGTCTGCTCGGAGACAGAGATGATCACTCTGGATGCGGTTCTGTTGCAGTTCTGGGCAGAGCTGTTGCACAAGGAACCCAGTCGAATCCTGCGGCTGTTGTTTCCTGAGTGTTTGGGTTGGCTTGCCCGGGTTTCCAGGTCAGGGAATGGGTAGTCGATGGGTTCATAGGTGTAGGTCTCCGTGTGTCTGGACAATACAAAACTGCGTGGGTCGCTTCCTACAGCAAACAGTAAAACAGCATCAGTGAATGCACTTTAAAAAATGGTATCTTAGCACTTGAAAATTTCTCAAATTTAGCCAATTTCTCTGATATTTATCATTTTGAGATTGTTGTAAGCTCATTGTAAGATTACATAACTTATTTCTAGATGTGTTTTACTTACAGTGAGATAATTTGACTTACTAAGTTCACTTGAAACTAGTAAAAATTGTCCAGTAATGAGTTAAATAATCTTATAACAGCTTAAAATTGTCTCGGAATGAGAAATATTAGATGTATGGACTTCAGTTACCAAGAAACCAATTTTTTTTGCAGTGTGTGTCAATCTATGCATGTTGTCAGCATTTATTTTGCATTAGATCAGCGATTTCCAGGGCCGGTCCTGTAGGTTAAAGTCTACCTAACAATTAGATTTTTTGCATCACACAGTTATGTGCAAAAGTCTGTGCACCCATGTTGTGTTGATTTTCTAAGTAAATAAGTTAATACATCTTCTACAATGAACACTTCTGTACATTTTCATGCACAATTTCTGTTTATTTACCGAATTCAACGTATTAGGCACTATAAACTGTGGCCTGTGCAAAAGTTATGGCACATTTTATATTTAGTGTTTTATTTTCTTTCTGGCGGCACGGTGGCGCAGTGGGTAGCGCTGTCGCCTCACAGCAAGAATGGCCTGGGTTCGATTCCCGGCCGGGCGACCAGGGTCATTTCTGTGTGGAGTTTGCCTGTTCTCCCCGTGTCTGCGTGGGTTTCCTCCGGGTACTCCGGTTTCCTCCCACAGTCCAAAAACATGCGGTCAGGCCAATTGGACATGCTAAATTGCCCCTAGGTGTGAGTGCGTGACTGTGTATGTCTGTCTGTCTGCCCTGTGATGGACTGGCGACCTGTCCAGGGTGTATCCTGCCTTCCGCCCAATGACAGCTGGGATAGGCTCCAGCACCCCACTGCGACCCAGAAGGATAAGCGGTTTAGAAGATGTATGTATGTATGTATGTATGTATGTATGTTCTTTCTCCAATGTCTTAAACTCAGTAAACATATAGTAATTGTGCATGAAAATGTGCAGAAAATGCCAAATTTGAGTGTGTTCTCTGTGGGCTTCTTGACAGCTACACATCCTTTCAGACCCATAGAGTCGTCTCCTCACAGTGGAAGGATGGATCTGTAGCTTTTTATCATTTTTTGAAAACCAGTCTCCAGTTATTTTCCTTTGACTTTCTCCTTCCTTGTGCGAGTGGATTATCTTCTATCTCCTCAGAAATATCTCCAGAAAAGTGAAGAACTTAGTACTTCATGGCTGATTTGACCAGAAATTGCTTGAATTTCTAGTAAGTGATCTGAGTAATCTAGTCCTGAAGTCCTAACCAAGGGAGAGCTTGCTTGGCCATATCTACCTAGATACCCCAGAGAAAACAGTCCTGATTGGGTCATTTTCTTTTGGGTATTTCAAGGTTTTAACTCGTTTGTTTCCAACCAAAACTTAACAATGAAATAAGTAAAACATACAGACATGCTTTTTTATTATTTTGCCGAAATCATTGAGCCTTCTCTGAATGCTTTCACTTTCTTTAAGGCTTTCTTGCACCCCTGGTGATCTTATGGAGCCAGTAAAAACTCCACCCAAACCACAATGCTGGTAAAATGTTTTACAGATTGTTCCCTTTGGGAAACTAGTGCTATCTCTAAAAGAATCTGTTCTACATACTACATTGTAGTATGTTTTGAGTGGGTTTTCTACATCAGACAGAGATTAGATTGAAACATGCTGGAGTTTTCCTTTAAACTGTCTGATTCTTTAGGAATATAATTTGATTGTCCTAATTGGAGGATTGGTTTCCACCATGGAAAGTAGGACCGCAAAACATACTGCGTCATACTGCCAGCAATTCAAAACCCCCCAAACAGATCTGAAAACATGCTTTTAAAAAAGAGTTATTATAATAACTTATTAGATCCTCAATACAGTATATGTGAATCTATGTAAAAGACAACAGATCTGAACTTTGATGGAAACATAACTACTAAACACAGGAGTTTCTATACTGACCTTGTAATTTAATCATTACTGTTATAGAACATTAATACCTTCTTTACTAACCATTTTAAGGCCGTCAGCATTAAGGCATGTTTGGGTATACATACCATTAGAAGAAGCAGCGATGGCCTGAACAGCTGTAATCAACAGCAGGATGACTCGGACGTCCATGGCTGCTGCTCGCTGAAGGTAATTCTGCACTTCACAGTGTTTCTCCACAGGAAGAAACAGCACAAGACTAGAAAGAGAGTCTGAATCTGGACGTGGTCGAGTGTTGTCCGATCTTGTCCCTGCCGTCGCTGAATGTGGTGGGAAACTCGCACTGAAGGAAGTACATTCCAGTCTGGTGATGTCATTCACGGACCCTTCAGCGGAGATGAAAGTTAAGTGGGCAGTCACCTTTTTTCTGGTCAGACAGAAGGAAACATTGGTCAGCGGGGTTTATTTGATCCTCATCTTGGCCTCTATTAGCAGTAATTACTGGTTATATCAATAAACACCAATGAAGTAATACACAGTATGTTTAGTATATATTTCCAGAATCCAGGTTAGTAGTAAACTCTTCATGTGAGTTCCAGTTCAGTCCATCACTTTCAGAACTACAGAACACACGTTTATTTCATAGCAGATACTGAATAATTTATAAATGTACTGAATAATTAATGGTGGATACTGAATAATTTATAGAATATACTGAATAATTCACTGTAGTTTCTGAATAATTCATAGTGGATACTGAAAAGTTATAGAATATACTGAATAATTAATGGTGGATACTGAATAATTTACAGAATATACTGAATAATGCATAGTAGATATTGAATCATTTAAAACAGTTACAGAATAATTCATAATGTATACTAAATAATTTATAATAATTACTGAATCATTCATATTAGATACTGAATCATTCATAGAGAATACTGAAAAATTTATAGTATATACTGAATATTTCAAATTAGATACTGAATAATTCATTGTGGATACTGAAGAATTTATAAAACGTACTGAATCATTCATAGTACATAATCATTCATAGTAAATACTTAAAATTCATGTTCATCATCATCATCATCATTCAAATAATTACAACCCCATTTCCAAAAAAAGTTGAGACGCTGTGCAGAACGTAAATAAAAATATAATTCCAAAAGGGTAATATTTTTCAAAAACCAATAAAATTTCTCAGTTTCAACATTTGATATGTTGTCTTTGTAGTATTTTCCCTTAAAAGTATGGTTTTCATGATTTGCATATCATTGCATTTTGTTTTTATTTACATTTTGCACAGTGTCCCAACATTTGTGGAAATGAGGTTGTATTACAATGTAGTGTTGTAGAAAACATCCTGTGATCCTCTGAGATTCTCTACATGCTAAATGCTGCTGACAATGAATGGAAGCTGGAAGCCACCAAAGAGTTTGACTTACAGTCAGCCTTATTATTAATGATGGGTAAGTTATTAATTAAAGATATCATTTAAAATGGTAGTTTAGCAGCTGGCGTTTTCTCAGCGAGGTTGACTCCAGTTCTCAGAGCAGAAACATTTTCCAAAACATCACATCTGTTTTTAGAACTCGATTTCTCTCTCAGCTCTAAGGTTAACTCAAACTGTCCAAATAGTAAAAAAAAATAGTTTCAGCTGAGCTGGAAGTGCTCTTACTTTTTCATTCAGTTTATTCTCAAATTAGATTAGGTTAGGTTAGGTTAGGTTATCTCAAACCAGCCTAATTAGTTTAATTACCCCCAATTAACCCAGCCTTACTCAATAAAAATGTAAAAGCTCATTCCTGTCATCTTTAAAGTGAGCATTAGTCTTTCATTTTAAGCCTAAATCACCAAAACCATCTGAGTGTTCTTCGTAACGCAGAGTCATGTTTATCTGAGCAGTTTAAGTTCTGCTAATTTGTTTCTTTCTATCGTACTGTGGCACTCAGGGCTCACTATTGGCTAATGTTTGGCTGATTGCCCAAGCTGTGTGTAAGATCAAACATAGGCTAGTTGTCATGTGTTTACTAGGTTCAGGTTTACGCATCACTAAATAAAAACGAGTGGCACATAAACTAATATTAACACTGAGCTTAGCATCTACTAAATATTTACACCTCCCCCCAAGCTAAGTGTTGGGGAAAGTGATGGAACCCATGTGAAGAGCACAAAAAGACCAAAAACATGACTTTTTGGTTAACCAATCCAAAAACATTAAATGTGTTGTGATTTTACTTATAAAACGTTACAGAAAAAAATTTTACTCATGTATTCATAACAAAAAGTAACATCTTTACATGAAGCACTCAGTGATAGCATCTTAACTGTTTACATAATTGTTAATTAAGTTTGCATTCATGTTTTTATTATTGTTTAACCTACATATTATAGGTTATAATTATGCACAGTTAATTATCCATTTAAAAGGCATTATAATAAGTTATTACATTACTAAATGCTTATAAGCAATCAAAGCATTAATTAGAGACCTAACATACATTATTAACGCCCTATGAAGCAGTATTAAAGTCTATAAACATGCTTACAGAGCACTGTTAAGTTACAAGGAGTTATAAACTCATCTATAATGGCTTATGAATGCACACTTAATAGAAAGTGTTACTTTTGCTCATCGCAAAGAAATATTAAATAATAAACAGACAAATGGCTGTAGACATTCAGGTTTATTCAGTTCAAATAAACAATAAACAAGCAATAAAGCAATAAACATGACACTTTCTAGAGCTTATAGAAATCAAATACTGTTAATTATAGACTGAGATTAGGATTAAAATGCTCAATATTTGCACAACAGTTTCTGAGTAGACAGCTAATTGTGCGTTATCATATAATATACATAATGTTATTCATGTTTTTACATAGCATATCTTCATATAGGTATAAATATAGATCATAATCAATCTTGATTTCTAATTTGGGCTTGGTTGAACAAAGAACATGTGTCTGGTAAAATAAAGTGACTGAAAACAGAAGCCAAACAGCTCGGAGGTTCTGTTTTGCCTCAAGCTTGTCAGATGTGTACTTTAAATCCTTAAATGGTCAGGGCCCACCAGCGGGTCCAGAGTTTTACTACACACTGCTATAACCAAGAATAGCTCAGCCAGTTTGCACTGATGTCCCTGTAGTTACTGTATAAGAAGCCTTAGTCTGTAATAAGCCTGGGTTTTTAAAGGGTTAATTCTTCGTTTATTTTTCCTCTGTAGGAGTGCATGTGTCCGAGGGGAAGCTGTCTGACCTCAGGATGTGAGGTCTTCAGTGTTATTGAAGAGAAAATTCCTCAGAGGAGAGAAACTGGTCAGTGCACTCAAAGCTGAGGAAGAGGCCACACATTAGTTTATGAGGGGAGTTATACTTTAATATTTCAATAGTTTGCTAGATCAGATATTAAACCATACTAATGATTACTCCTCTGTGTGGACGTAGGACACTCCAGTGGTAGTTATTCAGTCAGTTACCATTGTTCTTTATAGTTGGGACTGTTGGGTACATATCGCTGCTGTCAGACCAAAACCTTGTATTTCCATTTTTCTTGTTTTTGAGCTTTTGACATAATTTGAAAACGCCTGTTGCTGTTTACATTGTGTGTAAATTTCATGATGAATGGACCAAAGGAAACGGCCCAAAATGACTTACATTAAAAATACAAAAATTACATTAAAAAAAATGTTTTTCCTGTAAAGTTACCATTTTGGAGATACAAGGTTTTGGTCTGACTTATAATACTCATAATACTACTAATAATAGTTGTAACTACCTCTGGATTAAAGACTGAATTTGTCTGACTACATTCAGTGCAGTTATATGTTTTTCTCTCCCCAGTGCTACTGGAGCACATCTGTACTCACACTGTACTTTGTCTTGCAAAGCTGCACAAGCATAATTACAAATTAACAAACAAACTGAAAAAGTGAACTAAACAGTAGTTCATGTTCATTCTTATAAGCATTCTGAGAAACAAAAAAACAAAAATTTGTTCCTTTTTGTTTTGGAAATAGACAAACTTATCCCCGTTAATGTGTAGTATTCTGTTGCCTACATGGTAACAGTGTGTGCTTTTTATGTAAGATTTGTGAGTGTAAAGACAAATTTATATCATATAGTGTGTTTACATGAATTTAATAATCCGATCACTGAAGAAAATTAGGCTTTGTCAGTAATCCTATCAATGCATTTACACGCACTTGAGTAATCAGATAATGGGGAAACTCTGGATTTACATGAGTCAGGCAATAATCATATTCCTGCTTTGCAACCAGCCAATAAAATCGCAGAATAAGACGTGGTGTTAACGTAATATAAAACTCATGCCACATCGACATCGAGTCACTTTACCTGAAAATTTGAACATACATCATCTAGAAGATGATTATTAAAATCCTTCATTTCGTCAAGCATGTAATTGGTTTCAGTGCCACTCCAAAAGTGTTTTGTTGCTGTCTCACTGCAACACTGCACATGCACAGACTGAGAATCTGAAAGAAATCAGAGTAGGAGTTTATATACACTGAGAAATCTGATTACTGAGCTAAAATCCAGCCTCTTTATCTGATTTCTTAATCAGATTCGGAGTATGCTGATCGGATTATTGAGTGCATGTAAACGCACTCATAGTTTCAGACATCAAAAGTTAAACACTAACACTGCATTCACACACCATCTCAAAACATGTCAAACTGGGGACCTTCCAGGCCAAAGTGCTGTGAAGATTTGTGTGTATCCTCATCTAACGCTCTGAATTCAGTCCATGAAGGCCTTGCTAATTAGCTGATGAGCTGAATCAGATGTGTTTAATGAGGCAGTGAGCTGAAGTCTGCAGTGTTTTGGCCCGCGAGGACTGGAGCCTGACACATTTAACCTAAAACAACAAAATCACTTGAGTCAGTGAGGATATAAAAGCTGAGGGGCCTGAAAAGAGGCAACATTTCTTCGTATATTTCATTTATTCAGTCATGTTTACATTTCTAATGGCTAATCCTTCATCTAATGTCCCAGTCAGTAATCTGTGCCTGTACTGCTCATTTCAGTATGGTAAAAAGTCAGAGATCACACTTCTGCTTACAGTCAAAACAGCCAGTAAGTGCAACTTCTTCATTTTTCAGCATCAGATAAAAGCAGTAAACACGTTTAAACAGGATATTACACAAGAACCACTTATTGATGAAAGGAAATAGATAAGAAAAGAACATCTGCACTAGAACACTGAAACAGGCCATCTGAGATGTGACAACGTTCTTACAGACTGACGAGTCTAAATTTGTAATTAGACTACTTGTATGGTGAGTAGCAGAAAGTGCTAAAGCAGCTTCTAAGACTGAACTTTGGAGGTGTGTCTGCAGATTCTCTGAGAAACTGAAAGTGAGTCTCCTGAAAAGAATGGAAGCCGTAATAAAAGGAAAGAGTGACTCACCGACTCACACAGAGCTGAGATTAGAGTTGTTGAGGCTTCTGTGTGATTTTCTGTAAAATATATTTTCTGCTTTTTTCCTGATGCTGAAAATTAAACTTTGGAATTTTAATAAAGCAATGGTGGTCTCTGACTTGTGCACGATAGTCCATGTTTATAGATAATAGTAAGTCATACAGTGCCATAAACTACGTAGTCAAGTCTATTAGAGGTTACTGAACAACTGTACACAGTCATGCAGTTAGCACTGTGCTAACACACCAATATTAAACTCAATCAAGTTTCATTAATTAGCTGATGCGCTGAATAATAAGCCTTGGTACGTAACAAGCTTGGGATTTTAAGGGGTCAGCAATACTGTGTTTGAGGCTCAGCACTGAGAACCATTGAGTTTTTACAGTTTTACTCTATTTCAAAAGAATGTGTTTGTCTTTGCAGATGCTGATACGATCTGCTTCAGGAAATCAGTGGGTAGGCAGTGAGATGGCAATAGAGGGGCAGTGAGAATTCTGAAAACAGGAAGTTCAGTTTATGTAACTCTGTGGCTTCTAAAAGTGTTTCCATGCAGTTACTATCAACTGACGGTCCCCTTAAGCTCAAACTCTACAGATCTGCCCGACTTCCAATTTCCATTCTCATAAATTCACACCTTACATATTAGCTTCATAGCAGTTTCTGACTTATTCCTAGTAGTTCATGGACAATTAGCATCTACATTAATAACTGAGTAATAAGCCTGGTATTTAAGATGCTGTTTATTTACTGACCATCAAAAGTTCTTTAGCTCCCCAAATAAATGCACATTATCATTTTTGAGAAATAACAGTTTTTCTCTTTCATTTGATGTGTAACTGCGCTATTGTGTCTCCAAATTCAGAAAAGACTGAGATAGTGCTAATCTAATCTAGCACTGCCTCTGCTGCTCTCCAAAACAAAAGTAGAAACTGTCTGTAACTGCTGACGTTAGTTGAACCTTCCAAAATATAAACCTTGTTCATAATTTGTCATACAGTTAGTTACAGAAGGAATATAATATGACGTTGTAGCAAATTATGGCCAAAATAGCTTTATATAAAGTTTTGATAACCTCAACATGATGTGAAGAAAAGCGGATAGGCTATTTAACACTAATGTTAGCCAGCTGATGAGCTAACCATTTTAGCCTGCATGTAAGCAGTATGAATGAGCAACAGACATAGAAATAATTTGGTAACACTTCCGATGAATCCTGCATTCATTATGCTTTATAAATAAACTCATAAGGTGTAATATGGCATACGTAACATATATAATGCCTGGCATACACTTGAAAAAATGGCTAGAAGTAGTTATAATCACATGCATAGCATCTATTTATGGCACTGTATGGCTCACTGTGATCTATATAATGTCTCATGATACACTATTATCTGCATTCATACAACATTGTCTGGAAGAATCTACAGACACATTCATAATATGCTATAATGCATTCCTAAGGTGTTATAAACATGGCTATACATCTTCATAAAAATGAGTTACACTTCATAGCCATGTTTATTATGCATTATGGATTGTTAATATGCACTGTGTTGTTTGGTTTGAAGATTCATACACTTCACTGTAAACTTAAATAAGCTGACTTTAATTCCTTAAAATCCCGGTTATTATTTAGTAACTACAGGGACTTCAATGCAAACTAGTTTAGCTATTCTTAAGGCTGGTGGGCCCTGGTCAATTAAAGGGCCAAAAAAAAAAACTTTTTGTCTCATGTGAAGTTGCTTAATAAGTTCAAGTTCAATTAACTTTATATTTTCGTTATTCAGTGATCTTCAGCAAGTAAGGTTAACTCAAGTTCTGTTTACTCTCAATGTAGTTAACTTTAATCGGCCTGTTAAATAACCTCTTATTTAGTTGTGCTTTGCTGCAAATTCATCTGTTTGCAATGCTTTGGCATCAACCTTTAAACAATTGTTTTTAAGTGTATTGGTTCAAATGGTGAGTGCATGGTAGTGCAGTGGGTAGCGCTGTCACCTCACAGCAAGAAGGGCATGGGGTTTGATTCCCCGGCCGGGTGATCACGGTCCTTTCTGTCTGGAGTTTGCATGTTCTTGTGTGTCTCTCCTTTCCTCCCACAGTCCAAAGATATGCAGTCAGGTCAACTAAAGAAGCTAAATTGACCCTAGTTTGAATGTATATATCTGTGTGTCTGCCCTTTGATGGACTGGTGACCTGTCCAGGGTGTTTCCTGCCTTCTGCCCAATGAATGCTGGGATAGGCTCCAGCTCCCCCCACGACCCAGGAGAATAAGCGGCTTAGATAGTGTGTGTGTGTGAGAGAAATTGTTTTTTACTATATTGGCAGACCATGAGATCTGACACATAATGTTGTGTCATGGGAAAATGTGCTGAGCACTGCCTAGTTGCTCAGTCTGGACTCGCCTTTGAGGTACAGCAGGTTCCAGAAAACGTTGTCAAACTTTCCAGCCAAGTTTTCCTCGTCTGTGTTACAGCTGATGCACTTCATCCTGGTACACTCTTAGAAACTGTGCATTCCAGTGACGACACTGCCAAGCACTGCAGTCAAAACAACTGCAACCAGATTTCATCAAGTACACTCATGTCCTGATGCAGGTTTGGACATATTAGCTGGTTGTTTTTAGCAAAAATGAACCATTGCACAAATTTCATTTTCATTTCAGGTCTATAGATAACATACCCTCACTGACCACTTCATCAGTGTCCACCTACCCTGTATCCACACTCATTGGTCTTTATTTATCAAAGTTGCCAAAATAAATCTATTATTAATATCACCTATTGTGCCAGTACAAAACAAATGCTGCAACTATTCCATGTTCCATTCAAAGACATATTACTCTGTGCTTTTGTTTTCTACTACTGACTCACAAAATAAACAACATGAAACACAGCTAATGTCATACACTGCAATAAAACAGCATGTAAATATGCTATTGCAGGATCACAATAATCACACTACACAATAACATCATTCTACAGTCTTAAAAGAAACTAAGATATTTAGTTTATTTCACATTTTATTCTTTTTAGTGGTCAGAATTTTAACACTATACAGTTTGGTCAGTAGGTGGTCAGTAGGCTCCACCTCAAACTCTGCCTACGATCACAGCAATTGGCTCATGACTGAATGCTGTCTTTTTTATTGGCCCCCACCGGAATGTTTGCATGAATTAGGGTGTGCTTCATACAAATGATGTAAATGAGGTGCTGGTAGGTTAGTGCTTGTTTTCACGCACTGAAGCTGATTGCATTCAAATCTCCACTTGTTTCCACGTCGTAACGCAGTTTCATGAATCAGACAGAGCATGTCATGAAATCATCATGTTTACTAAAAAAAAAGAGTTAAAAAAATTAATTTTACTTGATTCAAATGATATATACAGCAAATCAGTGTGCCCATAATTTAAACACTACATCAACACAATTACTCTAGTTCATTTTACTTACTTTTGGCAAGAATTGTGTTGATGTGTTTTATTCATGTGGCACATTTGAATCAAGCAAATTCACAGCAGCACTTTTTTTCAACCTGTTCTTCAATGGTCAGGACCACAGAGCAGGTACTATTTGGGTGGCGAGTCATTCTCAGCACTGCAGTAACACTGACGTGGTGGTGGTGGTGTGTTAGTGTGTGTTGTGCTGGTCTGAGTGGATCAGACACAGCAGTGCTGCTGGAGTTTTAAACACCTCAGTGTCACTGCTGGACTACGAATAGTCCACCAACCAAAAATATCCAGCCAACAGCGTCCTGTGGGCAGCGTCCTGTGACCACTGATAAAGGACTAGAGGATGACCAACACAAACTGTGCAGCAGCAGATGAGCTATCGTCTCTGACTTTACATCTACAGAGTGAACCATTTACATTTCCATTTGCATTGATGGAATTTGGAGACATTCTTATCCAGAGCAACTTACAATTTGTATTGTTTTCATGTTACAGAGATCACAGAGGTAGGTGAAGGTAGTAGTGTGGTGGTAGAGGGTGCATGTAGGTGTGTCTAATAAAGTGGACAGGGTGTGGACACCATGTTAAAAACTCCAGCAGTACTGCTGTTCCTGATCCACACATACCTCTTACTGCAAGGGTGTCCAAAGTCTGGCAACCAGGCCAAATACTGTCCATGGACAGGCTTACAGCAGACTGTGCAGCGAGTGAGTGGAGTTCATTACTCTGCCGTAGCAAAAAGTTGCTTGTTAAGGAACTATAATTTGGCGGAAGGAACTGCGAACATTAAAACATATTAAATGACACGTTCAGGGCCCGGTTTATTTGTTTCTTATTTACTTATTTATTTAACTGTTGTATAAAAGCAATAGAACACTCAAGAACTCGAACACTCGAGGACAATCTGCGACCAAATCACAGCCGTGATGTTATTTCGCAATAACACACTCCCTCTCCTGTTCTATTGCTTAAATACACTTCACACATTAGTCGTTCATATGATTAGACAAAACAAAAATTTGCTATAAGCCCTTACCAAAAAGTACATTTCAAATACTTTTTCTAGCCACTACGTGTTTATAGGGCACTGTATGTGCTAATACAGCCCCCTCCCTGTAGGATCTGATACATAATACTATTTATGGAATAGGGTTACATAACACCTCAGTCTAGACACGTCTCCTGAGCAAGATTCCAGAGAACAATCATGTCAAACAGAAAGTTTCATTCAGACGCAGTTTTGTTTTTAATGTGTCTGCAGTTGCGATTAAACCAGTCACTAGGATTCTAGGATCTTAGCATCTAGGATCTAAGGGTACCCCTAAAAAGGCAAGACAAGGCAAGTTTATTTACATAGCACCTTTCAAACCCTGCTGTCATTCAAAGTGCTTTACAAATGAGAAAATTCAGAGTCAAAGTTGCTTAAAAAAAACTCAAGTCAATGCAAATAGAAAGACATAATCAAGAACAGCATCAAAAACATGATTAAAACAATACATTTTAAAATGAAAGTCATTAAATTAAAAACCGAATTAGAAATGAAATTAGGATAGTTAAATAATCAAATTAAAAACTAAAAGTTAGATTAGAATTTAAAAAAAACCTAAAGGCTAAACAAAAGGGGCTAGACGTGCCTATAAGCACAGCCTATCGCTGTTGTCGCAAGAAAACCTTGTATCTCCATTTTTGTCATTTTTCAGTTTTTGACATAATCTGAAAATGCCTGTTGCTTTGTTTTTTTTTACATTGTGTGTAAATTTCATGATGAATGGACCAAAAGAAATGACCCAAAATGACTTGGAAAAAAGTCTGGTTCCATTGACTTTAATATTGATGTCAATATTAAAACACAAAATCATATTAATAAGAGAAATAAAAATATCATACACTCTTTAGTAAGCATAATGGTTTCATTGAAACCATGAACACTCAAGGAACCTGTTGCATTATTAAAGGGCTCTTTGCATCATGAAAGGGTTCTTCAGAATGTGCCTTTTTTTTAAAAAAAAAGGTTCTATTTAGAATATAGCAAGTGTTCTTCTATTGTTACAATGTCAAACTTGTAACAATAGAAGACCACTTTTGGGTGCTATATAGAACCCTTTTCAAAAAGGTTCTATATAGAACCATCTACAGCACATTATCTGTCTATCTGAAGGACCCTTTAATGATGCAAAGGGTTCTGTTAGGGTTCTTGATTCTTTATAGAACCGTCGTCTTTACTAAAGAATCCTTAAAGAACAATATGTTTTAAGAGTGTACATACACATTCAGTTGCCTTTTACTGTTTCACTAAAATATGTAGTCGGATCTGCATGATGCTATAAATATTTTAGTAAAATACCTCAGTAATAGGAAGGTTGATGACAGTTAAGAAGAAAAAGGAAGGACTGTTATTAATGTTTGTGGCAAAACAGTCATCAACCAATTACAGTAAAGTGTTGAAACTCTTCGAGGGCAGGTTAGTGCTTCTTCCTCTTCGTCCTTACCTGCTACATCTAAACAAAACACCTACTACTACTTTGGTTTTAAACTGTAACTGACAACAATATTTTTTTCTACAACCATCCCACAATCCCCAAAATCTTGAATAATAAACACATTAGTCTGTGAAGCTGTGGTGGAATTGATGTCCTTGTGGAGGAGCTGCTAATAGGTGGACTGAACATCAGCATGTCAAATGTATAAAACGGCTGCCCCCTGCTGGTCAAAGCTGAAAAACTTGTGAGGAAGAACATTTTTTAAGGTTTTTGATGGCTGAAATTGTAAAAGTGATGCTGTATTTTTTAAATTTGGGGTGTGTGTTTGGTATGCTGTACACATAGGCAGAAGAAATAAAAAAAGTGGAACTAAGATTCCGGAACGCACTTTCAATTTTGTTTTTTTCCTTTCAGGACTTCCATAAATAACTATTTTGCATTCTTCTTATTATTTTTTTTTATTTAGAATTATGTACTATGTGATTAGGACTGTGATCCATCACAATACAGTACAGATGCTGTTACCATTCTAACATATCATCATGGTCCAAATAAATAAATAAATAAATAAATGGAAAATCTCATTTTTTTATCTTTTTCATTTTTTTCCATAATTTGACAAAATTGGCTGCCCTTTATATTGTAAATTCCATGATGAACACACCAATAGAAATGCTCCAAAATAGCTTGGAATAAAATCTCTTTACATTAACTTACATTGACAGTAGAGAATGTTTTTGCCCTCACCTGTAAAGTTACCATTTTGGAGATGCAATGTTGAGATGTAATTGAGTAAAAAGCAGATTAATATACTTGAGAAGAAGTAAAACACAAATTCATCAAAAATGTACTTGACTACACTCTTAAACAAGATGGTTCTTCAAGGGTTCATTAGTAAAGAACATGGTTCTAACACTCAAAGAAACCTTTGCATGAGTAAAAGGTTCTTTGCATCATGAAAACGTTCTTGATGGAGAATGTGCTGTAGATGGTTCTATATAGAACCTTTTTGAAAAAGGTTCTGTATGGCACCAAAAGGGTTCCACTATTGTTAAAAGCCAAATAACCCTTTTTGGTACTAAATAGAACCCTTTTGCTAAGAGTCGACATATAACTGAGAAAATGAAACTAGTTATTCACTCACCTCTGTTCATGCAAAAAAAAAAGAAGAAAGAAAGAAGAAAGGAGTGACTAAAGTGACTAAGTGACAGACTAAAGCGATTACCTCAGAATGAAAAAAACAGTAATTATCAGGGTCACATGACTCTGTTTGTCTGCTGCAGGCAAGTTAAGAGCTGCGGACATGTGAGATCAGGAAATAAAGGAAGTCAGGTAAAGAGTCTGCACTTCTGGGAAGCCCGTCATTACCAGCCGGTTGGTTTATCTCTGGATTCTCGTTCTAATGGATTCACCCAGCACAGCCGAATGTGTATACGGTATGCTACTTCATTAGATTCAAAACTGAGACTAGTCTTATTTCTACATACGTATACATATTCATACTTTGTGAATTTTTGTGTAGTATTTCTTTCGCTTCTCTCTATTTTGCATGCTTTTCAGTAGTTTCAGGCCATACAGGTCATCCCTGCAATAAAGTTGGCTTCACTTTTGCATATTCGGGTTTCTTTCTTAACCGGATGCCTTTTAAAACTTTTGAGAATGCTTTCATTTCTGCCGACTCCCTAGCAGTAAGGGCTGGGAGTCGATCCCAAGGAGTGGATTTTCTGGTTTCAGGTATTTGAGAATTAAGAGTCGACTTCAAAGCTTCAGACTTGATTCCTCACATGGAGAGTGAGATTTTTTTGCCATCAATGTCTAGACAGCCAGGTTGAAAATTGCATCCTTTCACAACTCATGGCATATATACAGTTAGCATTTAAGTCCCTGTAGTTACTAAATAATAAGCCTTCGTATGTTATAAGCCTGAGAATTTAAGAGGTTAACATGTGTTAAATATTCTACAGTAGAGTTTTAATCTTTAATGATTTAAGACTAAAGTTCATTTACAATTATCAATTTAACACTTTTTGGCTGTCAAAAAAACATGAATTATATTTACTTCATAATCAAGACCAAAACATAAACATATATAAAGCCCCAATATGGTTTAAAATAAAGTGTAGATTACAATAAAATGCCTTTAGCTAATAACAAGACTAAACAAAAATTCTTCTCTAAAGACTGGAGACTCGACGAATCACTTGATTAAGGAGTCTTAGAATGTGATACAGTGAAAATGTGGGCCCTCTGGTGGGCCTTGGGACTAGTTTGAGAAAAAAAGTGCAGATTCCAAATGCTGGTTCTGAAGTACACAATGTCCTGCACATTTTAGTGGTCTTCCAGCTCTTATGGACCCACTTCAGTGCAGGAAGAGCTTTTAAATGACCTGATGTAGCGTCAAGTGTGTTTGAATATGTGAAACCAGTGCAGGACAGGGGGTACTCTAGAATCAGGATTAGGAAGCAATAGTCTAAAGTACTGGTTGCACATTGGTTATCCTGCACAATCACTTATCCTTCTGCAAAACCCTCTAGTTAAATACGAGTCCACCACTGTTAAACATCCTGAACTACTGTGTTCCCTTTTGAAGGCCAGAAGAATTTATGAAGATAAACAGATGTGGTAATCAGACAAATAACGGGTACTTATGAAGCAAATTAAAAGGTTGTTGCATAAAACATATCAATGTAATCATATGTGTTGGTTATTTGAAGGATGTTTAATAGTGAAGAACTTTAATTTGAACTGGAGGGGTTTGCAAAAGGATATGTGTTTATGCAAGTTGACCAATAATGTCCACCAGATTAAAATTCTGCCAATGTGTTTGTTTTGCTGCCAAGTGTACTTTTATTATTTCTTTTTTCCTTTCTGTCTATCATTGATGCTTACTGTGTTTCACATTAAATCTCATTTTTCCCTTAGCCCCCTCAGACAATCAAAGGTCCTGGATCTATTATGGGTTGGATGTAGTGGAGGAGAATGCAGAGGGGGTGAAAGTGAGCAATGCTTCTGCACCTGCTCTCAAAGGCGATCTCACCACAGTCTTCCTCCCTGTTGTTTACATCATCGTCTTCGTTGTGGGGTTGCCCACCAACGCCATGGCCATCTGGGTGTTCCTCTTTAGGACGAAGAAGAAGCATCCAGCGTCCATCCTAATGGCCAATCTAGCACTGTCTGACCTGCTCTTCATCGTGTGGCTCCCACTGAAGATCGCCTACCACTTCAACGGCAATGACTGGACCTTCGGGGAGCCACTGTGTAAAGTCCTAGTGGGGTTTTTCTATGGGAATATGTACTGCTCCACTATCTTCATAGCATGCATCAGTGTCCAGCGCTACTGGGCGATTGTCCACCCACTTTCTCAGAAACTGAATAACTGTGTAACAGTCTGTATATGTGTTTGTGTGTGGATTGTAGTATGGCTCATCACTGTACCGCTCTACCTGTATGACCAGACGGTTAAAGTCTCTAATCTCTGTATTACTGCCTGCCATGACGTCACACGCCGCAATCAAACACACTTCCCTGTTGGATATTTCCTGACCATGGGCACTGTGGGATATGTAGTTCCCTGTGTGGTCTGTATTGTGTCATACCTGCTGACCTTTCTCTCCCTCAGAAGGTCCATAACGGACAGCAGCATCAACAAGAAGAAAAAGAAGGCTATAATCCTCATGATTACTGTGCTGGTGATGTTCCTGGTCTGCTTCACTCCCAGTAACATCACACTGATGGTGCATTACTCTCTACTGGCTGCAGGGCTTCAGAATCATGTCTATGGTATCTACATCGTTGCTCTGTGTCTGGGCAGCCTGAACAGCTGCCTGGACCCGTTTGTGTATTATTTTATCTCTGAGGAGTTCAGAGATCACGTGATGAACTCGCTGATGTGTCGTAGTGAACGTACAACCAAACGGATGAAGGTTTCTTTCAGTGCACTGAAATTCTCAAAGAAGAACAACACTTACACGTCTGACTCCACCCACACCCAGAGCAGAAACTGCAGCTCTGACTCCAACCACACGTAGAGCTCTAACCAACTTGTACTACTCAATCATTTATGACAAGCAACTTGCTAGCTGGCGAGCTATGCTATCTGCAGGAAAGAAATGTCTGGGAATCTTGATATCAGAATTTCCAATAAGCAAAGACCATGTGTTATTATAATTATTGTATATATGATACATCTACATAATGTTGAACTGAGTTGTTTTTGTTGTACATGTAGTATATTTACATTATGATGCACTGAGCTGTTGTTATTTCTATATTACTCTGAACTGAACTGTGTCAGACTCTACTAAGAGACTGTGGCTATGGCTGAAATGGATCCCTACACTCTCATTAGTGTTGTGCTACGTAGGGATGGAAGTGCTGATAGAATGCAAAATGTATTGCTATTGGCATCTTGAACTAGTCTTTATTTGAATTATCATTCAATGAATGACACATTTCAAACTAAGAGTCTTTTAGTAAGTGTAAGTGTAATGTTTGCATGCTTAGCACTGATATATATCAGTGATGCTTCTATGGTTGCTTAGACGCGAATGCGACATAAGGATTGGATGTTAATCTCTATTGTTGTAGCCAAAATGCTTCAGGGCAGCAGGTAAAAGGGGTTTTCCTATAGCTGCAGTAAGATTATGTAATGTTCACATTTAAGTTCACCAGTAAATGCTGTGAAACCTATTACTCATAGGCCTCTTTGGTCATCCGTATTCACATAGAGTGTAAATAACAGGACAGTAGTCCAAAAATCACATGCAAAAAATGGTACGTTATTTGAAATGTTTGTATTCATCCACCCCCTATAGGGGAGAACTATTTACTTTAGTTAGCAGCAGTAAACAAAACACATGATGTTCAAATCACAAGAGCTGCAAGTTTAATTTTTACATTATTCTCAGTTGTCTTAATGTTTGAGCAGAGAAATTAAACCTAATAGAGCTTGTGCACTGGCACTTTGGCACATCCAGCATTCAAGCCCAAAGAAATGAATGTGCTGGAGTTCTTGGGGAAAAAAAATTGCTTAATTCAAAGAAAATAATTGCATTTGCAATATCGTGTTAGAAATATCGCAATTAGAAATTCCTCCCAGATCATACAGCCTTGGTCAGTATTTCATCAGTTGCATAAAAAACCAACAGGAGTTGCTTGCCAGGCTGAAGTTGGCTTCTTATTCGCAGCTGTGGACATGGACATAATGTTTTGAAGAATGCAGAGAATAGGGAAAAGTAAAAACCTGACTAGGGTAAATGTTTGATTGTTGGTCCATGTCTGCAGTGAGCTGTAGCTATATGATGAGCAGAGTCAGGTTCTTTCTTTAACTGTATAGAACTTTTTTGTAGTTTTTCTAGTTTCTTCAGAAAGTCCAGACAGTCTGTAAAGTTTGGTTTTCAGCCCAGTGGCCTGCATTAATGTACCATTTCTCTGACTGTTACTTAATAACAAGTAAATCACAATGCAATGGGGTGCATTCAGCTTCACAGCATTCACTAGAAATTACAAGAGCATTGTGGGAGATTTAGTGCCTTCAAAATGACTGTGGAATTCTGTTTTAATTTTACAATTCAAACACTAAGAGAAAAATGGCACAAGTACTCAGTGGTGCCTTAAAACACAAAGAGAGATCCGTTTAGGTCTCAGCCATTGTGTATATGTGAATGTCATTCTTTCTCTTTCAATTTCTTATTGTGTGGGCTTGTTTTACTGCTTTGAAAGGTTTTGTTTTTTTCAGTTTTGAGTTTCCTTTATTTCCTTTATTTATTTATTATCCAGTCATTAAAAAAGCATAGCAAAGTTGGACATTAAAACTAAAGTTCACCATGTCAAGTGCCTGAAGTAGCATTTCTTTGAACATTTGTTGTTATTGGCAAGATCCAGTGATGCACAGTAGGTGGCAGTGATGTCAATATAGTGAAGTTCCTTTCACTGGAACTGCTATTTTTCTTGGTTATATATACTTTGTATGAGGTGTCACAGCAGAGATCTACCCTCTTATTTCTCCATGTTTGTGATTTGCATTTTTAATCCTATGTTCTTACATGTTTATATTTACATGCAGTGTATTCACTATTAACAGAAACAATAGTAACAGCATCAGGTAGCATTACTCTGATAAACAGAAGCTTATTTAACAACCTCAGAATAGAACAGCCCGGAGAAAAGTCTGAATTACAATAGAATTCCTTTACTCAGACTTTTTATTCTAAAACCTGTGAAAGTGGCAAATGTTCCATGTTCGATTAAAGCCAGGCTGAAGGGAAAGAGGGCAGTATTCATTAATGGTTTACCTCGACAGGCAGGTTCATTCATTTTTTTTTCACAAAGCTCTGGAATGCTGGAATTTGGCTTTGTTTAGCTGAGGTGAGAAAGTGTGTGGCTATTTTAAATATACCTTACAAGGAAGTCTGCAGAAGTTTGAAGATGTAAAAAAAACATATACATAAAACACAAGCACAATGACTGATAAAGTGTAACTGAATACAAAGGGGAACAACAGGGGACCAAGCAGTCTGGAAATTCTGCTATACTAGGTCCAGAGTTCAGTGTTAAAGATCAACTAAACCATTTACAGAGTGAGGAGTTTTCTTACACTGTCTGTTGATTTCTATGTTGTGTACATTGTGGTAGAAGTCTACTAAGAAATCAGATCATGTATTTAGTTTGGTCAGATTTAATTGGTTGTAATATTTTTTGTTAATGATGATGTGTTTATTCACAATCTTGCATAAGAAGCAAGCATCAGAGGAAAATGAACAATGTCTGGTTCATTTTTCTGTATAATACCCATATGTCAAACACAAGGCCTGTGGCATAGTCTTATCAGCCTGCAAAATTATTTTAATTTACTTTTAATATTAGCCTGTTTCACAATGAGCTGCACTACAATCCTAAACATGTACTGTTCTCCCCCTCCCCCAGCAACAATCTATGGGACAACAGGTACATTACGAGACCACAGTCCGACACCAGTTCAACCAACATAAATAAAACTGAGAACTTGCCGCAAAGAGAAGATGCCAGGTGTGTAGATCAAGCACACAGGTTTAAAAGACCTGCCTGCTGGGGACATTGAAAGAGGTTTAACAGGTATATTTTATATATATATTTATATATATATATATATACACACACATATAATATTGCTATCGACATTTGGCATATTTTGAATAAACAGTGGCCAGTTCATGTTACAGCAAAATGTTATTTAAAATGAAATGAAAACACAGGTCTTCTCTGACCCTTTGAATTTTTTTTAAATAATGGTTTTAGTGAGTGAGTTTCACACCCCTGCTCTAATAGGAGGAAAGGTGTTGAAATCCAAGTTCATTATTTTCAGGTCTTGTAGAGTGTTTAATTTGTGCTTGTCGCAGTCCTGCTTCTTATTCAGTAAAAACTGATCTTCAGTAAATCACATTTATCAGAAATGATTCACTGCTAGCAACTAAATATGAGAATTACAGCTGAATATAACAGCATTTTAGAGCTGTTTATATTTACAAAATTACACTTTATATAACAATATTATATATTATTATAAAATCAGATACTGCTGGTGTTATTTTGGTCACTGGTTTTCTTGGCTGTTCCCAACAGGGGGTGCCACAACATTTCCAGATTAAAGCACAACAGGAACTATGGCACTTCCTCCTACAAAGGCAACAGTGTAGCTCTGGTGATGAATGGCTCATGAACTAGGCTAAATAAGCATCACAGTTGGTGAACCAGCTTCATTATGTTTTACAGTTTTATATTAATTCATATGAAATATTTTACTGTGCTCAAATTTACACATGGAAGGGTTCACTGTTTTTCTGAGGGACATGTATAAGCATCCTACTGTGGATGATAAGGAAAAGGAAGAGGTAGACCCCTAGAAGTGCACTTGTGGATCTGCAAGCAGCAAATTTTTCTTCGACCAACTTATTATTTGAAGTTCAGTTAACTCAAAAAATGAGAGCAGCACAAATATATACTTTTTGGGGTTAAGATACTAAATACATTTTTCCATTGGTTGTGAATATGAAATAATTGTGTTGTTGTGAAATATTTTATTCATGTGGAAATGATGTACATATTAAAATCAGGTCAATGCAAAGTATCTCTCATTTCAGTGTCATACGGTTGTATGCAAAAGTGTGGACACCAATTACCAGACTAGTTGATTTTCTAAGTGATAATAAGTTAACACATCCTGTACAGAGATCACACGTCTGCACGTTGCACAGGCCAGATTTTGTTTTTTAATCTTTTCCCACAATATATGGGAAACCGTATGGCAAAGAAACAGCCATTGCATATGAAAATGTGCAGTAGTGTGTTCTCAGTAGAGGATGTCTTACTTATTCATACACATAAAATCAACAACAACTTGGAATTTGACCATGGGTGCACTAACTTTTGCATACAGCAGTATGAGTGCAGTGTGGAGTCACTGAAGACTGTAATCTGATCTCTGTTAACATTTTAAAGTAAAAGATCTTGATCAGCCTTGTAAATAATTAATCTTCAACTCCTCGAAACCACACTGAGTAAGAACAGACTAGTACTGAGTTCAGAATCATTAGAGGCCAGACTGAATGCTGTGGGGAATTTACAAGCCTGAGGAGTTGTTTACAGTTCAGAAACAGGGTGGGGAAACCCAGAGAGCTTTAAAACAGGAAACAGATCTAGAATTTCAGGCAGACTAAAGGCAACAACAAAAAAACAGGCGAGTGAAGAAAAACTGTGCAGTAATTCACCCTCATCATGTGTCCGTAATCTTCTCCGCTACAAAATCTCACAGATAACAGGAAATACTGTATTTTATCAGCTCATTTTATCAACATCTACAGAAGCTTGTGACGCGACATGTTCCACACAGAAACAGGAGTTAAGACAAAAGAAGAAAAGGTAAGAATGGCAAAATATCCACAGCTATAATCAGAGTGTCTAAATGGTATTAATAAAGCTAAATAAAGTAGTAGACTGAGCAGATTGTAACTGAAGTTTTATGCATTTGATTTATAAGTTTAGCTCAGCACTTCCTATAAACCCAGCAAAACAAATGAGGAAGTTCAGTGTAAGTGACGTAAAATCAATTACAACTTATTCTGGACCACTGACTATTTCTCTCTCTGCCCTAACCCCTAAATCGCAGTTTATTATCCTTAAATAACGTGTTAAGCTTGGTAAAATTGGTTGAGCTCCTAAATTTTGTGTTGTTGTGTTAAAACAGAGAACAAACTACAATCATTAGATTCAGAATCCCGATCCTAAAATTTGGCCAAGTACATTTGCTAAAAGTAGCTGGAATCGATGAAGCAGGTGCTGAAGACAGTAAGGGACCCTCTGTAAAGTGTGGATGCTATTTAAAAATATAAAACGTTGTCCGAATTGGAGGCTGTTGGTGTTATTTATAAAGTCTTGAAACCTACTGAAATATACAGATTATGTACAAATTAATAACTAGTGTTAACAAGTTTCTCAACAATAAGAGATTGATATTTCTAGCAGTTAAGGCAATCTACACTTCGTGGACCTGCAGTTTGCCTTCTCACAATCCTAAGATATATTCTTGTTTTGGAAAATGTTACCAACGTATCTTGGTGGAATTGTACCATGGATTTTTAAGCCTTTACTAAAATGTACTAATTTAAAATGCATCTTACAAAACAAAATACAACTTTTAGTTTGGTATGACTGGTTTAAACTTTAAAAAGTTAAAAAATAATTTGCTACTGTGATATAAATTTATTGTAGTGCAGAATTTATTGTAGAGAGACATTTCATGACCCTACTACAACCTGTAGTTTAGTAAGGTATAGTTGAATTCTAAGTAATTTTTCTTAGTAACAAATTACTACTGCTACATATTCATATGACATACAGATTGAAAAACACTTGTAGTTTACTGGGACCCGTGCCAAAAACCCACTACAGCCATTACTTTGGTAATGAATTTGGTTGAATTTTAATGAAATCTTCTTCGTAATAATTTTTAATAATCATTTATCTTGGCTGTAAGTGTGATCCTCTTTGTGAAAACTCTTTATAACTGTAGAATAAATACTAATACAGCAAACATTTAATTAGAATTTATCATATTTAAAAGCGTAGTAGAGATGTTGTGAGCTTGTAGGAAGGACTAAGTTTAGTTCCTAGCTCTCCTCAGTGCCCTCAACCATTGCATAGATTTGCTCAAATTCACCAACTAGTGCTCCTGATTTAACCTAATTAAGGGTTCATTAGCCAAACCAGGTGTTGAATGGAAACTACAAATAATACTTGGCTTTTACAAGGTGTTACGTCCATAGGACGCATGTTTTGTTTTGCTTGCTTCTCTTTCTTTTTGTCTCTCTCTCATATCCTCACTTATTAGGAACCCGCCCACTCGTGCGTGTGATTGGCTGGACTCCCAATAACGAAATTGCATCTGATTGGCTGGCTGACATTGCATGGAGTATGTCTTCGACGGCTGCGCCAGATGTCATGGAGGCTTTCCTCCATGGCGGCTTGGGGCGATTGTTTTTAGATCCGAACCGCAGCGCAGCTTGTTTGTTTTATTGCTAGCGATTGTCTATTCTCCTCCCAAATGAAATAGCTTAGCTTTACCTCTTGTTCTATACCCAGTTATCTCTGCAGTTAAACTGTAAGCTCATGATCTGTCTCTGTAAATGTTCACTTTTATGCCGACCAGGTTATAGGAGTGGGTGCCATTTCTTTTTGACTGTTTTCTCCTGTTTTGGAATAGATAGGGAGTTAGGGAAGACTGACTGTGTTTTTGTTTCTTGTTTTTGTTTCCCATAGGTAATTAGTCTTCTGAACTCTCTAGCTAGGCTGGTTTTTGTTTGTTGTTTTGGCGCATGCCCACTCTGATGTTCTCCTGCGTTGTGTACACAAAAGAGCAGCATAAAAAGAAAATAACACGACTTGATCTGTTTAAATGTCATCTGGCTCTCTTTTGTCCTTTTTTATGTTATCATCATTACGAACCCCTAGACAGGTCGTAACAAAGGACAGTTTCAGAAATAGTTAAGATAGCACACTGGCATACATATTTATTCTAATGTTTGCATTTTTCTGTGCAAATAAATGCACTTAAGGGGCTAAACTTTTTCACAGTGCCATATGTGTGTTAATCAGTCCGATGCCAACAAGGCTGTAGTAACATCCACCAATGCCAGCAGGGAGGGTTAGTTCACGAGGGTGAGTTTTGCACAGTGTTGTACAGCTTGAAGCTCAATGGTGGTCAAGCCGGTCCAGAGGGACACCCGATCAAGGCAGAAGAAGCAACAGCATCAGACGCACAGGATGGGCAGCTGTTCAACTCGGCAAAGAAAGGAAAACACACAGAGTCAGTTCTGTAAAGAGTGACTGATTACAGATTACAGTGTTAACAGAGCAGCAGAGACTCTGTCAGGTCTGGATCTGACAGGGAAAACTAACTACCAAAGGCTTGACTATACAAGTAAGTTTTTAGCCTAGACTTAAAGACTGAGGCTGTGTCTGAGTCCCGAACATTGACAGGAAGACTATTCCAAAGCTGCCCCCAAGGTAACTTTATTATTTATTATAATATTCTAGGTACTAATAGTGAGCAGCACCTTGTGATCTAAGTAGGTGTGATGGTTCATAGTGGGAGAGAAGTTCACTCAGGTACTGAGGGGCGAGTCCGTTTACAGCTTTATAACTCAGTAAGAGAATTTTATAATCAATCCGAAATTTAACTGGTAACCAGTGCAAGCTTGATAGAACTGGGCTGATATGGTCAAACTTTCGTGTTCTAGTAAGAACTCTGGCTGCAATGTTCTGGACTAGCTGAAGCTTGTTAAGGCTTTTGCTGGGACATCCAGCCAGCAGGGCATTACAGTAGTCTAGCCTTGAAGTAATAAATGCATGAACTAACTTTTCTCCATCCTGTAGAGAGAACGCATTTCTCAATTTAGCAATATTGCGGAGAGGCAGGAAGGCTGTTCTAGTAATATTAGTTATGTGTGCGTCGAAGGACAGATCAGGGTCTATAATGACACCAAGGTTTTTTACAGATGAACCTGATGCAGCTGAGAAATTGTTAAGTTTAAGTGTAAAATTAGACAGTTTGTTTCTAGCTGCTTTTGGACCAAGAAGCAGAACCTCTGTTTTATCTGAGTTAAGTGGAGAAAGTACTCGACATCCAGTCTTTTATGTCTTTTATACAGTCCTCAATCTTGCTAAGTTTAATTTTATCGTCCGGTTCGCTTGATATATATAAACTGAGTGTCATCAGCATAGCAGTGGAAATGTATGCCGTGTTTACTGATAATGACTATAGTAATGTCTTTAGATTTCAACAAGGCTGTGGTGACATCTTCCAATGCCTGTGGGGCTATGATGATGTCCTCAGATGCCAGTAAGGCTGTGGTGATGTCCTCAGATTCCAACAGGGATGTGGTGACGTCCTCTGTTGCCGGCTGAGCTGTGGTGGTGCCCTCAGATGCCAGTGGGGCTGTGGTGGAATCTTTAGATGCCAACTAGGTTGTGGTGATGTCCTCCTATGCCATCAGGGCTGTAAGACTGTCCTCCAATGCCAGCAGAGCTGTAATACTGTCCTCCAATGCCAGCAGGGCTGTAGTACTGTCCTCCAATGCCATCAAAGCTGTAGTACTGTCATCCGATGCCATCAGGGCTGTAGCACTGTCCTCCAATGCCATCAAAGCTGTAGTACTGCCCTCCAATGCATTCAGGGCTGTAGTACTGTCCTCCAGTGCCATCAAGGCTGTAGTACTGTCCTCCTATGCCATCAGGGCTGTAGTACTGTCCTCCAATGCCATCAGGGCTGTAATACTGTCTTCCAATGGCATCAAGGCTGTAGTACTGTCCTCCAATGCCATCAGGGCTGTAGTACTTTCCTCCGATGCCATCAGGGCTGTGTTACTCTAGATATGATGCAATCCTCAGAAAGCTTGTCATCTTCACAGAGGCTGCTCAAGCTCTTAATATCCTATACTAAAATAATGTCAAAAGAACATCACCAACTGCATAAACCATGATGCCTGATCATTTACATCACAGAAGTGCTCAGCTCTACTCCTAGAGATCTACCACGCTACAGGGTTTAGTTCCACCACACCTGGGTCTAGTTTTCATGTTGGAATATCTATTATGAAAAATGTGTTGAAGCTTTGACAAAGTCCATCTTTTTTCAACTAGATACTGTGGTAGGTTTGTGAGATGTGTCTTAATAAAGTACACGTGATTTTTGTTCAGTATATCAAATGAGCGGGTCATTGTAACAATTTAGTTTGAATAATTTAAGGAAAAAATGTTGAAATTCAAGGCATATGTTATCAAACTACAGGTTGTAGTAGGTTTGTGAGATGTGTCTCTGTACATCTGTATGTTATATGGCTATGTCACAGCAGCAATTTATAATAAGAAATCTTTAATTACCTATCAATTACCAAACTTACAGCTGTAGTTTATTTGTAAGATGTGTTTTAATGAACTATAAGTGGCATTAGATCTGTTTGTCATATGGATATATCACAGTAGCATTTTTTCTTCTTCTTTTTATAGTTGTCAAAGTTACAGTAGTGCAGTAGTAAAGGTTCCAGCAGGTTTATGCAGTGTGTCTTAGTAATGTTATAGCATTTAAAAAAAAGTGGTACATTTTTCAAAAAGGCTCAACAATGCATGATACAATTCCACCAAGTTATGCTGGTAACATTTTCCAAAACTAGAATGTCTTGTAGGGCAATCTGCATGCACAGTACATGAACATTTAGACTGCCTAAAACTGTTAAAAATAACTGTTCATTAAAACTAAGGAAGTTGCTG
Organism: Colossoma macropomum; assembly: GCF_904425465.1. Lineage (NCBI taxonomy): Eukaryota > Metazoa > Chordata > Actinopteri > Characiformes > Serrasalmidae > Colossoma > Colossoma macropomum. The sequence goes on from NW_023494800.1 coordinate 29,997,032, forward strand.
ATGTTAGTTATTGATCTTCACATCATCTGTGTATTTGTGTAAGCTTCAAGTCTTTGTAAATCACTCCAACCGGTTCATCTGCGATGGGGGCGGGGGGGGTGGGGGGGAGTCTGCTGAATGTCCAATATCAACCCAACTTTACCAAGTAACAAATGACACTTCTGTTCCTCAACTGGATATTTCAGCCATAATCTTAAAATGCAGTAGTGATGTGAAAATTAAGGAGGATATAGGTGAATTTTTTATTATGAAATGAGCTTTGAGCCAACATCCCATCATACAGCACCATCAGAATAATTTCTGATAAACATAATGCAGTCCCTATATAGCTGCCCTGGGGCTGGGCAATATGACAGTTTGTATCATTATTGTGATACATTCTGTCACAGTACAATACAATATGCTTTCCTGAAGATATGATGTGTATCGTCAGTTCTTGTAGAACATTGACCAACTGCACATTTTGTTATAAAGAGAGCAAAATTAGTTCTGTTTAGGTGGATTTAGTGCAACACAGTATTCCAAATATTGAATAAAAATCATTATATTCTGTATTATTTTTGATAGTATGTTTTAAAGTGTAATACTACTGGTTCTTTTTTCCCTTTTCCAACTGATCAGATGTCTGAAAAAATAAATATTATGACATATCATGTATCATGAAAAAGTATTGCAATATTATATTTATGCCATATCGCCCACCTCTAAGCCGACCTCCCTTCTCCCCTTTATCCTGCACGTACTCTCAGATTTTCTGATACTGGTCTCTTGGTGGTCCCTAACTTCCATGTCCACTTTTGGGGACATTTTTTTAGAATCATGGTCCCTAAACTATGGAACACACTTCCTTTGTCGCTCTTACTCTGCACCCCCCTTCACAGTCCACCTCAAATCTTTCCACTTCCCACAATGCTTTCTCCATGTTGACAAATATGTTTACTTGTTACTTGTTTACTTGTTTTGCTGTAAGGTTTGGTCAGTTCCTGTTTCTGCTGATTATTTTCATCATTAGTTTTCCTTTGAGGGATTACATCGTCTTGTCTTGGTTTCATTCTCATATATGTTAGATTGTATGTCTTGGTTTCTTGTGTTCTTCATAATTGATCATTATGAAGTCTTGTTCTGAAATGTACGTGCTGGATCAGTCCAATGGGGTTAAATAGCTTTCTCTAATCAGCAACATCTGGGAAAAAGCACTACATTAAATCACTTGCTTTATATTAGGCAATTATATGTATTGCATTTTATCACTTGCAAACAGAAAAGTAAAGAATGTGTATGTCTGCTTTTCTGGCACTTCTGTTTCTGCTAGTGTGATGTGCTTTGGTGTCAGTTAAAAGACCGCGAGAAGGCGCCTGCTGCGCGACACGTCTAAACCGAAAGTGAAACTGAACTGAACTTGGGAGGAAGCGTGCATTTCTGTTGCAGCTTCTGTCTACGACAGCCTTAACGGACAGGAACGCTCAGATACAGGACTAATATAATCATAACGCGACTGTTATATGATATATATATATATATATGATCGACTCCGTGTAGATACAGTGTACTTTAGTCCACACAGGAGCGCGAGCTGCTCTGAAGCAGAAGAACAAATAAAAGGTAAGAATCATACGTCACAGCTGTGAACACAGTATCTGGATCATTAACATAATAAATAATTAGGCCTAGACTGAACTTAGATTAAAATATAATGATTTATCCAGCTATTTTACCGATTTACGTCGATATTTTAGACGGTTAACTTACAGAAGGCCGCGTGAAAAAACAGGAAGGGAGGACGTGGCCTGGTCTAAAGCTAGCAGACTAACCCAGTTAAAGCTAACGCACATTTTATAAAGGTTTGTAGGCAACACATTTCTTCCCAGACAAAAAACGTGGCTTGCTTAGCTTGGATCTTTCAGTGGTGTGCCTGAACCCTCAGGTAATCTTACACTGGTGTGCCTGAACCCAGATAATTACAGCTTCTTCCCACATGGAGCTCATGGAATAAACTAGGCCCAAGCCCTTTGTGTTACACTGTGTGTTACATTGTTGGTTAGAAGGTCATCCTGACACCGTTTGGGTTGTGTAAAAACATTTGGACCAAAATAGTTCATTTATATTGAGAAGCAGTTTCATTTACCACTCTGAGAATATCCTGTGTCTGTACTGAACACTGAAAAAAAAGGTAAGAACTAAAAGCACAGAGACTGTCTAGGTTTCAGTTTTGTATAGAATCTAATTCAGATTGTCAGTATAGTCTTAAGTATGAAGTTAACAGTAAACCAACATTGTGTAAAAGGCAATATGTAAATATGAAATAAACACATTACCTCCCTTCAAACAGTTACTATGTTACTGCATAGTAGTAGTTACTACTAAGTTGTAGACATAAAATAGCTGAGTATAATACAAAATCAAAATCTCTCTAAAATCTGACAGTCATGTTTGAACCACAAAGTAACAGGATAAGAACTCGTTTTAATAATCACCATACATAACAGTCAATTTCAAACAGTTCAACGTGCTTCAGTAATGAAAGTGCAAACTGTATCTATTATATCTAAATACATTTACACAAGAAATAACAGCAAGTAAGAGTAAGAAGAAAAAACAAAGAAAAATAATGAAAAAAACAATAATAATAAACAGTAACAAAATAGCATTAATGGTAGTAATATATGTTAATGTAGAAAAATGAGCAATACTAGAAATACTTATAAATCATAAAAATAAAAAGTAGCAGCAAAAATAGAGTAATAAAAAAGAAAAAACATTTAAATGAAAAAAAAAACATTTAGCAAAAATTTAAAAATTAAAATAAAATTTATACAATTATGAAATGAATTTTAATCACAAATTGATCTCTGTTCAAATTTAAGAATGTTTATTTCAGTGTGCTGCTGTTTCATTGTAAATATGGGAATTAGGTTTAAATTGGTCAACACTCATTAGAATATTTAGAATTTATAGTTTTTAACATGTGATGTTAGAAGCATATCACATTGAGAATGAGTCTTTCTTTTGATTTTCTCACAACATCTGTATTTGCAGCTTTTTTAAACAGAAGTTTCCATTTTAACTGACACGACGGCAGCATCGGTCTAGAAGTTTCATCACCTGCTGGGCCAGTTTCTTACTTACTGAACCTGCTTAAAGTTAGGTGTAAGCATTTTAGGACAGCAACTCTGATTTCTATGTATAAACAGAGTTGAATCATTGTTGGGAAAAAAACAACGTACAGAATGTTTCTTACAACAAATCAAATTTAATATAGTTTAATTCCTTGTTTTTATTTCTCATTTTTAACATAAATCACATACTCTAGTTTCGAAATCATAATTGCATTAAAAAGGGCTTTATCAAAGACATAGTAGCAGATTATCTGCACTGACGTAAATAAACAAGCAAAAAAATGCTCTTTCAGTCAGTATGAAAGATGCAAAAATAGTAGAAGAAAAACACAAATCAGATGTATGGGGATAATGCAGAGTCTGGGTTAATTTAAATCTAGATTACTTTGCATTGCTATTTAAGTTGCTTTTACCTCTAATTATAAAGCAAAAGTAAATTAACTGTGCATGAGAAGGGAGCATTTTCAAAAACATCCACATGAAAACACACACGACAGACGTCTTATAAATGTACTCTAGGGAGCATGTAAATGCAAAGTATGTATCAGTAATTACTTATAATTAGTACATACACCGATCAGGCATAACAGTATGACCACCTGCTTGTTTCTACATGTACTGTGCCCACTCACTGTCCACTCTATTAGACACTCCTACCTTGTCGGTAGTCAGAGTCAGAGTCAATAGCTCATCTGCTTCTGCACAGTTTGTGTTGGTCATCCTCTAGTCTTTCATCAGTGGTCACAGGACGCTGCCCCCAGGACGCTGTTGGCTGGATATTTTTGGTTGGTGGACTATTCTCAGTCCAGCAGTGACACTGAGGTGTTTAAAAACTCCAGCAGCACTGCTGTGTCTGATCCACTCGCACCAACACAACATACATTAACACACCACCACCACGTCAGTGTTACTGCAGTGCTGAGAATGATCCACCACCCAAATAGTACCTGCTCTGTGAGGGTCCATCGGGGTCCTAACCACTGAAGAACAGGGTAAAAGGGGGCTAACAAACTATCAGAGAAACAGATGGACTACAGTCTGTAACTGTAGAACGACAAAGTGCACCTATATAGTAAGTGGAGCTGATAAGATGGACAATGAACATAAAAATAAGGAGGTGGACTTAATGTTATGCCTGATCAGTGTATATGATAAATGAAAAACACTGATATGATGTAATGAACTAAAAGATTTCCTCTGATATTTCTATTTGCTGTAACAAAGGTGACTTAGAAGGAACAGACTACAGCAGCACACTGAATTATAGAGGGAGAGAGCCTCACACTGAATTACAGAGAGAGAGAGCATCACACTGAATTATAGAGGGAGAGAGCATCACACTGAATTATAGAGGGAGAGAGAGCATCACACTGAGTTATAGAGGGAGAGGGAGAGAGAGCATCACACTGAATTATAGAGGGAGAGGGAGAGAGAGAATCACACTGAATTATAGAGGGAGAGCGCGAGAGAGCATCACACTGAATTATAGAGGGGGAGAGAGCATCACACTGAATTATAGAGGGAGAGAGAGCATCATACAGAGTTATAGAGGGAGAGAGCATCACACTGAATTATAGAGGGAGAGAGAGCATCACACTGAATTATAGAGGGAGAGAGAGCATCATACAGAGTTATAGAGGGAGAGAGAGCATCACACTGAATTATAGAGGGGGAGAGAGCATCATACAGAGTTATAGAGGGAGAGAGAGCATCACACTGAATTATAGAGGGAGAGAGAGCATCATACAGAGTTATAGAGGGAGAGAGAGCATCATACTGAATTATAGAGGGAGAGAGAGCATCACACTGAATTATTGTTCTTGTTGAGAACACAGAACTCTTCAAAATTTGCAGTGGACTCTGGTTTTGCTCCTACTCTTTGGAGGCGGAGCCAGAGTGCTGGTTCTCCTTACCTAACAGTTAATTAGCTATTCATTGCTTCCAACTCTGATTGGTTGTGCATAATTTTAGGAGCTCTTTCCCTAGAATCACTGCCTTCTTTGTTTCAGTTAGCTTTAAACAAAGAAAAAGAAACATATCATCAAATCAGTTTAACTTTCACAACCAAGGAATGAACAACTAGGATATTCAGGTATGTTTATAAGAGAGAGTTTAACCCTTGTTACCTGATACACAACACATGTTAAAGAACACAGGTAATATTTGCCTGTATATATCTGAATATGACCCAATGCATGAAGAAATAAAATCGACAATGAAAGAAAAGAAAAGAAAAGAAAAGAAAACTGCATTCAGGATACATATTGGACAATGGTCTAAACTCATTGCAATTAAATGGTTGTCTCTGTCTGTTATCAAAGTTATACACTCTGTATTTCTAGCCCTTAATAGTAGAAAAAGATACAGGTAATATTTAGGTAACACATATAACAATAAGATTAATAAAATAAGTATTGTTGCTTACAGATTATATAAATGTTGATAATCAAGCAGACAGTGCAACAAGTTTCTTGGGTTCTTTATAAGCTCGTGTCCTTATGGTGATGGTGTCTTGTGCCTCATTCTCACCACTTGGGGGTGCTGTGGCTCCATATCTAAAACACCTGCTGACAGAACAATTAACAATAATTAAAACATTATTGTGCACGCAATCAAAAACCATCTTAAGGAATGAAGTAGGAACAGGGTCAAGATCACATGTGGATGAACTTAGTTTGTTTAAAATAGTTGTAGCTCCTCATAGTTGAAAACAGAAAAAGATGTCATTACTGATGTAGGTGACCTATCAGGAACATTGTAGGAGCTTGTTTGAGTCTGCTGAACTACACCCTGTCGTAACAGGTCTATTTTATTTTAGAAATGAACTGCGAACTCTTCACAGGCTTTAGAACATAAATCATCATTAAACGCACCAGCAGACAAGTTTGGGTTAATTAGTCGGTCTATGGTGGAAAAAAATAATTCTGTTTCTTTCCAGACTCTTTCAGCAGTGAACTCTGGTGTAGAGCTGCAACTTGCATTTAGTCAGTGATGTATCTGTAACTTCCAGAAAGACTAGAGCGACATTTTCAAATCACAAAACTGGCCTGTAATTATGCTGATAGTTACACGAACATGTTATGACTTCACTTCAGCTCCTGAAGTCCTAACCAATGGGAGAACTTAGTTTGCTAAACCTACTTACATACCATGGAGAAACAATTCCTGATTGGCTAATTTTTGTAAACTTACTAAACCTATTAGTGAAACAAGAGTAGTACTGTAATACTTGCAGAATTTAAATAAAAACATGTGTCTATTGAATAATAATGAACTTGAAATTATTGACATGTATTTTTGTATTTCAATCATTAGGTCTTCTCTAGAGGTCTAGAAGGCCCCAAGGGCTCCCCTCTGCTGATATAGATTTTTTGTCATAGTGCGATAATCATTCCTCCCAAATTTATCTTGCATAAATTAAAAAAGCAGAAAATCCCCCCAATAAACCAAAGCAGAAAACCAGAATACCAGTACAGAACATAGGGGTAAAGCTAGAATCAAGGTCATAAATGGAAAATAGGTCATACACAGGAAAGCAGTCAGGAACACGGGAGGAGCACTCAGTACGCAGATAGATGTAACAACACTTCACAAAGACAGCTTACAAACAGACTAGTTAAATACAGAGAGTGACAGGCGTGTGTGATTAGAAGTCTGGAGATGAAGAGTGCTGAAAGGTGGATCGGTGAGTGTCCTGAGTCATGTGATGCAGCAAGGAGTTCTGGGATTTGGAGTCCTGGGTGGCCGTGTTGGCTGAAGTTTCAGCCAGGCCAGAGGAAGGCTTGACAAAAGAAAATGCTTTCTTTCCAAATGGGCTAAATAACAGATAGGAGAACAAAGAAAAAAGGGATGCTTTCTTGTTTTTGTTTTCTTGCCATTTTATTTACTAAGGTACAGACACAGGAAGTGATACATCTCATGTACTACTGTATATATCACTGTAAACAAGGAATTTCTAAATAAATGATATGCACAGTGTGTTGGAATGCCTGGGCCTAGTAAAGAAATTACAGTGAGTTTTGTTTTTGTGTGTAATTGTCCCTCTAAGACAATCAGATGTTTATGGTAAATGATCAGTCTTGACGAGTTCTTTATAGGTTATACTAAAACCCTTGTCTGTAGATACTTGTTTTATTTATGATTTTCAGAGTACAGTGGAGTTATGTGTCTTTTCAAAACAGTTTGCATCTTCAAGGAGAAGTGTATTCTTATTTAGAAGCAGTAGTTAGTTAATGTTAAGATTATCTCTGTTACTTGTGTTATGAGTTTAATAACAAGAAAAGTGGCAATTTATTTCTATTGTATAAAATTGGTAATTCAGTTAACTGGATCATCTCATAATGTCCTTTTCTTTTCTCACCAGATAGAGCAGAATGGTCGTACCAGGCCACTGGAGTTAGTGCTGATATTTGATGTGACTTATGTCCTGAGTACTCTTGCCTTTCTGAAATAATGGCAGGGCAGTACGGGAAAGCCTCTGAAATGAGTCTCCAAGAGGAGCGCAGTGAGAGCAAAAGGTAAGCATGTAGAATATTGAAGTCTTTATACAGATTTAAGAGTTAATGAACATGTCAGTAATCATCAAAAATGATTGATCAGAATAACCAGAATTCTGGTGCTTTTTTAATAGATTATATGGACGCTTGCATGAAAAGAACAAAGCAAATATACCACTTATGACTTAATAGCACACCTAATAAAAAACATGTCTCTAACCAAAACAGTGTCTCTAAAGAGAAAGTGAGAAAGGAAAGAGTGCAATAACACTTTACTGCAGACAGAAATAATAAGCTGACTGAGCTTTTTTATACAATTTTTTTATGCAGTAGCTCATTAATTTTTTAAAATTTGTGGGTCACAAGGTATGAGAAAATATGAATCACTTCACTGTTTAAAAAAAACATAATATCAAGCCTGCGCACAGATTGACCCAAGGGGGTTTGAGCCCCTGCCTTTTCACCCTCACACTGTACAAATACCCTCTTGGGTGCCCTGTGTTATTGAGCGCCCCCTTTGGGGCAGTATCAACCACCTATGGAGATTTCAACTCAACTCTGACCAGTCAGGGATGCCTTCATCACCACAGGACCACAGCTGAAAACCTGCCAGTAAAGCAGGATTTATGTATATATTTTTATGAACATGCAAATAAATTATCAATACTGTTAATACAGGCAACACTAACTTTATGAACTATTTTTATTAATGTACAAAACAGGAATGACAGATTCTGTTCAGCTATTAAATAGAGTTCAAACTCAGTAAAACTGTCACACTTCCCTCTGGCCCTGCTGTCACATGACCTCAGACCTCCCTGGTGTGACTACCCAATGCTCCGCTTCACCTGATTATTGATTCAGGTCACCTGGTTAACACACTACCTAAACCTCCTCAGTTTGTCAGTTCACTGCAAAGTATTGTCTTTGTCTCACAGATCATCGCGGACAATCCAGTACGTTAGTGACCTTTGACCTTTGCTTTGTTTATTTAGACTTCGCCTTAGCCTAGCCCTTTGTGTATTTTTTGTTTTTCTGTTTTGGACCTTCTCTTCTGGTTTATGGACTTTGTTTTTTGGATTGCCCCTATGATTACTGTTATCTCGACCTGGCTTTTGACCTTGGATTGTTTGACTTTTTTTGGATTCCCCTTTTTTAATGGCATTAGATGGCACAGCAAATGATGTTATATCTGTATTTCTTGGTGTATAGGGTTAAAACCTGGTTGGGTTAAGACAAGATTTATGGCTGGCTTGGGAAA